>NC_141103.1:23680691-23873191 GCF_041138505.1 Cibotium barometz | reverse complement strand
AGAGAGAGAGAGAGAGAGAGAGAGAGAGAATGAGATAAAGAGATGGTGATAGGCTATATCTGTGTGTCTCAACCATGTTTCACATGTGTGCGCTCGTGCACACACACACACACACATATGCACACACATGTTTGTATATATATAATTCAATATGAATGTGTGTGTGGATGGGTGTGTGTTTGTATTGAGAAAGCAATCAATCTATATAAAATTTATATAGCTTGCTATAGAGAAATACTAAAAAGGGAGTACAAGAAGAAAGTTTGCTCCAAAGAACCAAAAACTTAGATGAGGCTATAAAATTTGCAAAAAAATTTGATGATACCATGGGTCATGGTAATCGTAAAGAAAAAGATAAAAGAAATTCATATAAACCTCATGGATAAAAATTTAGCTCTCAAAAAAGAAGGGGTTTTTCTTTAAAAAGGAAGAACCTTCAAAAAAGGAAAAATCTAATCCTAGTAGGTTTCTAAAAAAGCAAGATTTTGAGAGAGCGGTTAAAGAAAAATTTTGTTTCTCTTGTCTTGAGCCGGCGGGACATGATAAAAAGAATTGTCCTAAGTCCCAAGGACAAGAACTTACTGGGAATGGTAATGAGAAACCTAAACAAAGAACATTGCACACTATTCAAGTGTTGACACTTAAGGATTCTTCTAAATATAAATCGGTTGAGGTTTGGCATTTTGATGAAAAGAATTGTTGTATGGGGAAAAAATCTATGTGGAAACCATCATTTGGACCACATAATTTGGTTCGAGTGCATGGAAATATTAAGGATTAAAAAAATGGAATCCTCATAGAGAATATAGCTACACACAACTTTTTAAATTACAACTTGGTTAAGAAACTTAAGTTGCCTCAAGTTCTAAGTTCTCATAAGTATATAGTATCATTAGCTAATGGCTATGATAAAGATAAGTGGGATAATGTGGTAGGGCCAAGCTACGATAAATGTTCAAGAGTATGAAGCACTCTTGGATTTTCAAGTGATGCGCGGTGGTTGCAAGATAAGGGACATCACTTTTGATAGTTGGGCACCCTAAAGGTAGCTTGAAAACATGCATCTTCACAACTTAAAGGTCCAATCTCTCATAGTTATGTTTGGAATTTAGTGGCATGATGTTTGGGGTACATTATACATATTGTGGGTGTTCAAATGGCACCCCTTGATCAAAAATCCAATTTATTTTAGTGATTGTTTCATTGCACGGAAGTTTTGGCATTTGCATTTTCCAACTTTCTTTATTGTAGTGTATGTCGCACATACAATGCTTAGTACTTCTGCATCCCAAGTCCAATGATCATCCTAGTTCGTACATGAATGTAGCACATTGCTTAAAGCTTAACTAGATTTATTGGGAATTTTTTTTAGCTATTTAACTATTTTTTATAAATATTTTTTCGTTGCTTTATATTGTAAAGTAGCATGTGATTTTGTATTCAAGATCTTGGCAAATGTGAAGCTCATCATTGAAGATCCAACGGTGAGAAGCTAGACAAATATGTATAGAATATCCGATCTTTTGTAGAAAATTTACTTAGTATCTTAGAGGACCTACAAAAGTTTAATAATTTAATTATATAAATTTTATACGACCCTAATTGCACTTCAATTTCTTGTGGATCAAAGTACTTGTCATAATAAATTTAACAAAAACAATTGGAGTAAATTTGCGTAAGGGAAGCCCATTTTCCAGCCATCTTAATCAAATTTTCATTGTCTGTCCACCCAAAGTCTAAAACAAAGGAACCCTATTAGGCTTGGTAAAACACTAAGCCTAGAGAGTATGCCATTTGTCAAGTAATTGAGCTATGGTAACATAGTCTTAGTCCTACACAAACATGCCACATCATATGGAGGAGACTCCATATAAGCATCTTGCCATCTCATCATGGCTTGTCATCATGCCACCTTAACTTAGTCAACAAGGTTGACTCCCTAAAGCGTACACGGCATGCCACATCAAATGCATACCTGGCATTTCCACCTAATCAAGAATGTCCATGTCATCTTGCCACCTCAGCATAGTCAACTTGGTTGATTTTCTGTGCCTACATGGCATGACACATCATGTACACGCATGGCATTGCCACCTCACACTTGAGCATGAGGAATGCCCACGTGGAGGTTCCATGACAGCAAAAATTTGCCACGTGGCTCACCATTATATTTCATGATTTAATTAATATGAAAAAAAATCATTTTAAAATAATTTATTTTAAAAAAAATTTCAAAATAAAATTATGTAATATAATTTTAAGGCTCTCCTCTAAAAAAAGAAAAAGAAATATAAAATTTTAATAAAATAAATATTATTTATTGAATAAAATATATTATTAAAAATAAAAAAATTATTTTATTTTTCAATCAAGTTAATATTATTATATAATTAAAAGAATTCTTACTATTTAAAAAAGTATATTTTTTAAAAATTTTAAAGGAAAAAATTTAAAATATGTCTAAAGAAATTTTAATATTATTTATTAATCAAATACATTTTATGTATTATACAAATAAATTTTATGTATTATACAAATAAATTTTATGTATTATACAAATTAATTTATTTATTAAATAAATAAAAAATAATATTGGTCACTTAAAATTATTAATTCATTCATCACACTATTTCGAGCCCTTTGCCACTCCTCCCTCCTTACACCTTGCCCATGTTGTTGTCACTCCACCCTTAGGCGCTGCCCATGAGGTGGACACTCCTATCTTTAGTGCCTCTCCACCTTTTGGCATGCCCTCCAAGTTTGGCACTTCTCTCTTGGGTGTTTCCCACCATGAGCTAGCCACTCCTCCATTGGGTGCCTCTCCATCTTTGGGTGCACCATTCAAGCTTGCCACTGCTTTGTCGGGCGCTTCCCATGAGCTTGCAACTCCTCTATCCACCAGTGCCACTCTAGCCTCGCGCGCGGCCCACGAGTTTGCCTCACCTCTCTTGGGTGACACCTACGAGCTCGGCACTCCTCCATCTAGTGCATCCCAAGACCTTGATGCCGCTCCTCGATGTGGTGCACATGCCCTTTTTGTGCCGTCGACACTCCTCACTTCGGTAATGCCGATGGCACTGTCGACCATGTGCTTACCACTCCACCCTCCGCCCGATGTTTCTCATGAGGCATCTTCTCATGGGAAATCCCTTTCTAGGTCTGGTGCATGAAACCGTGCCAATGCTACTTTGTTGACCTCGATGTGGCATCACAGTCTAGTGTGCTAGATGCGCTACTATGGCACTCGCACATGGCACAATGTACCGCCGCTTCTGCAATTTGTAGCCCACATTCTAGGAGGACCAGTGCTGGTGTGCTACTGAGCTTGAGGTAGTCCTACAGCACAGTCAAGTGTAAGATGCATCCAAATGGATTGGCTGCAAGACATGTCCTTACAACATTTGTTTCTAGCAGTGTCTTGCGAGATACGCATCGCACCATTTCTCACATACTTCAGATTCATCATCGAGCACTTCATGTAGGGTTTGTGAGGAGATCTTGGACATTGGGATTGAGGGTGCTCTATGGGTGAGTAGTGGCCGTGCACCTAGATGTAGTTGTTTATTGGACCTTGAGATGAGGGTGATGATAGAGAGGTTTTGGGAGGATCATTGTCATGCATCACTAGAGTACAAGAAGGCATTGTGACATAGGGTTCGTCGTGGTGGGGAGTACATAGTGCATGGGGCTTGCTTTCTTGAGACGACATAGATAGAGTTGTATTTTGAGTTTAGGTCTACACACCTTGAGATCACCATCAGCCAGCATTCATTTGAGGCTTGCAAGCCTTGGTTTGTGCTCTACTCGAGGCAGTGTGGCACATGTCTTTGTAGGTACCACGTTGGATTTCAACTTTTGTATGATGTCTTTCGTGGCTTGTCTGGCCATCGGGGGGTGGTGCCTTATAGCCTGAGGGACTTTATTCACTCGCTATTATGCCCGTGGTTGGGCGGAGGATGCCATCTACCATCTCATGGCTTGTGTCATGGGGACTTGTACCTTGTGCGACAGCTTGGCCATGCTTCACTTGTGCGAGGAGGATTCCTTGGTGGCTGAGGTGGTGTTGCGCCTGACAACGCAATAGCAGTGGACTTGTACCTTGTGCGGCAGCTTGGCCATGCTTCACTTGTGCGAGGAGGATTCCTTGGTGGCTGAGGTGGTGTTGCGCCTGACAACACAGTAGCAGTGGAAGGATTAGTGGCAACAGGTTAAGCAAAACCAACGATGCACGTTGTGAGCACCACCTCGGTAGCACACGTGTGAAGGCGGCAGACTATAACCCCGTAGAGCCATTGCCAAAATCAAGAAGGCATTGTTTAAAAAGGGTGACCAACTATTGCAGAGAGGATGATGTAGAGAGTAGAGGAATGCTAAGAGCAGTGTGTGCTAAGAGTAAGGTGTGCTGACTTACTGTCGGTGTGATGTGTAATAAAGAATAGCTTTGTGAACTCTCATTATTAGTTGACGGTTATTTCATGTAGCTTGTAGCATGTTGAATCTGGTAAGTGTCATCTGTTCTAGGTATCAGTTTGTGTTACTCTGAATTCTTCTAAAATGAAATCAAGAACACTCTTACCATTGCTTCTCTCTTCTATGTCACATGTTATTCTGGGATGCCTAAGTGTTATGTTTCTACTTAATGGTACATGCTGTGTAAGAGAGAGAGTGTGAGTGTGACATGCAAATGAGAGATGGGAAACACTGTGCATGAACCTGTCTAGCTGAGCGGAGTGTCATGACCATATAAGGGTTGGTGTTTTGAATCCAGAATTTCTAATAAGAGTCTACATGTCTCCCATGGCATTGCCTGACTAGTCTGGTACACCAGACTACTGTCCTGCCATTCCTCAAACACTGGTCATGCCAAGTGTAATAAAGTATAGCTTTGTAAACTCTCATTATTAGTTGAAGCTTATTTCATGTAACGTGTAGCATGTTGAATCTGGCAAGTGTCATCTGTACTAGGTATCAGTTCTATGTTACTCTGTAATTCTTCTGAAATGAAATCAAGAACACTCTTGCCATTTCTTCTCTCTTCTGTGGTGTCACATGTTATTCTGGGATGTCTGAGTGTGTTGTGTTTTTGCTTAATGGTACATGGTGTGTAAGAGAGAGAGTGTGAGTGTGAGTGTGACATGTAAAGGAGACCTGGGAAACACTGTGCATGAGCTTGTTCAGCTGAGCGAAGTCTATAATGTTCGTCATGACCATGTAAGGGTTGGTGTTTTGAATCCATGGTGTGTAAGAGAGAGAGTGTGAGTGTGACATGTAAAGGAGACCTGGGAAACACTGTGCATGAGCTTGTTCAGCTGAGCGAAGTCTGTAATGTTCGTCATGACCATGTAAGGGTTGGTGTTTTGAATCCATAATTTCTGACAAGAGTCTACACATCTCCCATGGCATTGCCTGACTAGTTTGATACACTAGATTGTTGTCCTGCCATTCCGCTGTTAGGGAAAACAACGAGAAACAGGTGGTGACATGGCGATAGTATGTCACACATGGGCGATCAAGGAGATTATAGATAGTGGAGCACCATTCGGCATGTGGCGAGTTCATGAGCACATTTAAAAATTCTATCTATGCCTACATACATCATGCTCACGGTGCCAAGTGGCAGGACCATTAGTTTTGTGCTAGCCTACAGTTTCCTATTGGTGTAGTTGTCTCTATGGTTGACTTCACAAAGAACTACACATTCACACCACAACAGGAGATATAGGCAGAGTACTACTTTTCTAAGCAGGTATTACATGAGACATTGCCTCATTTTCAATTTAAGGTCTTCAAGATATTTTATATTGATGTTGTCTATGAATCTAACAATTCTTATTCTTGTGTGCTTGACTAGGTGGCCATCATGGTGCATATTAGTTATCAGCATGTAGAGGCGACAATAGATGGCATAGGGAGCAACCCAGAGGAGCCAGTCATCATTAGAGAGTATCACTTTTATATTAGTGAGATGATTGCTCTCAGAGTGCCTAGTTTGTGCATCATTGCTTCCATTGTCCATGATGACTTTTTGAGAGAGCATGAAGTCACATGGACAGAGTGGTGGATATGGTTTGATGGATGTGGGGGCACGATTCAAGAGTGCTCATCAGTTTTATTGGCTATATTCTTGGCATCGCATGCTACCAAGTGATTTGGAGCTTCTTCGAGACCAGGGATTTCATATTCACGTGATCACAGCCTTTTTTCTTGTGATCACAGCTATTGTTCACAAATCTCAATGTTCACAAAATTCACAGTTCTCAAATCCTAGAGGGTGGGATGACCTGGTAACCCACAATTGGCCCGCCGGGCTACAAGTCTGGACCGCCGGGCCCGCCGGGCGCGCAGAAGCCCGCCGGGCCCGACTCCCGGCCCGGCGGGCTATATTGTGGTATAAAAGGGTGGTCCAGGGGGTCACTGTTCACAGAATCTTCCTTGTACTTGGTGTCAGTGGTGCTAGTGTGATCAATTTGAGGTAATTTTTAAGTTGAAAGTGTTGGTGTCATTTAATTTTTTGAATACGCTTAAGTTTAACGTTGTTTGTGATGCATGTGCATGTGTCGTTAAATGTTAAGAGGCCCGCTGCAGATGGCCGAGCGATTGGCTAGGTCTGCTGATGTGCACTCTTAATATTTAACTTATGTAGAAGTTTTCGTTGTGGCACGGTATCTGCAAATGGTCGGTTTACTGACTAGGTTTGCAGTTACCAAGTTACAATGCGGCTTTGTTTTTGTTAAATGCTTTGAGAGCCGGCTGCAGATGGCCGGTTTACTGGCTAGGTCTGCTGATGTGCACTCGTAGCATTTGACATGTGTGATGCTTTGCTACTTAGTACGGTATCTGCAGATGGTCGGTTTACTGACTAGGTCTGCTGACACCAAGCTATGTGGTGAAGTTTGTTTTTGTTATTTGGTTTGATAGTCATCTGCAGATAGTCGGTATACTGACTAGGTCTGCTGACGATGTGTCAAAGCATTTAACTTGTGCCATAGTTTTCATCTTAATGCGATATCTGCAGATAGTCGGTATACTGACTAGGTCTGCTGACGTCAAGTTAAGTCGTAAACTTGTGTTTTGTGTTTGTTTTTGACGATGACTGTGATTATTTAGTTTGCATGACATGAGTCATAAGTGTGTTGGATGTAGAAATCTCTTAGTTAGCTTACAAATAGCATTTTTTGTGGTTATAAATGTTGCAACTATTTGTCAATTATATTGTGCAGATTGATGGCGACGCTTGCACTTACTCCTGAAATCAAGAAATCAATTCGTATCAAACTCGTTACCCTCATTAGTTGCTTGTCACCTAATCACATCGAGGGTATTGTGTCTGATAGGAATCGATTTGAGCAAATATTAGGTGAGGTTGTCCGCGCAGTGAAAAATATCCATGAGGGTGCTGATGGAGCAGCCATCAAGCATTTTGTTACTAGCATTGTGGGCAACATGCCTAGATGCGCTGTTGACCTAGGTGACGACAGACCAGCGGAAACAAATGAATCCAAGCTGGAGCACTTCCACACAAAATGGAAGGTAGAGAAAGAGAGGTCCAAGCGTGCAAAGGCCATAGACACCCAAGCTATCCTGAGCAAGAGAGCTCGCAAAGAGCTGGACCGGCCTGCTGATGAACAAGAAGATTTATCATCTGGTGCACGTGAGGTCTCTAAAGGCACCCACTTGCAGCGCACAATGCATAATACTAACTGCAGCATGACAATTGGGTTGCCTGCAGAGGCCATCATCACAGAAAAGAAGATGGGCTCTGGATCGTACGGCGTTGTACATAAATGCCATATTCAAGGTGTCTCCTGGTTTCCAGAAGGCATTTCTTATTGTGCAAAGCAATTCCTTGGTAGCCGAAGGGCTCAATTGAAGTCTTTTGCTCAGGAGGCTTCAATCGACCTAACCCACAGGGGCATAGTGCGCGCCATTGGGCACACAAGGAAGGAGCCATGGATACTGCTCTTCCCCCTCTTTAATGGGGGAAGTCTTGGAGATATAATGGAGTGTGTTCCGCCTCCTAAGGGGACCCTCAGTTCCATGCTTGCTGCAGGCAAAGGCAACAGATACAAGAAAAAACAAGTGGCTCCTCATGAAATGGAGCGATACAAGTCTTTGATTTTTCATGCTCCCGAGCTTATCTGTGCCCTTGTGAATACCATGGCCTTTGCACATGCTGAAGGGATCATCCACAATGATTGCCACCCCTGGAATATAATGATAGATTTCACCAAAGAAGGGGTGCCACGGGTAGGCATCATTGACTGGGGTCTTGCATTGAGGGATGGGATTGAGTTCAAACCCACAAATATCGCCAACAAAGCAGAGCACGATCAACGCCCCTGGAGAGCCCCTGAGCTCACAGATGTAAGGTCCCCTTGTCCATGGAGCAAGGCATCAGATGTCTTCTGCTTGGCTTGGGTGATTGAAAAGTTTACATTATTTTGTGCTGAGTTTGCAGAAATGACCAAAGTGCCGTGGGTGGGTAAAACTGCCATCCACACAAATTTGATTAAGGAATGGACGGCTGCCTATATGACGCCATCAAAGGAAGATAGGAAGACCATGGCAGATTTTGAGGAGCAATTGAAGAATTTGGAAGTGTCACCTGCTGCATGCTTACGTCCACTATCTGAGATGACACCACACTTATTATAAAGCCTCTTGTAAATGATATGTTTTGGTTGGCTATCTATTCCATGACCTGCCTTTAATCGACTGACATTATTTTGGTCCCGATTGTTAAATATTATTTTGTTCCCAATTCTCTCTCTCTCTCTCTCTCTCTCTCTCTCTCTCTCTCTCTCTCTCTCTCTATGAGTATTTGAAAATAACAAGTTTGCAGTAAATAAACATTGATTTTATAAACTTATACCTAACATCTGAAAATAACTTTAAAGCTATTCCTAAATTAACTTTGATTCTATAAACTTAAAGTGTACATACTTTTTCTCAGATGGCTGATAATAATGAAGCCGCAAAGAAGGCATTTGAACGCTTAAAGCAAATCTCGAGCAGTGGCACTGTGAATGATGCGGCACGTATTGCCGGACGCACCTCCAAATGGGCACCGGCCCATGGATTACAGTATGCCCAAGTAAACAAGAATGTGTCCAAAGAGATGGTCAAGAGCATCTGGCCTGACGTCTCCAATGATGCCATAAAAAAAGGGCGCTTGAAGCTGACACAATGTAGTGTTCCTTTAATTATCGAGCATGCGGAGCGCATTTTTGTGGATGTCATGGCCCAACCCATGCATCACGGTGACTGTCCCCTCTGGTTTGCTAAAATGCTATATGCACAATTTGTGCAGAATTCAGTTGTAGACTTTAGCTCTCGACCTCCTCATCTACATGTGGAAGACATTCGGAGTGAGTCAATCACTATGCCTCGAGATGAGTTGCAACTGGCCATTCTTGGAGCCTCAATGGAAGTTCATCACACGGTTGATGAGCTTCAAACTCAAATCAACCAAATTAGAGGCACCCAAGGCCCTCAACAGACGGAAGCAGCACCAGAGCGCGGGCAAGCACCTGAAAGTTCTAGCGCTAGAGATATACTAAGAGAGAACAAGCTCTTGAAGAGACGCATAACGCAAATGGAGGAGCAAGGCCATGCAAACTCTCCTATGACGGCATTTGAACACCCGAATAGTTTGGAGCAACCACCTCTACATGGGCACGAAAGTGGCGGACCATGCCCTATTTGTTATAGTTTCTTTCACTCATGGTCTGGCCACTACACTGCCCCATGTGGGCACATGTACCACTTGACCTGTCTTTTGCAACACATGGTCAACAGTACTACGTGTGCTTTGTGCGGCAAAGAATTTCACAAAAATTTGTATATATGTTTTAAATTGGGTGCCGACTATGATCGGTTGACCAATGCACGACACATGGACGAGTTAGAGCCGCATTTAAACTTATCTCTCTCTTAAATGCAACCCTGGAATTTAACAAGATTCGGCAACTTTGTTCAAAAGATTTCCAATGCTCTCTCTCTATCTCTCTCTCTCTCTCTCTCTCTCTCTCTCTCTCGCACACACACAAACACATGCACACAGATTACTTTGGAGTGTGTCAAAACTAACATGATTTCGTATTCTAAGTTTAACATGACATGACTAAAAACCATACTCTCTAAATTGACACTAACATGTTTGATATCCAGTTGTTGCAAGACGGATTACTTTGGAGTGTCTCAAAACTAACATGATTTCGTATTCTAAGTTTAACATGACATGACTAAAAACCATACTCTCTAAATTGATCACCAACATGTTTGATATCCAGTTCAGTGCAAGACGGATTACATTGGAGTGTGTCAAAACTAACATGATTTCGTATTCTAAGTTTAACATGACATGACTAAAAACCATTCTCTCTAAAATGTTCACCAACATGTTTGATATCCAGTTGTTGCAAGACGGATTACATTGGAGTGTGTCAAAACTAACATGATTTCGTATTCTAAGTTTAATTTGACATGACTAAAAACCATACTCTCTAAATTGATCACCAACATGTTTGATATCCAGTTGTTGCAAGACAGATTACATTGGAGTGTGTCAAAACTAACATGATTTCGTATTCTAAGTTTAACATGACATGACCAAAAACCATACTCTCTAAATTGACACTAACATGTTTGATATCCAGTTGTTGCAAGACGGATTACTTTGGAGTGTCTCAAAACTAACATGATTTCGTATTCTAAGTTTAACATGACATGACTAAAAACCATTCTCTCTAAAATGTTCACCAACATGTTTGATATCCAGTTGTTGCAAGACGGATTACATTGGAGTGTGTCAAAACTAACATGATTTCGTATTCTAAGTTTAATTTGACATGACTAAAAACCATACTCTCTAAATTGATCACCAACATGTTTGATATCCAGTTGTTGCAAGACGGATTACATTGGAGTGTGTCAAAACTAACATGATTTCGTATTCTAAGTTTAATTTGACATGACTAAAAACCATACTCTCTAAATTGATCACCAACATGTTTGATATCCAGTTGTTGCAAGACGGATTACATTGGAGTGTGTCAAAACTAACATGATTTCGTATTCTAAGTTTAACATGACAAGACTAAAAACCATTCTCTCTAAAATGCTCACCAACATGTTTGATATCCAGTTGTTGCAAGACGGATTACATTGGAGTGTGTCAACTAACATGATTACATCAAAGGTGACGAGCGTCTGCGGGTGGCTTTACTAACACCAAAATCGGGTTGCAAGTTTTCTTCTATCTCTTCAATAAAGCACAAGTTATCGCTCGTATGTGGGACATTAGGCTCTACATCTCCATTCTCTTCTGCATCATACTCATCCTGAGTAATGTCATATGTCCACTTAGGCATCTCTTCGTTGTAATCATCTGACTCAATTGACTTCACCAATTTATCATTACAATACATATACACCAACTTCTCAGCTCTATCACTCAATAAACGATTTCTGCTAATAGAATGCACATACTTGTAACTGCTCCAATTACGTTCAGAACTAGAATTTGAAGCACATTGCGCAAGCACTCTCACAGCTAAGCGTCGCAAAGTTGGAACACTTCCCCCATTCAACATCCACCATTTCCAAGCAGGCTGTTCCTTAGCAAGCTTTTGCACAAACTCCAAGGCAAATCTACCTTCTTTCAATTTATACTTGGTTAGCTCAATTACCGCTGTTGCTTGCTCATCTGGACCTTCATAAAATCGCTCCACAACATCATAGAAATCATCGATTACCTCCTCATCTAGGGCATTTACGTCCATATGCCAGTATTCTGGGTCAAGACAATATGCAACACTATGCAATGGACTATGTGCTCCTACCCACCGAGCGCTTACATACTTGGCCAAGATATTTCTCCTTGCTCTGGTGAATGGAGGACTCCAATGCTTGACAACAGTTTTAGTGGGCTCCTCTGGGTTTGCGAGGCTTTCTTGAATGGACCACCACGCCATCCAAACCTTCCCGATATTTGGCAATCTAGAATCCAACTGGCGCAAAGCAAGCATAACTGGCATCATAACATGATAACAATCTGCTGCTTCCTCCCATAAACTACGATCCGATATCAAAGATCGCATGTACCTCACCTTTTCTTTAACCTTTTCGGACTGGTCAACCTCCCACTCAGAGAAGCCAGCACACACAAAGGTTTCCATCACTGCATTCCTATTTCTTAGGAGAGATTGAAGCATATAAAAATTAGTGCAAAATCTGGTTTCACAAGGCAACTTTAGCATTGTTTCCATGCGTTGACGATACATATCTAAAACACGTTGCCGTTTGAGCACAAATTTGACAATCTTACTTGCACTATCGATAATCTCCTTGAACCACTCTGTATCAGCATTTTTGTACCAATCTTGTAACACCAAGTTAAGGCTATGAGTGTTACAACCAAATGTATAGATATTGGAAAATCGAGATTCCAACATATGACCTGCTGCTCGACAATTAGCTGCATTATCCATAATCACTTGAAGTACATTTTCAGACCCAACTTGGTCGATAACATCACCAATGATATCGGCGATAAATTGACCAGATTTAACTTCCCCGGAGCTATCAACAGCTTTGATAAAGCATTCCCCACGAGGACATACCAACATTACATTTATCAATGGACGTCTTTGGGCATTCGACCAACCATCACTGACAATTGTGCATCCAGACTGATTTGTGGTGTCAATTATGAGTCTTTGAACGCTTTCCCGTGTGTTGTCATAGCACTTGTCAAGTAATTGATTTCGCATGTGGTGATAAGTTGGTGGACAAAACCCAGGTCCATATTCTCCAATCTTCTTCCAAGCCATCTTCCATGAATCTTTCGTGACCATAGACAATGAAGAACCAATAAAGAAGATCGCTTTCGCTAAAGCAAGTTGAGCATCCTCTAAAGCAGTGGCACGAAAGCTGTCAACTAGATTAGTTTGTCTGGTACGAAACATACCCACCTGAAACTCAGGAGATGCATCCATCGGTATTGAGACATCTGGACCTTGGGTGTCATTTTGGCAAGTAGTATGTGTTGGAGTCACTCCTTGGTTGGAGATCCCTCCACTTGATGCTGCCAAATTCGGCGATTGGTGATTTCTTGCACAGAGATTGGGCCTCTTGTTTTGTGATACTTGTTTACTTATCAAAGCTCTAAGGCGCTTTGCAGCATCATCAGCTCCTGCACCCTTGCATTTACCTCCGGGATTTTTTGTGTTAGTGCCAAGCAAATGCTCCCTTATTCTGGGAGCACCCCCAGATTTTACCAAGCCACAAAAATTACACTTCCATTCGACAAATCTAGAAAGATTGGAAGCAAATTGCCATTCAGGTCCCGGTGATTTTCCTCCGCTCCTCCTCTTGCCACTTTGAGACGCAACATTCAAAGTTTGTGCTGTCATATCTCGTTGCAAGGAAACTCCACTAGTTTCTAATGGTCTGTTGCTTCGTTGGGTTGATGTGCCGCAATTAGAAGCAACCATTGTAACACCTAAACAACAATCATGCAAGATTTGAGATCCAAAACAACCTGAGTAAAACCAAAATATGCAATTATAAAGTCTAAAACCCACTTCTTGCCAATGCAACCGAACATTTGGTGAGATGCATTTGAGGCAATCCATCCCTAAATAGAGATGATGTCCCGAACATCTCACCACCTATATCCTCCTCTAGAGAAGCTCCTACCCAGACCAAATGGCACTCGAGTAGACCACCCAAGAGGAGGTAATTGCTAGTCGACCTAAAGAAATCAAACGTTTGGTGAGATGCATTTGAGACAATCCATCCCTAAATAGAGATGATGTCCCGAACATCTCACCACCTATATCCTCCTCTAGAGAAGCTTCTACCCAGACCAAATGGCACTCGAGTAGACCACCCAAGAGGAGGTATTGCTAGTCGACCTAAAGAAACCAAACGTTTGGTGAGATGCATTTGAGGCAATCCATCCCTAGATAGAGATGATGTCCCGAACATCTCACCACCTATACCCTCCTCTAGGGAAGCTCCTACCCAGACCAATTGGCACTCGAGTAGACCACCCAAGAGGAGACATTGCTAGTCCACGTAACAAATACGGTAAACCATTTACAATCAAAATCTTATAAAATACAAAATATTATTAACAAGCTTCAAACAAAAATCCAGAATATTTATACTCACCTCTTGTGTCTTTTAGCCTGAGGTGAGCCACCCAAGTACGTTGGTAAAGTACATTTGGAAGTGAGGGGAAACCCTTTATATAGGTCTCTCCAAAACGGTGAAATTTTTGGCGCAAAAAAAGGCCCGCCGGGCTAGATAAGCAGCCCGCCGGGCTGAATAGTGGCCCGCCGGGCCAAGCTAGTAGCCCGCCGGGAAAACCAGGATAGCAAGTTTCTCCCGGTTGTGTGAATATCTATGATATTAACAAGTGTGTGAGAGTGTTATTAACTAGTGTTATTACCACTTCACGGTTAACGTGATCACGTGAATGAAATCCCTGTTCGAGACAGGGCATGGAAAGGGGGAGCACGATGGTGCATGTGTGTGTGTCAAATGCACCCTCAGATGTCACCAGCTTTGCCCGTGATAGTGCACGCTCTCGAGATGCACAGCATGTAGTGGATTGGTGCAATGCACATTTGACCACTAGTACTGCCTCTTCCTTCCCTCAGCGAGATGCCAGGATTTTTAGGAGGTTCTTTTGGTGTGTTGACAGTAGTGTCCTTGATGGTGCTTCTCCAGATTGTGCGACAGTGGATGGCACACTTAGGCTACACTCTATTAGGAGCACATAGGCTACACTCCATTAGGAGCACATCCTATGATGATGGTTAGATGTGCAAGGGTGGCATTGAGTTTGTGCAGTATGAGTGGAGCAAGGAGGATATCATATAATCTCATCTAGTTCTTGTTGTGAAACTCATGCTTCGGTGAGTTAACAGCAAGAAGGCACACCCCCCCCCACGGTGGATCATGTGAGCTTCTTGGAGACCCTCAGAGCTAGAGTCTGCAGATTGATATTGTAGCCTCCTCCCTCTTATTTGTTAAATATACTACCCTTCTGTATCTTTGTCTCAGTTTGTCTCTTCTACCCATATATATTATGAGTTGGCTTTTGTCCATATATTTTGTATCCTTCAGATAATGGTTTGGTGGTGAAACTTTACGAGTGAGTGGTGGCCGATGGTGATGAAATTTTGTGAGTGGGTCCATGGGGCTACTATCGTGCTACTTTCAAAGTTTAACCACCATCAGACACCGGATGGGCAGGATGGTATGTTGCCACCCACTATTTTTTCGCATAGTGCCCAAGGGGTCCCCTATGCAAAAAATAGCGGGTTTGGGTAGGGTATCATTATCATAGCTGTCTGATGGTGATGAAACTTTCCAATGGGTCCATAGGGTTGCTACCCCTCCACTTGCAAATTTTTACCACCATCAGATGCCGAAAGGGCAGGACGGTGTGTTGCCACCTACTATTTTTTGGCATAGTGCCCAAGGGCTCCCCTATGTAAAAAATAGCAGGTTTGGGTAGGACATCATTATCATACGGGTGATGAAACTCTGTGAGAGGGTCCATGGGGCTACTACCTCCCCACTCGCAAAGTTTCACCACCACCAGTGGACGTCGGAAGGGTGGGATGGTGTGTTGCCACCTGTTATTTTTTCGCATAGTCCCATATGCAAAAAATAGTGGGTTTGGGTGTGGCATCATCATACGGTGTCCGATGGTGGTGAAACATTGGGAGTGGGTCCATGGGGCTGCTACCCTTCCTCTTGCAAAGTTTCACCACCATCGAATGCCGAAAGAGCAGGACGGTGTGTTGCCACCCGCTATTTTTTCGCATAGTACCCAAGGGGTGTCCTATGCGAAAAAATAGCGGGTGTGGCAACACACCGTCCTGCTCTTCCGGCATCCGATGGTGGTGAAAATTTGTGAGAAATTCCTTGGGGATGCTACCCTGCCACTCACAAAGTTTTACCACCATCGGGATGGGTGGGATGGTGTGTTGTCCACTAGCTATTTTTTCGCATAGTGCCGAAGGTGTCCCTTATGCACAAAATAGCGGGTTTGGGTGGGGCATCATTATCATACGATGTTCACTCATGGTGAAACTTTGCAAGAAGGTCCATGGGGCTCCTACCCTTCCACTCACAAAGTTTCACCACCATCAGAAGACGCCAGATGGGCGGGACGGTGTGTTGGCACCCGCTATTTTTTTGCATAATGCCGAAGGGGTCCCCTATTTTTTTGCATAGTGCCAAAGGGGTCCCCTATGCAAAAAATTACGGGTTTGGGTGGGGCATCATTATCATACGACGGCGTCCAATGGTGAATGAAACATTGTGAGCGGGTCCATGGGGCTTCTACCCCTCTGTTCTCGCAAAGTATCACTATCATCCGCCGATGATGCGGATGGGCGGGACGGTGCATTGCCACCCGCTATTTTTTCGCATAGTGCCCAAGGAGTCCCTTATGCAAAAAATAGCACGTTTGGGTGGGGTATCATCATCATATGCTTTTCGATGGTGGTAAAACTTTGTGAAGGGGCCATGGGGTTGGTACCCCACTAATCATAAAGTTTCACCACAATTGGATGCCGGATGGGCGGGACGGTGTGTTGCCACCCGCCATTTTTTGCATAGTGCCCAAGGGGTCCCCTATGCAAAAAATAGCGGGTTTGGGTAGGGCATTATTATCATACGGTGTCCGATGGTGGTGAAACTTTGTGAACAGGTCTAGAAGACTCCTACCCCTCCACTTGCAAAGTTTCACCACCATCAGATGCTATATATGGGGGCAGGACGGTATGTTGCCACCTGCTATTTTTTTACATAGTGCCTTCGCATAGTGCCCAAGGGGTCCCTTATGCAAAAAATAGTAGGTATGGGTGGGGAATCATTATCATATGGTCTCCGATGGTGGTGAAACTTTGTGAGTAGGTCCATGGGGCTACTACCCCTTTGCTCGCAAAGTTTCACCATGGGACAGTGCGTTGCCACTTGCTATTTTTTCGCATAGTGGCCAAGGGGTCCCTTATGCAAAAAATAGCGGATTTGGGTGGGGCATCAACATCATACGATGTATGATAATGGTGAGACTTTGCGAGTAGGTCCATGGGGCTGTTATCCCTCCACTCACAAAGTTTCACCACCATCAGGACGTCAGATGGGTAGGACGGTGTGTTGCCACGTGCTATTTTTCGTGTGCCCAAGGGGTCCCCTATCCAAAAAATGGCGGGTTTGGGTGTGGGGCATAATTATCATACGATGTCTAATGATGGTAAAACTTTGCAAATGGGTCCATGGGATTGCTACCCCTACACTTGCAAAGTTTCACCACCACAAAATGCTAGATAGGAGGGACAGTGCGTTGCCACCTGCTATTTTTTCTCATAGTGCCCAAGGGCCCTATGCAAAGAATAGCGGGTTTGGGTGGAGTATCATTATCATACGGTGTCCGATGGTGGTGAAACTTTGTGAGCATATCCATGGGGCTACTATCCCTTCACTCACAAAGTTTCACCATCATCGGGATGCCAGATGGGCGGGACGGTGTGTTGCCACCACCCACTATTTTTCGCGTAGTGCCCAAGGGGTCCCCTATGCAAAAACAGCAGGTTTGGGTGTGGGGCATAATTATCATACGGTGTCTGATGCTAGTGAAACTTTGAAAATAGGTCCATGGGGTTGCTACCCTTACGCTTGCAAAGTTTCACCACCATCGGGTGGGATGGTGTGTTGCTTCCCGTTATTTCTTGCATTGGGCACAGGGGTCCCCTATGCAAAAAATAGCGGGTTTGGGTGGGGTGTCATTACAATACGATGTCCGATGGTGGTGAAACTTTACGAGAAGGTCCATGGGGCTTCTACACCACCACTAGCAAAGTTTCACCACCATCGAAACTTGGATGGGTGGGAGGGTGTGTTGCTACCTGCTATTTTTTTGCAGTGCCCAAGGGTCCCCTATGCAAAAAATAGTGGGTTTAGGTGGGACGATTATCATACGGTGTCCGATAGTGGTGACACTTTGCAAGGGGGTCCATGGGGGGTACTACCCCTCTACACGAAAAGTTACACCAGCATCGGACGTCAGATGGGTAGGACGGTGTGTTGGCACTCATTATTTTTTCCATAGTGCCCAATGGATCCCCTATGAAAAAAATAGTGGATTTGGGTGGGGAATCATTATCATACGGTGTTCGATGGTGGTGAAACTTTGTGAGCAGGTCCATGGGGCTCCTAACCCTTCGCTTCCAATGTTTAACCACCATCAGATTGTATATGTGTGGGACGGTGTGTTGCCGCCTGCTATTTTTATGTTTTTTTCATTTTGCAGGCTTACAATCTCGTACTTCTCTTATTTATGAGGGCATCCTTGATAATTCCCTTCTTTATGAGGGCATCCTTGATACTGTCTTATGTATACCCTAAGCTAGACTATTGGAGTATGAAGGTGGATCAGGGGAGTGGGTAATCAATAGTGGTGGAGAAGCCTATAGAGGAGGGTGTTTCTCTCTTAAGTTTGATGTAGTTTGGAATCTTAGTGGTAGCTTAATGACTTTGCTATGCTCATAAACATATGGGTTATAATGTGGAAGAGATTTTTAGAAGAAGTTGTTGGAGTACCTGATTGTTCCAAGAGATATGGTGTTAGATCTCTTTGTTAGAGCTAGAGACCTTGTGAAACACGAGAGATCTAAGGAGAGACATGATTGGGTGCAACTAGATGAATGTATTGTTCCAAGAGATATGGTGTTAGATCTCTTTGTTAGGGTTGGAGACCTTGTGAAAAACAAGAGATCTAAGGAGAGACATGATTTGGGTGGAACTAGATGAATGTATTGTTAACGAGCTTTTAGTTATATTGAGCAAATTATAATAGATATAATGATGGGACAGATGATCTTTGTACTATATTCTTTTGGCATTCATCAACGCTTAATATCAAATTGTAAAACATGTAATCAACACTAAATTATGTTGTCCTCTCTTGTTCTCTCTCTGAATGGTTATTAATAATCCTCTTTGTGATGGAGAGACTCTAGGGAGAGTTTTGTGTTTACGATGATAATGAGTAAGAGGAAGAGAGAGAGAGAGAGAGAGAGAGAGAGAGAGAGAGAGAGGAAGAAGAAGACAAGGATAGAAGCGCTTTAAGGAGAGTTTGGGGTTTACATAGACAATCGGTAGTATAAGAGGGAGAGATAAAGAGAGGGGGGTGGAGAGAGAACAGAGGAGAAGGGAGAGAGAAATAGTTCAAGGAGGATATATAGAGAGAGGAAAGAGGAGAAGAGAGAGATGAGACATGAGAGTGATAATTTAACAACAAGGAGAAGAGATAGAGAGAGGATTTTAGAGAGAGGAAAGAGGAGAAGGGAGAGAGATAGTTCAATGAGGAGAGATAGAGAGAGAAAGAAGAAGAGGATTGTGCAAGGGGAGAGAAATGTTAGTATACACTCAATGCCCGCCTCGCAGCATGTATCTCACTTTAATGTATAATGCACATTTGTTAGGCCCCCATTATGATAGAGTAGCCATGGTACACATGTCTTTAGTGGGAACCCCGGCTTAGATGCCGATGGGGTCATCATTGTGACCATTGATGATGGTTAAGCGACGGTATAAGGGATATTCCCTAGAATATTCCCTTGGATACCAAGTCCATCATTAGTGGGCGGTGGTCGGTGGTGGCAGTGGGCTGCACGGATGGACATCACCATCACTTGTACCTCTTTGGTATAATTAGAATTTTAAATTCTCTCCATTGTGTATCTATTGCATTGTCTATTGTGCTTTGTCTTGCTATCTCTTTCCATTGTGCTATATTCTTATAAGGTATCAGAGCTTAGGTGCAAGAATAGTGCATAAAGTTTAGTCTTTCTTTGTATAGAACCCTAGGAGTGATGGCTTCTACCTTTGCTCTGCTATACTGCTGTGCCTAGTCTTGCGCATTCGTCCACCTGCCTTCACGAAAGGCAAACTTGATGGGACAAACTATACTCTTTGGAAATTCAAAATCAATGCCATTCTAGACTCTTATGAGCTCCTAGAAACTATTCTGGGAATGGATGCAGAACCAGTGGGGGAAGTCTCGGCCCCAACAACCCTGCAAACATGCTTCTACCAGATGTTACACTTCTTCGGGCATGGAGAAGGTGCAATGTTGATGCACTTTGTGCCATCATCACTAGCATAAATGATTATGTTCTCACTCTGATTCAACATACTGCTAAGGCTACAGAGGCTTGGATCATATTGAGAAATCAGTATGAGACTCGCAACAATTAGACCAAAATTTTGAACTTGGAGAATCAACTTGCTGCTGAAGAGTTTACTGAAGGAGAAGCTACTGAAGCATTTATCTTGCGGATCAAAAATCTACGAGATCAAATGGATGCTGTAGGGATTACACACACTAGTGTGAGGAGTTGGCCCGGATGTGCATCCGAATTATTCCACAGAAGTATGATGGCTTGGCTACATCACTAAACACTCAAGTTAGAGTACCATCTTTATCATTCGAAGAATTTAGTGCTATGCTACTTGAGGAGGAGATGCGGCTGAAGACCCATGATGGTAGTGATGTTGCATCGGCCAATGCTAAAGGCAAAGGCATGACATATTCTAATGAGAAGAAGAAGAAGCCAAAGAAGAAGAAGTTTCAAGGGAGCTATTATTACTGTGACAAGAGGGGTCACGCTATCAAAGATTGTAGAAAGAAGCATGCTGAGACGACGACGACGAGAAGAATGAAACCTTGAAGTCTTCGTGGAAGGGAAAGCAGTCAGTCAACAACGTTGACTGAGCTTGAACTTTGGGTTGCAATTGAAGAGGTATGTTTATCTGCTTAGGCTCCAGTTGATGATTAATGGGTTTTGGATAGTGGAGCATCCCGACACATGACCAGTAAGGGCTGGTATAGTCTAGAAGCTTCTACACAAGAACCCATCAGTGTTGTTGTTGGGAATAATGCTAAATGTCTAGCTAAAGGATATGGAACCATATCTTTTATGGCAGCTACATGTGAAGAGAAGAAGCTATCAAATGTGCTCTATGTACCCCAGATAAAGAGAAATCTACTATCAGTTTACTGCAATGACAGATGATGGGCTTGAAGTACACTTCAAGAAAATAGAAGCATAAATTCTAGATGTTGTTGGCAAGGTAGTTGGCAAAGGAGTAAGGCCCAACAATCTCTACGAGTCGAGTGTCCTTACAGTGTCTGCAAATAAGAGCATAAGCAAGCTTTGGCATGAGCGATTTGGTCACATTGGATTTTCCATGCTAAAGGAGATGTAGAAAAAGGTTATGGTAGCTAATTTGCCTACATTTTCAGAATTGCAGAAACCATGTGAAGCTTGTATGATGGGCAAGCAACAACGCAAGGCATTTCCACAAGAAAGAAGTAATCAAGCAAAGACTCCTCTAGAGCTGGTACCTTTCTTTTAGTAGCATGGTCGAAGTAAGGATTAGCTTTGGTGGCTTGATTAGCTTTAGCACTTCTTTACTAGGATAATGGGTATTCGGTGTTGAGGCATGGGCTCTTCTTTTGTCATTAAAATGGTTACCTATCCCAAGGCTAGTTGTTGCAAGGTAGCGGTTCTTGAGTCCCAGTCAATTTGGCATCGATTATGCCCCATCCATCCTCATCCAAGAAATACTTCTTTGCACATGGTACCTATATGCATGACATAAAACTTCAGGCTTCCAAGGGTTTATTCCCAATGTGAAACATGTTAGTGAAAGCTCCTATGTAATGATTTCACTCATGCTTTTGTGGGGGTCAATGTCTCATGAGACATTGAGTTCACTCCTTCCACCCATGCTTTTTTGGGGGTCAAAAGGATGGTTGCTATAACATGCACCAAGTCTCATGAGACATTAGATTATGGTTGGCTCTCATGTCCACCGTGAACGAGTGCTAGCTTTCCATGAACGAGTGCTAGCTTTTATTCGAGAACAATCTCTGTGGTCATGCCCAGCCAAAGTGTGGCAAGCTTCAACTCCCAGTCTTCCTCTTCTAGGTCAATGACCTGGGCTATGTTAATTGAGATACGTCAGTTATGTAGCTTGTCTTGCCTAGTCTTAGCTACTTTTTCAGCCTCTATTAAGGCTCTGTTTCTTTCTCTTCTTGCTAAGCAAGATAGTTTTTTAAATTCTCCCAAACCTAAGGGTTTATATCCCAATGGGCCATTAGCTTGACTAGAACCTCAAAAATATATATTGAGCTCCTTTTCCATTTTAAAAGTTCTCATGAGATTCCATGGCCTCAATATATCAAAGTGAATGGTATTTTTTACCTCTGTAGAAGTATTTTTTACCTTTGTAGAAAGAGATATAAATATCCTCTTTTTGATTGTTTCGGGCCCCCACCTCCTGGTTATATATATTGCCTTCAAATTTGGGCTTATGTTGCATTGATACACCACTCAAAATATAGATCAAAGTAATTTCCTTGCTATTTGCTATGGTATATCTCATGCTTGTTCTAGTTGGGAGGATGTCCATAGTTGCAAGGATGTGTATCTAAAGTCTTCCTACTCTAGGAGAGAAGAAAACTCTAAGTTCTCACACTCCTCATCCAATGTTTTATGACACATGAGGCACATGCTTAGTGTTGCATTGTTATTTATAGAGTGAGTGAGTCTTCGACAAAAGGTCCACAAATCAAGGGATGAGTTTTCCATTTCCTCAAATTTACCTTGACGGTTTCATTCCTTTTTTATATGTAGATATGCTCTATGTCCTAGTCAAGAAAAATTTTGGCCTCTCTCATAAAGGGTTTGCCTAGGATGTAGTCATAAAGAGCTGGGTTGTTGAAAAAAGTTAATTACCACAAAAGTGGTGAAAACTCAGCCAAAGGCCTTGATTCTCAGATTATGCAAAATCCCCATGGGTTTTGTTTTGGACCCATTAGAAAGCTCAACTATTAGGTTGGTAGTGTAAGTGAAGGTTGCCCCCACTTCTCCTAGCATTGCTTGGTAATAATGCTAATTCCAGCCCTTCCATCTAGGATGGTTGTGACTTGACTATCCTTACTAGAAGGAGGCGATGAAGCCCTTGTATGCTTTTTTGTTTTTTGTTTTCTATTTTTTAAAATTAAACTAGAAAATCTTGGTGATGAACTGCCTCTTCCCTAGTGGGCTCATCATCATCATATTAGACTCACATGATGAGTCTTGAGGTGGTTGTTCTTCCATGTCCGCCCTTAGTCTTTTCATCCATCCAATCATTTGGGTCCTTCCCCATAGACTTGGCCTTTCTTGTAGCAACAAGGAGCTAATCAGATGAAGAGATGTTGGAAGTTGTATATTTCTTTGTCCATGGTAGGTTGAGAATAGTGGGAACTATTGTTTCACTGTCCAACTATGCTTGGCATGATCGTACCAATTCATGAGCTATTTCTAGCTTATTGGGTTGAGATATTCTTCCAACTTTTTAGGTAGCTTATTGGGGTCAATGACTAGTTCTTCATGGTCCATGGTGGGAAAGCTGAGGATTCAATTCCTTTGGATGAAGAGATGTTGGAAGCTATATCTTTACCTAAACCCTCTTGAACTATTATGCGGTTTTTACATTCTCCTATCTTGATAGACCTTTGTTTTCTGGTTCTCTAGGGGTGACTCTAGAATGTTGCAAGACTTTATTAGTTGGTAGGACCTGGGCTAGTCTCTATGCCCTTTGAGTACGAGGAGCTGAAGCTTATCTAGCTTCGTGGTGACAACTCTCCTCCTATTTTTCATTATCAATCTCGCAACATTGATAGGAATATTTTATACTAGCCCATCTCTGATGCTTAGTAGGTTAATTCTTATAGTCGGCTTATTCTCTTGGGCTGGGATTCTCCCAATGGGAAATCATTGTACATGTGACCAATGCCACAACTAGTGTATATAGATGTTAGTGGGCTATGGGTTGGTGGGTGCAACAACCATAGTAGCCTTCTTAATGGGCTGGGATTCTCCCAATGGGAAATCATTGTACATGTGACCAATGCCACAACTAGTGTATATAGATGTTAGTGGGCTATGGGTTGGTGGGTGCAACAACCATAGTAGCCTTCTTAATGGGACACTCTACCACGTGGTGAGGTCCCTTACAATGATAGCACTATAGCGACATATGGAATCCTAAGGTGTTGATGTCTCTCCCTCTATTAGATTACACTATGGCTATATAGGATCGATAGACACTGTCACCATATTTAACATAGTGATTGAGGATTTGACTCAAGAGAATTTGAGCCTATAGGGGTTCTAGATAAATAGTATCCTCCCCTGTTCCCTCTTCATCCCCTCCTTCAGGTGTTTTTGTCAGGGTCAATTGATTCATGGGGTGGTCACCCCGGGGAATGGATGGTTGCTATATGAGAACAATAGAAGTGGTAGGGGTAACTCTTGAATTCTTAGTACTCCTCTTTGAGGCACGTACTACCATGGGTGAGGTGTGTTAGTAAGCATGGGCCTTGCTTGTGGTGCAAGAAAAGCCAAGTGATGAATAGGTGGAGTTGGTGTGACTAGCAATTGCTATCTTTGGCATTGATCCTAAATGGGCAATATCATGGTTTCTTGTCCTCATGTAGTATGCACAATAGATTCCTCCTTGTTTGGGTCTTAGTTGGGGAATTTAATGATTTTATGTTTAGCATGGCATATTGAACACAATTCCAACTCATGTCTATGGTATAGATGTGGTTGTCCCATGTCTTTTCTTGGCTCGACTCTCTATTTCTCAATCATTTACTACATGAGTGTATCCGCTAGGTCTTCCATAATGGGATTCCTTCAGAGAGATTCCTTGAAGTAGTTCCCATGAAGTTACCATTGAAATCTATGACACTCCTACAACATGGCTCACAGTTTTTATGGTTTTTAGTGTACAAGGTGTTGTGCAAGGTTGAGTCAAGAAATCCTTCTAGGAATCTTCTAGCTAGCTATTAATTAGAATTAGGTAGTGTCAGCACATCGAGAGTGTGGAGGTATCTCACTCTGTTGATGTAGTCTCTAATTGATTCTTTTAACATGGTAGAGTTGGTTGACTGGGTTCCATCAAGTTCCCTAAATGATAATGGGAATACCCAATTATGAATGTGGTCTTCAAGGTGTCAAAATCAGCCTTGTCTTCTAGTTTCAATGATCAAAACACTAGCTTCTCTTCCCTTCCATGGTGAGGCCAAAGGCGCTCACCCTTATTAGGTCATCGAGTCTACCACATGTATTACACATTTAGTCAAACACTTCCAAGTGTGTAATGGGATCTTCCATCCCATTGAATTTTGGCATTAACTTTGTAATTTGCATCGGTTTATTAATCATATCTAGTTGTCGAGGGTTTGGTACGACCATATCTAGTGGTGGAGTTGTTGTTGTGGCGAGCCCTATTTCTATCCCCCTCCTTATTTGTGCTACTATCCTCAAAATATCTTTGGCGAAAATTCTATTATCTTTTTCATACACTTCATAAGAAACTAATGTCAAACTATAAGAATAATTTGAATGCAAGGTTTTTTCAAAGAACATTAATGGGCTACCAAACGATAATATGATATGTTTTTCTCCTCTTGTAAAATAATCTACATCCTTCTTATTCTTGGTAGGTGTGAGATAAGGAATTAATATTTAATCCCTTAACTTAGCAAAGCCACATTAAGCTTCATACTAATGCCCACTCCTTCCATTGTAAATGTTGTCAAGTAATTAAATCGATTAGATTATCAAGAAATTATATTAGTTAAATTATTATGAGCTTGATTTCATTTTTTTTATACTCTTAGGTGAAGGAGGAACTTAATTTACTTGTTAGTTTATACTCTTAGGTTTAAGTTACTTGTTTATTTTTACTCTTAGGTGAAGGAGGAGCTTTAAAAAAATGGAGACATCGAAGGAAAAGATATGTTCATTTACAAGTGCTTTAGCTTCAATCATAAGAATGATAACCTCCTATATCAAGTGAGGTTCTTCAATCATAAGAATGATAACCTCCTACATCAAGTGAGGTTCTTTATCCATCAATATTTAGCACCTAAAATGGATGGTTCTTTTTACACTTTTATTTATGTCTTCTATGTTTATATGCAGGTGAGAAAGTTGCAATGATTGGGGCATGTAGGAAAAGAGGTAAAAAGGGCACCACTTTTCATATGTTGAATGAACTAACACTATGCTGTCTGGATTTAAATAGTTAGGATGCTTTAATATTTTTCAACTTTATTTTTATAGCCGGAAGCTCAACACAAAAGAGACAAGAAGATAAAAGTTGTATGTTTAGCCTAGTTGTGATTAAATTATTTGTACCAAAATTTTCTCCATATATTAAATTATTTTTAACAAATTTTGCATCACTTTTCACTAAATGTTCTTGTAGAAAAAAATGGATTTGATTTACGTTTTTATCTTTGTGTAAGAGTTTCCACACCTTTCATCATTGCTTTTTGAACAACAACAAGTTTATTTCTTATCATCCTTATCAAATATAGATTTTTATACTGGTTTAAAAAAATATGGTTGAGAAGAATTAACCCTATAGTGTTGGCTATGGTGGACACACACACACACACACACACACACACACACACACACACACACAAATGAGCTTTGAGAAAAGATGTGAGAGAGAGGGTCATGCTAGAAAATGTACTTGATAATGAATGAAAGTACAAGTAATCTAAGAATCATGGCCCAACACACAAGGGTGTGTTTGCACGGGGAAAAAACTTCTGTCTAGCTAGAGTAAAAAGTGCACGTGGGTAGAAGTGTTCACACCAAGACTTCCCAGAGGCCAAATTGCTAACAAACCCCTTTGAAGTGAATGGTGTGAATGTGTACAGGGTGTAGGAGACTACCCTGGTAGAGGTAATAAGTTTAAAGCTTTGTGGAAAGGGTTAAAACTTCTCTCTCGAAAGAGACTTGGTAAGCCCATTTGCCACATTGGCCTATATGTAGGCACATAAGTCAAGGCTTTCTCTCCTGCATGGAACCTCTTCCTGACATAATGATAATGCATCTCAATGTGCTTTATCCTCTATGAAAAACTAGATTCTGCACCACTGCCAATGCACTCTGGCTGTCAGTGAAAATGGTGGTAGAAGATGGCTATCTAATACCAAGATCTACCAAATAGACAACGGAGCCATACACACTCTATAGTAGCTGTGAATGATGCTCTGCACTCAACCTCACAACTAGAAGTGGCCACTGTCGATGATTGATTCTTGATGAGCCATTAAATGCATGAACTTCCAAGAAGGAAACAGTTACCACATTGGTTGACACCCTAGTGTCATAACATCCTTCCTAGTCACTATCAGTGTAGGCGGTTAAGCATAAAGAAAATGCATTGCCATAAAACAATGAAAATTCTTGAGTGCCTTTAAGATAACGAAAGACACGCTTCACTACTTTCCATTGCCTAATGCTAGGGAAATTCATAAATTTGCTCAATTTTGTGACACTGTAGCGCATAGGTAAATAAGGCATCCCACAAGGCTGCTAATAGTAGGTAGTAGCAGCATCAAATGGCTTAGAAGATTCCTTAAGTGATACTTGTTAGCCTGGTTCCATAGGAGTAGAAATAGGTTTGCAATTTGTCATTTGGAACCTTTCTAAGAGCTACTCAATATGTCTTCCCTGAGATAGCATGATGCTCCACTCAACTAGTATAAACTGAATACCCAAATAGTAATGCAAAAGCTCGATGTCTGTAACATCAAATGCATGTTGCAATTTAGCTATGAAAGCTGAAATTTTTCCTTCATCTTAGGGCTAATCACCAGCAAATCATCCACATAAAGGTTCAGGATTATGAACTCATCCACTTGTTTGCAAACATAGAGGATACTCTCAGTAGGACTATTCTGAAAAATATGAGAGAGAGGAAGTATGCATGAATATTTTGATACGAAGCACAAGGAGCATGTTTAATGCCATAAAGTGCTTTATGCAATGTGCATACTTTATGCTCTACACCTTTGTGAACAAATCCAGGAGGTTATGATACATAAACCTCTTCCTACAAATCACCATTCAGAAAAGCAGTTTTTGTTAGTATATGTTTAATGCCCGCCTCTCAGCATGTATCTCACATTGATGTGTGGTGCACATTTGTACGGCCCCCATTATGAGGAGAAGCCATTGGTACACATATCTTTAGTTTCCTTGGGAACTAAGTTCATCATTAGTGGGCGGTGGTCGGTGGGGACGCATTATGAATACGCGGGCAGTGAGCTGCGTCTTGGATGCGTCCACCGCACTACCTATAGCACTATAAATGGACATAGTTGGCAGCACAAGCAAAGGCATCCGATGCTTGTGAGCATATATTCCTTATACTCTCAATACACCCTCTATCCAGAGTCTATCTAGATCGCCATCTAAGCTCTACGCTAGAGTGCATGGGTGGACAACACCATCATATTGTACCTATCTCTTGTATGGTATAATCATAAATTTAAAATTCTCTCTATTGCATTGTCTAGTGTACTTTATCTTGTTGTATCTATTTTTGCTATGCCATATTCTTACAGTTTTGGCATCCAATTGATGCATGTTCCAACCTTTATATGTGCAGCCAATGCAGTAATAGTGCATATGGTAGTCATATGGGAAGTAGGCACAAACATTTCCTCATAGTCAATTCCCTCTCCTTTAGTGACTAAACGAGCCTTATAGCAATCAATCAAGCCATCAAGCACACCCACTTTGTGCCGATAGCACGGTTGCCTTCAGGCAAGTCACACAACTCCCATGTAGCATTCTTTTCAATGGAGGCCAGCTTTGAACATATGGTTGTAATCCAATTATCATATGCATCAAAATGAGAAAGTGACTCCTCATTACATGCAGTAGCCACAAAAGTTGTGTCAACAAAATATGAGATGCATGTCAAGAGGTAATGCATGTACGACGACTTGGCATAAGTGTAGGTAGCTTGTTGTCATGCAAGGTGTCAATGAGCTAGCCGAGAACTCTCTATGAGTCACAAATGGCTACATCCTCTTCAACCAATGCATCACCCATGGTATCTTGATCAAAGTGTAGCAGATCTAGAGAAATATGGGGGAATGTTAGGCTGCTAATTTTGCATATTTTTAGTAGTAATAGAAGGTTAATTTGGAGCCAAAGCAGGATCAACAAGTTCAACACCTGTACCAAATAAGCAGCAATGTATCAAAGACATTTAGGGAATCAATTAATGGCTATAGCCTACATGAAAGCATGGGTTGAGATGAATATTCATCAAAGATGAAATATTTGGACACAATAATCTTCCTTTGTATATACAGCCTGTATCCCTTGCTCTCACTGTTATACCCCATAAAAATACATTTCAATGCTTTTTCTTCAAGTTTATGTCTCTGTTGTGCTACTACATACACATAAGCCAAACATCCAAATACACGCATATGAGTGACTATAGGGATTCTGCCATTCCAAGCCTCATAAGCTGTATAGATTTTAATTCTTTAATGGGACAACAGTTCATCACATAGTTGTTTGGCGCACATGACCACTTCAAGTTAAAATCTGGATGGCAAATCCTTGCTTTTAAGCTACATCTTGCCATTTCCATAAGTGTACGATTATGATGCTTAGCCACACCATTCTATTGTGATGCATATGGAGTAATACACTGATGTGAGAAATACCTCGTGAGTGAACAAAAGCTATGAACTCATGTGACAAATATTCCCCCCCTCAATTTGTACGCAATATCATGAGCTTATGGTGGCTGCAACCATTTTCAGCCATAAGGAGAAACTATTGGAAAGCTGAAAATGTATTTGATTTAGCTTTCAAGCCATACACCCAACAAAAAGGAGTATAATCAGTACAGATGTCCTGCAAAAGATGATGGCCTCATAGGGCCACATAAATCACTACGTATGAGTTGTAATGGCCAAGTAGCTCGCACATTGCCATCCTTTGGAAAGGACTAACGATGCATCTTTCCCAATATGCATCCCTCACATACTACATCCTTATGTGGGAGCTACATAGGTGGCAACTCATGAACCATAGATTGCATAATTGTAAAACGCATAAGAGAAGGGAAATTAAGGTGACCAAACTGATCATGCCATAGATCAGTGTCATGCATAACCTGTGATGTGGAAGCAACCATAGCATCATCATGAGAATCACTACTCCTGTCATACATGTCAAGCCTGTAAAACGGACATTGCTCAATGTACTAGAGAGCATAAGCACATTAGAATCTATTCTTTCATAAATGGAGCAGCAATGATTAGAAAATTGGATTTTGAGACCAGCTTTTGCAAGTGTTAAGACAAAAATAAGATTCTTGTGAATTCCAGGTACATACAAAGTATCTGCTAGAGCAAACGTGTCCCCACTACATGACAACATCAACTCCACATTGCAAATGCCTTTAATGGCATATTATGCATTATTAGCACATAGCACTATACCACCTGATGATGCATCTCTCAAGGTAACAAATAGCTTCTTGCAAGAAGTGATGTGATTTGTAGCACTTGAATCAAAATACCAATTAGCATCTGACAACAATGACAAACAAGAGGTAGGCAAATCACTGCATATGACTGTTAAGGCATAGACATCATGTGAAAAACTTACTTCCTCGGCACTGCCACCTGTAGTTGCCACAAGACCTTACTGCTTCTTCTTTTTCTCACTCTCTGTAAGCTTCTTGCATTCCTTAGTTACATGACCAAGTTTCTAACAATAGTTGCATCTCTTTTTCTTCTAGTCTTCTCCTCTTTATATGTAGGAGGATCTGAATGGGCTTGTTCTTTGCCCTTGGGTTTAGCACTAGATCGAGCCCTAGATTTTCCTTTGCCATGATAGGAGGTAGAAAAAGCCTGATCTGCAACAATCATGCTATTCCGGTTGGTGGACTAGGATTTCTCTTCATGTAACAAGAGAGCTACCAAATAATCAAAGGTGCACAAATCTGTATTTCTCTTCGTCTAGAGGCAAAGAGTGGAAGAAAATCCTTGATAGGATTGAGGAAAACCATTGAGAACCATAGAGACAAGTTAATTGTCTGGTATCACCTCATTAATATTGATTAATTGCTCTCGCAAATCCTTAACACGGGTGAGAAATCCATCCATAGAATCTCCCTTAGTCATATGCTCTAAGTCAAGTGTTTTAGAGATAGGCTACACAAGCCTCACTGTAGATCTAATATAAAGAGGCAAGTATATCCCATGCACTTTTAGAATAAGTATATGAACACAAGGTAAGAGGCATGACTCATCGTTTACACAAGAGAGCAATCAAGGCCTGAGCTTGCGTATCTTTGCGTATCTTCACCATCCAATATGAGTTGTTCTTGTGTAGAAGGAACAAGTGTAGGCGGTGCACTTCTACTAGAACCAAAATCACTCATTCCAGTGGATCCCCTTGACGTGCTAACTATGCAGATGCAGTACCAGCAAGCCTTAACTCAGCACTAGATACATATACCCACAAATTATTTACAACTAATACATGCTTCATCATATATGCCTACATGGGATAGTTAGTCCGATCAAGCTTGTCCTTGGCAAAGAGCATCTCAAATACATCATTATCAGCCATCTCTCAAAGGTAATTGACAATCGATCCCAATCTCACTACACAATGCACTACAAACCCTCCATGCCCCACTGAAAGGAAGGCTTCTATGATGCCCAATGATTCACTGATGGCCTACAAATGTATTGAGATGACAAAGTGTAGGGATAAAAATGTCATCTGAATAGAGGCATGACCCCAAAGATGAGTGTCAGAATGTTGTATTTTGATGCCAAGTGCACTGAGAGAGAGCACGAGGAATGTCCAATTTAACCCAGGGCTCAATTTAACTTTGTTTTTAGAGAAGCTAAAAATTTAAAAAGGGGATTCGATGGCCTAAATGGGCTTTGATTCAGGTGTGATTCGACTTGGGAGACTCAGCAAAGGATGAGGAACACAGTTGTGTAATTTTTTTTTAAATATGAGATTTTGGCTTTACAAGAGTGGCATCCCATCGACAACAGGATGGAGCAAGCGGCTTAGCCAAGATGGAAGCGTCGCTGGCAGAATTCCCCAAATCAAAAAATTTATTGGGGGGTTTGCTAATTTGATACTGGGCAAAGCCCTTGGAGCAGGAGTAGCTGGTGGTGCTGGTGTTCTTTCTGGCAGTTGGACTAGTTGCTGCTACAAATCTGAATGAACAGCTGTGTGGGCAGTTGTGCTGCTCTATAAATCTAAATGGCAAGCAGCTAAAAGGCGGCTGCTGAGATGACTAGCTAATGTGTGTGACCAATGCGGCGGGCAGCACAGCAGCAAGGTTGAAACATGACCAGCTAACGTGGACAACCAACAAATTGATCTGATACCGGCTATGGTGGAGGAGCTCTGTAAGAGAACACGCAAAGACACACACACACACACACACACACACACACACACACACACAGTCAAGATCTGAGAAAGAATGTGTGAGAGAGTCATGTTGAAAAATGTACTTGTTGATAATGAATGAAAGCACAAAGTACTCTAAGGCTCAAGGCCCAACACACAAGGGTGTGTTCCCACATGGAAAAAATCTCTGTCCAGCCAGAGTAAAAAGTGCCCATGGGTAGAGGTGTTCACACTAGGACTTCTTGGAGGACAAATGGCTAACATATAGTATTTTTTCTTCCTCTTCTTGAGTCAAACTTTGGAAACTTCACAAATCTCTCTTTAATAAGTTCTTTTTTTTCAAAAGGGACCTCTCTTTAGTTCCATTTTGTTCTCTTCATTGAAAACTAATTGAGATTGCAAAAAAAAGGATAAATTTTTTCTCTTTGGTTTAATAAAGAGCTACCTTACTTTTGTGTTTCTTATTATCCTTATCAAATATAGATTTATGCTAGTTTAAAAAAATATGATTGAGAAGAAGTAACCCTATAGTGTTTTTTCCTCCTCTTCTTGAGTCAAATTTGCATTAAGCTTTGGAAACTTCATGAATTTCTCTTTGATGTCCTTTTTTTTCAACACGGACCTCTCTTTAGTTCCATTTTATTCTCTTCATTGAAAACTAATTGAGATTGAAAAAAGGATATTTTTTAAATCTTTGGTTTATTTATGAGCTACCTTGCTTTTGCATTTATTCATGCACACAATCTCTTCACATTGGCCTTCATAACGGTCCTTTAAGTTTTGTCATACCTATATAAAAACAAAAAACTGAGAAAATGCCCCCTCCCTCTCTCTCTTACTCTTAGTTATAAGCTAAATGATATAGATACAATGTTCGAGAAAGGTGTGCCTTAGGTTGGAGAACGCTCTCATAAAAGGAATTTAACTAGTGGAAAAAGTTATAGTAATAGAACAAAATTTTCAAACAATATATTTTCCTCAAATTTTGGGATTGATAGAAAATGAAGAGAATTGTTTATGTTTACTAAAACAAGGTTTTTCGAACATTGTTGATATCTATCAACAAACAAGTGTCAAAATTACCATAATAAGTTCTCTATTACTTTATGTCTTAGCTTGTTAAGAAAATGAGAGCACTTAATACCATTCTAAATTATATAAGAATTGTGTGTGTGCGCGAGCGCGCGCGCACGCGCGCGTGTGAGAGAGAGAGAGAATTTTCTTAGGTAAAATTTTTCATGATGTAACAAGAACACAATAACCTAAAAAGACTCCTATTGCACAAGTGGAGCACTGATGCATTAGATGGGAGGGGAGGGCATTGACTGGTTGGTTGGCTAAGCATTATATGGTTAAATTAATTAACGAATGTGCCCTTCACAATAGAGTGAATATGCTCCCTAACAATTCCTCTTACCAAATAATTAATAAGGAAAACATTAACTTCATAAACAAACTTTTTTTGTAAGGAATAGTTGATGTTGACTTTTATCCCGAACTCTAACCTCTACCTAGAGAGACCAAGGTCTGTTGTATAGGCAAAAAAGATGTTGAGGGTTTACAGCATCAAGGTTTGCGGTTCTACTCTTAAAACCCCTAAACATCACTTGCATTTCTTGCTTCTAAGATGAGGAGCTGTCTTTGCTATGTTTTATGTAAAGGTGGTGGTGGTGGCCTTTTCTTTAAAACAAACCACACGGTCCACCGACCTATTAAAACTAGCATGCAATTAAGTTGTTAAGATCAATATTATAGGGGTTTGCATAGGAGGAAGGATGGGGAGGACTCTCTCTCTCTCTCTCTCTCTCTCTCTCTCTCTCTTGTAATAGAAGATATATTACCAAAAATTACTTTACAAATGGCCACATGGCTGCCATGTGATGTACTAGCTTTCCCTCACTAATTACTCCGAAGAGCATAGGTGTAGCTTGGAGTACCCTCACCCAATATATAGCCATGTCATTCTCCACCAAATGAAATGATTGCAAGTAAGATCCCTTTCATATGATCTATGTGAGTTGTAATACCCACTTTTTCATCAAATATGAAAGCATTCCTAGTTAACCATATATGCCACAAACCTGTCCACCTAAAAAAATGAAAGAAAATTGAATGTTTTGGGATATCCGGCCCATTCAGAATCTTGCCAAAAATCTAGTCTTTAACCTTTTATGGGCCTATCTATCACAACGGAATCCATATGCTATCTATCAATGGAATCCATATGCAAGAAAGGAAACCCCACACCTTCTTTGCCACCACGAGACATGAAATGAAAAGATATGGGCATGTTTTCAAGCATGTATTACAAAACACATAATTATCAAAAGCAATCCGCCACTTTCGCAAACTTGTCCCCTAATGGGAGGCCTCCAACTAGCATGCGTCATAGGAACACCTTCCCTTGGTATGGAATCTTAGACCACCAGCCTTGTAAGATTACTTTCTTCCACGAGGCCCTACTTTTCTTGATGTTCCATACCCTATTAGCCTTCTTAGTGAGATCCAGTGCTTATCTTCCACCAGCATATGGTACACTTGATTTGTTGTATGCAGATAATGTCCAGAGGCTTTCTAAATTCCCAATCTAACCAAGGTTGCTGATTCCTAAAACTGAGAAATATCACCAAACTGTGTAAGGCCCGCCCTCACCTTCTCCCATAACTATACATATCCATGTGGAACCCAAAAATATTGACAGATTTTTCGAAAAGATAATAAGTGGCCTCTATGTGGCAACAAAGCATCCATAATTCTCACTAGTCCCAATCGAGCCATTCTATTGAATTTTGGCTATTCAAGTTTGTCAGGCCACTCCAGAAGTCGTGAAATAGCCAACACCTCACCTGCCATATAAAATTCAACTGCAGCCGCTAATTTGAAGGCTTCCATTTAGTGTGTTCTAAAACCTCCTTCCATGAGATCATCAAATGAGAAAGGAGAGGTGAAGCCACCACTTGAACCTGTTGGGAATCATTCACTATATCCCACCATGTACCATCAATCCTGGTTTTACCATGCACAAGTGCGACCTCCTCTATGAGGTCCCTAGCCATTACCACCCATGGCTCTTGAGATACACATATATCTTGGAATAAAGGCCATCTCCTAGCAACCATATGTGATCTGACATCTAATAGAGCTAGTCGCCCACTCCTCTTCAGAGTAGTAACATGTTCCCAAGAAATCCACATGGCTTATTTCTTGCACTTTTCCATAGTATAAATCTAATTGGCTGTTGTAACTGATGCAAAGCTTTGCTCGTCCTCCATGGCAGTAAAGACAATAAAAAATATATCATGCTAATCATAATGGATTCTGCCACTTTGAGCCGAACATGCATAGGCTACCCTAAGATTTCCAATACACAAACTTATCATTTATCCTTGTAGAAATCAATACCAACAATGCTTGTGAATCAAAATCAACTCCAATCAGATAACCCAAGTGGCGTGTGATGCATCCCCTTTGTATGACCTACCCATTCCATCCCAAACCACCAAGCAAATCGCTCTTGGTATAGCTTATGAGAGCAGATTTTGGCATATTAATGTATAACCTTGAAGCAAGACCAAAAGTATCCCAAACATCCATCGCCTTAAGGAACATGAAAGAATCATCTGCCAATGCCTGGCCGACCATTTTCTCTCAGCTTGTTGGAAGAGTAAGCCCTACACCTTCACCATCCTCCACTAGCTTATGTAACAATTGCAAACAAGAGAGGGCTAAGTGGGCATCCCTGCCTGACCAATCTCGTCAAATGAATGGGATCAGTCACCCCACCATTAATCATAAGCCTAACCACTGCATGTTGGCTAATAGTATAAATCAAAGAAAACATGCAAGGGCCAAATCCCATAGCTTGCATAAGTTGCGAAAGAAAAGACCAACTAACATGATCATAAGCCTTTTCAATATCTAGTTGAATCATAACCACCTCTTGCCACTAGCCCTTGCATAATCAATTCCAATTTGTACTTTCAGTATATTATGCAAAATATTTTTATCTTTAATAAATCCATATTTTCTTGGATGAATCAAAGTAGTAAGAAATCGTTGCAACCTGCTGACCAAGATCTTTGCAAATATCTTTTACATGGCCCCCATCAATGTGGTTGGTCTCCATTAACATAGATTAACAAGGGATGGAACTTTATGAAATAAACGTACAAGACCAATCTTCCAACTTGCAAGTATGATATGTGTATTCTACCCCTCTTGAAAAATAGAAGCGAGAGGGACCTTCAACTCATTACAACATACTTTGTGAAAAGCTCATTGGGGAGCCCATCCCATCCTGGAATTTTCCCTTTAGGAAAATGCTTCAACACATCTTCCACCTCATCCGCAGAAATTTCTCTTTCCAATTCATTTACAAAAATATCTGATACCTGGTGATAAACCAAGTGAAATAAAGACTCTCTAGCTGTAATGACATCAGGAGATATGACCTCCTGTGGACCCAACAAATGGTGATAAAAGTCCATACACACATCCAAAACACAAGTAGGACCAGTAATCAATACTCCTTGCCTATCTTGCATCTTAACAATATTCTCATGTGCATGCTTTTGGTGCAAATGAGCAAAGAATATATGTTACTGACAATGAGAATCCACTAGGGAATCCATTCGAGCCATAAGATTATATTTCACATATTGATTCTCATGCAATGTTGCAACCTGATGGGACAAGCAATCAATAGCTATCTTAATGTCAAGGCAAGAATCATCCCCTCGAACCACCTAGTCCAAATCAACCAACAACGATTCTAGGTTCTGCAACTTCTCCCTAAAATATGATGCATTATGAATCCCATACTGGCAAGCAAGCTTTTGAATATTGAACATACAACACTCCCAAGCTGACACCCCAACAGAGATTACATGGCCTCGAAAGTTTTGTAACACTTGTAACATAAACTGATGGAAAATAGTATGCTCCAAGAAAGTCTGGTTAACTTTAAGAGGAGCCTTTCCCAATAATGGCCTATAAGCATCCATAGAATGGCTATGCATCTCCAATACCAAAGGGAAATGTTGTGACAAAATATGATTATATTCCACCTACATGGGAAATATCTTTGGTAGAAACAAATCATGCTAGCAAATATTTGGTCTAAACGAGCTCTTGTACCCACATACTGCTGAGAGGCATATGTAAATCCTCTCTCATGCGAGTGTAGCCATGACTAGATATCTTGTTTCAAAACTTGATTGGCAAACACATTCTAGTTGAGCCTCTCTGACCCATCCATAATAGAGTGAGGTCATAGAAGCATGCTTCGGCAATTCACATATATTAAAATCCCCCAACACAAAGCCAGATTTAGCATTGCACAAACATAATAAAGACAATGTGTAACACCATTAGGTGCATACAACCCAACAAGCCATAATGTTTCATCCATAAACTCCACTTCCACAACAATGAACTGCCCCCGGACATCCGGCATAACCAATGACGGCTTAAACTGAGATTTCACTGTAATCATGACCCTTGATTGTGTAGTGGGGGGTGCCCACTATAAAACACACAAAATTCTTTATAATCATACAATTATACAGCCAATGGAATGTTGTTTATGCTCCACAACACAAAACATATCCCATTGACCTTGAAACACAGTACGCCACATGCGATTCTTGGACGGTGAACACACACCTTTTACATTCCAAAGAGAACAAGCCTAGCTTTGTATCACCATCTGCTCTTTGAGCTTGCAAACCCATTTCATACCAATAGCCTTCTTGCCAAGAGGCAAGTCTACCAAATCCCATGTATCAATCCCAGATTGTATAGCACTCATCCAATTTTTAGATTCCTTTGCTTCATCAAAGGAGACAGGTTTCTCTTAAACAGCAATAAGAGCATAACTTGTATCAACATGAGATGCATGATGAGAACCTGCACGTGTTTTGCTAGGTAAAGGAGTGGCCAATTAGTTGTCACGTAGTGTTTGCACCGGCCATTTTGGCATACTTTTTGACTCCTCAATTTTCCTTGTTTCCTCATCAACTGCATCATCCACATTTGCCTCATCACAATAGATTAATCTGTGCACTAAAAACATGTTGATTTGTAACCTGTGTGAGTTGAAGTTTCAACATTTCTTTGATTGCCCAAATGCTCTATATCTCAATGTGTCTTGCATTGAACAATGGAAGGAGAATGTCGAACTCGGGGGGTGCACCACTAAGAAACCCTATGTAACATGTGCATTCACTCAAGGGGTATTTTAAAAAACCCTTACCTATGAATTTTTCATGAATAAAATGATGTCTTTTTCTTCATGGACTTACAGGTTTTTTTTTTCAAAATTGATTAAAAAAACCCCTTCTATAAATGTATTTCTATAAATTTACCTTAAAATTTGGAATAAAAAAACCCTTTCATTTGAACTCACGTGGTATACTTACATATTTTTAGGTGAACCCCCCCAAGTGTAGAATATGTCTTGAGAACATACATTTATTGTTTTTTACATGAAATCAAGGGCTGAATTGCATCTTCCACAAATACAACATCTCTACAAAAGAATCCACTTGGTAGTAAGAGGTAGAGACGATAACATTTACTTTCTGAACAAACATACATTTAACAATTGTATCATCAAGCTTGCTCTGCAAAGTTGCTTAGGCACAAGTGCATAAGCAAGACAACCAAAAATGCGCAAAAGACCATATTAGGGAATTTGGAAAAATCCCATTACTTTTGGAATTTTCTTTTCAATCTACTTTTTAATATATGTTGAGCATGCCAATTCCAAAGTTTTCAGAGAAAGTGGATTTAGAACCTACTCTTCAAGAGCTTTCCAATGATATGTCACATGAGGGGGTTTTGACAAAATCTTAAAAGGATTCACCATGCCCCTAATTTTTGATCTTGCAAAATGGAAATTGGGATTTTACCAAACTTCCTAATATGGTCTTGCAAGTGAGCCACATAGGACTTTCTACCATTACAAGCTTGAAAAGGCGTAATTGTATGCAAAGCCTTTGTTCGACACACCTATTTAAAACATATCTTTCACACATGACTACTTTTAGCCACCAGAAACCATGAGGTAACTCTTGACTTTTGACCATACAACATGCCATCTCCATGAGAGACATGTTTTTATGTTCAACTTTGCCATTTTGCTGAGGTGTATAGAGCACATTACATTGGTGTTGTATCCCATGATCAACCATGTATACATGAAACTCCTTAGACATATACTCCTCCTCTCGATCAATACGCAGGGTACCAATCTTACTTATAGAAGAATTTTGAACCAAAGCAATAGTTAAGTTCCTAAAGCATATAAAAACCTCTGATTTATGTCTCAATGGATATACCCAGGTATGTCTGGAATAATCATCAATGAATGTGACAAAATAGAGGTAGCTCTCCCAATAAATGGTATCCTCATTGGGAGTTCATAGGACCACGTACATCACTATGTATAAGCTATAATTTTTGGATAGCTCTAACTGAACCATCTTTAGGAAATGATGCTCGTTGCATTTTTTCAAGAATACATCCCTCACAAACATGTTTGATAGGGGCTTCAAGATGATGCGGCATCTTAGACACTATTATGCAAAAATTGCCAAAGTTCAGGTGACCAAAGCGTGCATGCCATAGCTTAGCATCACCCAATGCCTTTGTGGTAGAAACCATACATATAGCATGCCTTTATCTTTCATATGCATCTAGCTTGTAAAGGCCATGAGGCAATCACTACGATCATGAACAATACATCTGTCATCCACAAACTCAACCACTAAACCAGTCTTAGTAATGGAAGAAATAGATAACAAGTTCTTATTGATACATCTGAAAGTGCGATTGTTCCACCATTTGTTGTAGTGAGAATAATTTTACCAACTCCTTTTACATGATATGAGGAGTTGTTTGCATAAGTAACAGAATTTCCCTGCAGAGAAGATTCAAGCAATGAGAACAAACCATGATGAGAAGTAATGTGCTTACTAGCACCACTATCAACATAAAAGACATGTACATTTGTGATGACATCCATGCATACATCCTTATGCAAAGGGTCAAAATTGCACTACCCCAATGAAATCCCAATCATTATGTATATAGTTTGTAGATTCTTTGTTTTCTGCATTAGATGATGATGTATGAGCTACAACCATACCTGAGTTTTTCTTTTTCTCCTTCTCCAACTGTTTCTTGCACTCATTAATGTAGTGACCATTTTCTTGCAATAGTTACATTTGCCTTTTTTCTTTGGCTTGTTGCCTTCCTTGTCTAGAGGGCTTGCTCGATGACTTTGATTTTGGCTTGAAACCACCCTAAGGAAAGGATTTGCCTTTGCCTCTTTGTTGATGGCAGCAAAATCCTAATCTCCTGTATGCATGATAGATCTAATTTGTCTGGATTTCTCTTCTTACAAGAGCACAAAAAACAACTCCTCAAACATAAAGGCATTTAGATTGCCTTTCATCATATTAGTCTGATGGTAGACGAAAAACCTTGATATGAGTTCGGTAACACATTCAAGACAGTAAGCACCAATGAATTGTCAAGATATACTTTATCAACACTAGCCAACTACTCCTTAAAATCCTTGATTTTGTAAGGAAACTATCCATGAAGCATCCATATGTTTTGAATCTAATTGCTTGTGTATATAAGCAACACATTCTTCATTACGTACCTGGTACAATGATGCAAGTGCATCCCAAGTATGTTTAGTAGTCCTGCATGACCGAATGTGAGGAATGATACTCCCCGACGACTGACAAAGCAAGCAATGCATGTGCCTGCGCATCTCTTCCATCCCACTTTGTGTTGTTCCTATGTGTGGAGGTATGCTATGCTATGGTAAAGCACCATGTGAAACTGAGTCGTGTCTATAGATGTGCCTTCTACATCATGTTCATTAGAGGAACTAGGACGTTTCTCAATATCGATGAGACCACAACATTCCATAGCTCTTTGGCTACCAATTCATACCGCATCATATAGGATCATAATGGGTAGTTGGGCTGCAACCTTTAAAGTGCTGAGTGCTCCTTTGATATACAACTAAGGTGGCTGGCCACTGACAATGGAGACTTGCAAGGTGTATGAAACAAATGGAAAGTATAGTGAGCATAAATTTTACTCATAAGATGTAGAGATCGATGTCGCTGAAGTAAAGCCTCGTACACAAGATCTAGTGTGGTGAGTGTCTATTAATGCTTTCTTCTTTATCTACACCCCCGTATGTAGTAGATGTGACCAAACTACTCTAGAATCCAATGAAGAACAGTGCAAATCCAATCCCTGAAGATGTATGTAGAAAATCGAAAACTATACGAACGGCCCCCAAAATGTGCCTAGAAAAAAAATATGATCGAACAACTTTAGGACAAAGTACTGCACACTTCATGTCCTCTTTCTTCTCCCAAAAGAGCTCATTGATACAATTCAAGAAGACATGCAACTCAGGGTGAAGGGTAGTCAACAGCACATGGGCGAGGAGCGTAAGCTCTGATACCAAATGTTGGAAATAGGGTTGCAATCATGACTTTTGCTAATATATTAACTCTAAATCATTAACCTTACTCCTCATCCACCACTAGAGATCCAACACATGCAAGTTTTTACATAACACTTTTCATTTTATCTAAGTGAGATTGAAAGGACTCACTTTCTTTGATGTATAATCCAAAAAACTTAATTTTAGACTAATTTTAGAGTTCTTTTTTTTAGCACCAAACGTCTCTAGTTCATCTTATGCTCCTTTAATATTTTCTTTCGATGCAATATGATGGATAAAACTACAATGAGGGCTAGGGCTCTCTCATCTCTTCAAAGATAAAAACTTTTCTATTCTCCTTCTGATTCGGGAAACTTCAACCTTCCATTCATAATCCGCCCAAAGACCAACTTTCATGAGTACAAATTTAAAGAGTGGAAACCTTACAATGAGATGATAGATAGATAATGGATAATGAATGTGTGCTATACAAAGATGATAAGTATACCCCAACATGGGTGTATGCTAGCACGGGGGAAAAAACTTCCTAAAGAAGGAAAAAGTATCCGGGCTGGTCCTAGTGTGTTCACAAACATCACTACCAAATATGGCTACATTTGGTAGGCCCAAGACTTTATATTTATAGCTTTCTATATTTTTGTAGAGATTTTACGCTCAAAAAATCAAAAGCACTTGTGCTTTGTTTTAGAGTTATCTTTTTGAAAAGCAAGCTTTCTAATCGATATAAATATGGGTGAGTCAAAGGCCGCAGTTATCCAGGGGAGATTTAACCCAATCTTGTGTCGATGGTGATCTTTTTTCTATTTTCTAGTTCTCTTGTTTATTTAATTTTGTTTATTAAGGTTTATACTTTTAATTTGTGCAATCTATGCTATGCTCTAATTTTTGTGCTTGAGAATTAAAACTTCTTCTCCAAGTGTCATAAAGGTCCTGACAATGGTATCAGAGCTTTGGGAACCACTTAAGGAGAACGATTTTTGAATAAAAACTCAAAAGCAAAGTTTACGCAATTATTTGAAGAAAAGAAGGCCAAGGATTTGATTTTTGGTAAATACAAAAGCTTCAATCAAAGAAGGAATACTTGCACGGGAAGGCCAAAGAAAAAAATTGGGACACCGATGGTGGAGGGGCTTCCATATTTCCTTTTTAGAGTTTTTCCAAAGAAAAATTTTCAAATCTTTTCCTCTCTGTGTGCACGCTATGCTGATTTATTCTTTTAGTTTGTATTTTGTGCTAGCCGCCCTTCTCTCTCTCTTCGTGTGACTATTTTGCCTTCTCCCTCTCTTCGGTGACCATCACCAGAAAATTCTCCTTTCCTCTCTCTTTGCGATTTGTGTGATTTTCTATTTTTTGTTGTGCACTAGCCGACTTTATTTTACAAAGCTTTGAAGCTTTTCTTTACAAGCTTTACTATTAAAGCTTTTTAAAAAAACGTACACGCTTTATATTGTGAAGCTTATTAAGCTCTTTCCTTTCCATCGTACGCTAAGTTTTATTTTTGTTAAAGAAAGTTTCAAGGCTTAATACGAAAGAGCTTACAAAAGCTCTACATTACAATGTTGCTGGGTAATCAACACTTAATGTTTTTACTTTAACTATCGAAAACATCATTACAGATTAAAAGAATATAGATAAAGACTGAAACATCATCATATTAAGATAATAGCTGCTCATACAACTTCAAAACATTGCATTGCATTGTGTATCCCACATGGCTATTTTATAGGAATACAAAGATAGATCTGAAGAGGCAACCGCCGATTGGAGTAATATCCCGCCAACCGAGTTCTATAAATGGAAATATAAATGTATTGTGAGATCCCTCTGCCCCTTCCGCACACCGGGGATTCCCGATAGTAGCTGACAGCGGAAGCAGCCCCCTCATGCGCAGGGGAACGTTTCTCACTCGGGGCCTCGCCCACGAATGTCCGGGCACGAGACTAGGCTGGTGGTCACTCCGAAAACCGAAACCGGGAAAATTTCCCCTGCCCGGAAAGCGGGGACGATTCCACCTTTTTGAATTTTTCTTAACGAGTTTCCTAACGAGATCAAAGACTAAACTATCCTCCACTTGAATAAACCAGATAGAAGGAAACTATCACTGATATAATTTGATCATCTGAGCAATTCAACGCTTTTTTCCTAATCAAGATTAGGCACAACCGTTGATCCACTCAATCGAGAAATTTATCAGGGAATTAACTATCTACTCGAATCCTAGTGTAATCCTAAGATTTTTCCGTTTGATTATTAAAACTCCACTGATTCCAGCCTAACCCCTTCCGGCCCATGGGTTAGCCACCACCCTGCCCCACTGGAATCGGTAGATCCAAACAAGTACTCACCCACCCATAATTGAAATGCCTTTCTTAACTTTAGCTTTAGAAAACAGATACGCACACACTCCTCTTTAAAACTTTAATATATATAAAAAAATCCATTGATAAACAATTTATTGGTTACACATGTCATACTTCAAAATTTCCATTGTCTTTGTTTCTCACAAAACAGTATTACTTTGGACTCTCCGTTGAGACCAGCGAGTCAACAACGAGATCTAGTGATAGATTACAATAACATTGGTCTGTCATACAATATCTTCCTTGACATACGCATGGGTGTCCTCGGCATCGCGAGCCCGTGCATTGCCTCGTCAGAACCCTCCACGATCCTCCTTAGGTGTCTTGGTACTTCACTCAAGGACTGCTTCATCGGCCCTCGCTCATCGTACCAGAAGCGCACCATTTTAACCATACCGAGGCTGTCAAGACCTCGGCAGGCTTTGCCGCGTGAGTTGTCCCTCGAACAATCCCCGCCAGCTGTTGTAACCAAACTTCCCTTAGATAAACATATATGCCAAATGCTCTCTCCAGCATTCTAGCGTAAGACAGTCCTTTAAGAAAATAGGGTTTCTATGCAAGTTTTCAGTTTTGATTTTGTTTGAAAACCATGAATAATCTTAAATCCATATCTCAATACTTCTAGATCCAGGTCTGAATTCCAAACAGAATTCCTCGAATTCTATTAACTTGATCCTCAGATCAAAATCAAAAGTCTTAACTTAGTTTCAAATTCGGTGGGTGTTTTGAGTGCATTTTCCCTGAACTGAGCACATCGTCATTTGACGAAGGAATTAGGTCTTGGTCAATAGTCTGAATCAGAGTTTGGGTCTAGAAAGGTTTTTCCTAAACTATCTTTCTCGAAAGGTACTATTTCAATTTCTCTTTTTTTAAATTTTGTTCGACTAATATTTGTTTACAGATTTCTAAAGCATGAATTTCTTATGAGAGGAATAAAATAATCATTTATCTCGATCTCCGACTTCGATAGTTTAATTGAATTTTCTCATTACCATCTTAGTGAATATGAAACGGTAGAAATTTCTCTCACATATTATCTACTTATTCATTTTTCCACTTTTTACGAAAATTAACAGAGGATTAAAGAGAACCCTTATTTAATTATAAAGATTCTATATGCATCTAATTATGCATAAAATCCAATTCTGATGAAAGTCACACTTTTATCATCATAAAAATCATTTATGATGGAAATCGCTCTTTTAACATGAAAGAATTTCTTTTATGCATATATTTATGCATACAAATCATTTATGATGAAAATCACTCTTTTAATTAAAAAAAATCTTTTATGCACCCATTTATACATAAAAATCATTTATGAAAAAAATCACACTTTTAATATAAAAAAATATTCTTTTATGCATACTTTTATGCATGAAAATCAAATATGATAAAAGTTCCACTTTTATAATAAAAATAAATTTCTTTTATGCATCCTCTTATGCATAAAAATCAAATTTATGCATCCTCTTATGCATAAAAATCAAATAAGATAAAAGTAACACTTTTTTAATAAAAATAATCTTTATGCATACTTTTATGCATGAAAATCAAATATGATAAAAGTAACACTTTTATAATAAAAATAAATTTCTTTTATGCATCCTCTTATGCATAAAAATCAAATATGATAAAAGTAACACTTTTATAATAAAAAAATCTTTTATGCATATTTTTATGCATAAAAATTAATAATAATAATAAAAATACTTTTATAATAAAACTAAATTTCTTTTATACAAATAATCAAAATGCATCTTCTATGCATGAAAATGACACTTTAGAATATAGAAATCATAAGGATTACTCTTTTAGAATAATGAAAGATAATACTTGTTTCCTTTTTAAAGGATTTTGCCATAACCTCCTTTGTATGGCTGACCATTTTTCAAATTTTAAGTCTCTAAAATTAATTAGAAATGCACCAAGAGTATTTAAATCATTCTAAAGTAACATTTTTCTACTTATTTAAGAGAAACATTATAAAAAACTTGATTTTATTCATTAATCATTCATCTAGGATAAAGAATGGTTGGATTTACTAGAGAAGAGAGGGGAATGCCTTTTGCAATGAGGAGGCATAACATCATTTGCAATGTAGAGAAGACAAAAATCATAAAAAACCATAATGAATGGAAAAGAGAAGAATCTCCAACTTACATAGATAATTTGAGAGCTTTCCTTTGGCTTGATGGTTTGAGGGTTCAACTCTTGTTTGAGACAAGAGTGGCCACCAATCTTTTGGAAGAGGGAAGGTCAAAAACTAATGAATTATGAGTAAAATTCATTGTTTTTGGCACTTGGGAGAGACAAGGTACAGCATGACCGAAGTATATCTTCGATTACTTGGTTTACCCTTTCAGTTTGACCATTGGTCTCAGGGTAATAAGCTATGTTGAGATCCAAGAAAGTTCCCACTGCTTTGAAAAATGCAGTCCAGAACCTTGAAGTAAACTTGGGATCTCGATCACTTACTATTCTCCTGGTGGGTAGGCCATGCAATCTGAAGATTTTCTTAAGGAACACTCTGGCCACATCCACTGCAGTGTAGGTTTCTTTTACTGGAATCAGATGGGCAACTTTGGCATCTTTGACTTTCTGGCATGTTAGACATTGACGTACGTGATTCAGTACATCCTTTTTCAGACCAGGCCAAAAGAAGCTTTTCTTTATAGACATGTAGGTTTTGATGAAACCTGGATGTCCTGCAACAATAAGGCTATCATGGGCTTCATTCAGAATTTGTCCTTTGGTTCCCTCATCATGGGAATGCATAGCCTGCGATTATAATACATAATTCCATCATCCACGCTGTACCCTTGAACTCGGTTCAACTCTTGTGGAGTTTTGCTTTCCTGCATAAGTAGGGTAGCAATAGGGCCAAAGAATCTATCCTGCATGATCTTCTCTCTTGCTTCAATAATCAAAGGATTTGACACTACAGTAATTGCAAGCAAGGAGGCTTTCCTGCTGAGGGCATCTGCTACCACATTTTCTTTGCTTGGGCGATACTTGATTTCAAAATCAAATTCCTACAGGGTCTGCATCCACCTTCTTTGGTGCATGTTGAGATCCTTTTGAGTGAAGATCCACTTTAAGCTCTGATGATCAGTCATCAAAGTGAATCTCTGACCCAGTAGGTAATGTCTCCACAATTTCAGAGCATATACTACTGAAAGTAGTTCCAAGTCGTGGACATCATAATTTCTTTCATGCGTTCTGAGTTTTCGGGATTCATAGGCCATTGCATGACCTTCCTGCATGAGTGCACCTCCCAGGGCAAAACCACTAGCATCAGTTACTATACTTGAAAGGGTAGAGAGAAATCTGGCAGCTTCAGAACGGGATTGGTTATAAAGGCGATCTTCAGCTTATCAAAAGCGCTCTGGCACCTGGCAGACCATTGAAATGGGGTATTCTTTTTGAGAAGGTTAGTCAGGGGGGAAGCTATGAGAGCATACTTTGGTATAAAAATTCTATACCAACCAGTCAATCCCAAGAATCCTCTGACTTCTTTCATTGTCTTTGGTTCAGGCCAATCTATGACTGCTTGGACTTTTGCGAAATCTGGAGAAATTCCATCTTTTGATACCAGAAAGCCGAAGTATTCAACATGGTCGGCAGAGAAAGTGCATTTGTTCTTTTTGGCAAAGAGTTGGTGCTTCCTTAGAATCTCAAGAACTTTTCTGACATGAGCTTCATGGTCAGCTGCATTCTTTGAGTAAATCAGAATATCATCAAAGAAAACAAGAACAAAATCATCCAAGTATTCTCTGAGAATGTCCTGCATTAAGCGATTGAATGTAGCTGGGGCATTTGTCAATTCAAACTGCATGACACTGAATTCATAATGCCCATACCGAGTATTGATGGCTATCTTTGGGATATCTTGCTCATTAATCCTGATCTGCCCCAATTTGAGATCTATCTTTGTGAAGATCTGGGCTCCACTTAGCCTGTCCAGAAGCTCATCAATTCTGGGGATAGGATACTTATTCTTAACTATCACTTGATTTAGACTTCTGTAGTCCACACACAGTCTTAGCGTTCCATCTTTCTTTTTCTGAAAGAGAACTGGCGCACCCCAAGGTGAAACATTGGGTCTTACAAACCCTTGTTCCAACAGCTGTCTAAGCTGTTCCTTGAGTTCGATGGCTTCAGGAACTGGCATTTTGTACGTGCGCAGGGCTACTGGCTGAGCTCCAGGGGTCAATTCAATCACATGATCTACTTCCCGAATTGGAGGCATTTCAGTTAGTTTTGCAAGGAATAGATCATCAAATTCACTTAACCATTCTGGTTCTTTAGCCTTAAGCTTTGAGTCTACTGGATTCATTTTGACAACAGAAATTTGCTGCTTCTTCCTAAGTCCTTTCAGTAACCTGGAAGCTTTTACTAACTGAAGGTCTGGGGATCCGGAAACTCCAGTTCCTTGAACTTTGTTCCCATGAAGGTCATGGAAGGAAATGGTTCCATTGTGACAGTGTATGTCAGCTTGATTTTTGTGGAGCCAATCTATTCCAAGGATCCCGTAAAAAACTCCCAGAGGCAAGGCTTTAAACTGACAGTGGGTCACATTACCTAGTTTGAACTGGATAAGATCTGTCTCATGGTGAGTGAAAAGAATCTTCCCACTGGCTAATTCAACTTGCATAGGTTTCCCTGATTTCTGTTCTAAGACTAGCTTGCGCAAGCATCCAGGGGACATAAAAGAATGAGAACTGTCTGAATCAATCAAAAGCTTAAAAGACCTACCCTGATACTTTGCTGGAGTATGGATGACTGAGAACTGATGGTTAGGCCCTTGATTTTCAATTGCTGCATAAATCTGGGCTCTTTCTTCTTCCACTACTTCTGCTATTGTGACTGCTCTGGCTGCTGCAGTCTGAGGCAGAACTCTTTCTCTTAGGTTGCCCCAGTTCTGGGAAGGAGTTCTGAGGCTACTCTGGACAGAGGCAGACGGCTCAGCTAGAGTTCTCCTGGGATTTCCCTAATTCTTGCGTGGGGGACCTTGATTGGGACTGATAAGAAGGAGTCTAACTTGGAACTCTGGGACCCTGGCTTCCTTGGCCCACAGAAGGAGATGGGCAGTCCTTGAGCTGGTGCCCAAGCCCTTGATATCCGAAGCATTTGTTCTCACTTTGAAGGTCTTCTCTTTGCATTTTGGAGAGAGTCGGAGTTCCGGAGAATGTACTTTGGTGGGGGAAAGGTCTCCCTTCATTTCTAAAGCTTCCCGTCTCCACATTCTGGCTAGGACCTTGGAGTCTCTTTAGATGCGGAAAGTTGGAAGAACTTCCCGGTGTCTGAAATCTCTTGAAGGATGAGGGAGCTGGCTTTGGCGAAACTTTTACGATGAAGGCTTTGGCAAAGTCCTTCGCCATTCTGACAGCTTCAGCCATGGACACTGACTGGCTTGGCATTTTTTACCAATGTGTCCAAGGGTTCTTTCATTCCCCAAATGAACCTCGCCACCATGAGTTGCTCTTCATCAAGAGGTGGTGAATATTTGAGTAGAAGAGCAAAGGCCTGGTGATATTCCTCGATGGTTTTGCTCCCCTGCTTTAGCTCTAAGAATTCGTTCATTTTGGTTTCAAAAAATCCAAGGGGACAAAATCTCTTTCTCAAATAGGTTTTTAGGTCGATCCAGGACTGAGTATTTATGTCCAGACGGTTGGTGTCACAGTGGTTCCTCCATGCTACCTTGGCTATTTCCACTATTTTCAGCCGAGCAAGAGCCATTTTGCTCCGCTCATTGTAGCATGTGACGTCAAAATATTCTTCCATGGCTTCCACCCATTTCTCCACAGCCTCGCCTAGGTTCTCCCCTTCGCCTTTGAAGGGTCCTGGTGGCTGAGTCCTATGAAGAGCCTTACGAACATCAGGGTAAAGCTCGTCATCTTTAGAGAGAGGGTCTGGCTAACGGCCACGGTTTCCTCGTCTCATGATTTTGCCAAAAATTATATATTATTAAATTTTTATATTGATGTCATCGTGAGATCCTAAGACTTAAGAGGTTCAGAAATCATTTTCTTAAACAAGAGAATGATCTTATTGGAGATCTATGACATATGTCCGATAACAGATTTTTCTTTATCAGATCGTCTATAAACAATCACTTATACAATAGGGAATTTTTTATCTAGAAAACATTTCTTTATTTATATATAAGTTGCAATATGTACATAGAGCAGCTTGGCTCCAGAATTCAAAATCTCCTCGGTAGATGCATATGACGATGGTACTGGGCCATAGCCATGTCCTGATACAAACGTCCACTTACTGACAAGGGAGCTATTATCTTCCACTTAGGAATAAAGAAACTAAAGAGTCTGTAGACTTGACATGAAAGTCTGAAATTTTGAGGTGTCGAATGATATAGAATGACACCACACACCATTTTCAGCTTTAACAGAATCATTGCCAATGAGAGGTTCTGCCTTAACATTGCACGTCGGTCACAAGAGGCATGGACATACTGCCCTGCAAACCACTTATGCTGTCGTCTCTCCACTGGGTCAGAAAAATATAATTCCTTGAAATGGCTTGCGAGTCTTGCTCGGCTTGTTTGAGTTGAAGCAGAAGAGATGAGTTGCTCGAAGGCGAACGCAGTCATATCTTGAGACTGGGTGAGGTCGGGAATACCGGATAAGTATGGAACTTCCATCTATAATTTCCAATTCAATTTATAAGTTTTTAAATTTTTTAAAGTTTATTCAACATAATATTAGCAAGCGAAAACATTATTTCTCAAAATTTTAAGCAATTTATGCTATTGTTACGTAAATTTTACAACAGCGCTCTGATACCAACTGTGAGATCCCTCTGCCCCCTCCGCGCGTCGGATTCTTGGTAGCTGGCAGCGGAAGCAGTCCCCTCATGTGCAAGGCGGGTTTCTCACTCGGGGGCCTCGCCCACGAATGTTCGGGCACGAGACTAGGCTGGTGTGGTCACTCCGAAAACCGAAACCGGGAAAATTTCCCCTGCCCGAAAAGCGGGGACGATTCCACCTTTTTGAATTTTTCAACGAGTTTTCTAACGAGATCAAAATCTAAACTATCCTCCACCTGAATAAACCAGATAGAAGGAAACTATCACTGATATAATTTGATCATCTGAGCAATTCAATGCCTTTTTTCTAATCAAGATTAGGCATAGCCATTGATCCACTCAATCGAGAAATTTATCAGGGAATTAACTATCTACTCGAATCCTAGCGTAATCCTAAGATTTTTCAGTTTGATTATTATAAAACTCCACTGATTCCAGCCTACCCCATCCGGCCCATGGGTTAGCCACCACCCTGCCACCACTGGAATCGATAGATCCAAACAAGTACTCACCCACCCATAATTGAAATGCCTTTCTTAACTTTAGCTTTAGAAAACAGATACACACACTCCTCTTTAAAACTTTAATATATATAAAAAAATCCATTGACAAACAATTTACTGGTTACACATGTCATACTTCAAAATTTCCATTGAGTCTTTGTTTCTCACAAAACAGTATCACTCTGGACTCTCCGTTGTTGAGACCAGCGAGTCAACAACGAGATCCAGTGATAGATTACAATAACATTGGTCTGTTATATAATATCTTCCTCGACATACGCATGGGTGTCCTCGGCACCGCAAGCCCGTGCATCGCCTGGTTAGAACCCTCCAGGATCCTCCTTAGGTGTCTTGGTACTTCACTCAGGGACCGCTTTGTTGGCCCTCGCCTATCGTATCGAAAGCGCTCCATTTTAACCATACCGAGGCTGGTCAAGACCTCGGCAGGCTTTGTCGCGTGAGCTATCCCTCGAACACTCCCCGCCAGTTATTGCAACCGAACTTCCCTTAGATAAACATATATGCCAAATTCTCCCTCCAGCATTCTGGCGTAAGATAGTCCTTTAAGAAAACAGGGTTTTTATGCAAGTTTTCAGTTTTGATTTTGTTTGAAAACCATGAATAATCTTAAATCCATATCTCAATACTTCTACATCCAGGTCTGAATTCCAAACACAATTCCTCAAATTCTATTAACTTGATCCTCAGATCAAAATCAAAAGTCTTAACTTAGTTTCAAATTTGGTGGGTGTTTTGAGTGCATTTTCCCTGAACTGAGCACATCGTCATTGACGAAGGAATTAGGTCTTGGTCAATAGTCTGAATTAGAGTTTGGGCTAGAAAGGTTTTTCCTAAACTATCTTTCTCGAAAGGTACTGTTTCAATTTCTCTTTTTCTAAATTTTGTTTGACTAATATTTGTTTACAGATTTCTAAAGCATGAATTTCTTATGAGAGGAATAAAATAATCATTTATCTCGATCTCCGACTTCGATAGTTTAATTGAATTTTCTCATTACCATCTTAGTGAATATGAAACGGTAGAAATTTCTCTCACATATTATCTACTTATTCATTTTTCCACTTTTTACGAAAATTAACAGAGGATTAAAGAGAACCCTTATTTAATTATAAAGATTCTATATGCATCTAATTATGAATAAAATCCAATTCTGATGAAAGTCACACTTTTATCATCATAAAAATCATTTATGATGGAAATCACTCTTTTAACATGAAAGAATTCCTTTTATGCATATATTTATGCATACAAATCATTTATGATGAAAATCACTCTTTTAATTTTAAAAAAATCTTTTATGTACCCATTTATGCGTAAAAATCATTTATGATAAAAATCACACTTTTAATATAAAAAATATATTCTTTTATGCATACTTTTATGCATGAAAATCAAATATGATAAAAGTAACACTTTTATAATAAAAATAAATTTCTTTTATGCATCCTCTTATGCATAAAAATCAAATATGATAAAAGTAACACTTTTATAATAAAAATAATCTTTTATGCATACTTTTATGCATGAAAATCAAATATGATAAAAGTAACACTTTTATAATAAAAATAAATTTCTTTTATGCATCCTCTTATGCATAAAAATCAAATATGATAAAAGTAACACTTTTATAATAAAAATAATCTTTTATGCATACTTTTATGTATAAAAATCAATAATAATAAAAAAAATACTTTTATAATAAAACTAAATTTCTTTTATACAAATAATCAAAATGCATCTTCTATGCATGAAAATGACACTTTAGAATATAGAAATCATAAGGATTACTCTTTTAGAATAATGAAAGATAATACTTATTTCTAAATTTTTGAAAAATTTTGCCATAACCTCCTTTGTATGGCTGACCATTTTTCAAATTTTAAGTCTCTAAAATTAATTAGAAATGCACCAAGAGTATTTAAATCATTCTAAAGTAACATTTTTCTACTTATTTAAGAGAAACATTATAAAAAACTTGATTTTATTCATTAATCATTCATCTAGGATAAAGAATGGTTGGATTTACTAGAGAAGAGAGGGGAATGCCTTTTGCAATGAGGAGGCATAACATCATTTGCAATGTAGAGAAGACAAAAATCATAAAAAACCATAATTAATGGAAAAGAGAAGAATCTCCAACTTACATAGATAATTTGAGAGCTTTCCTTTGGCTTGATGGTTTGAGGGTTCAACTCTTGTTGAGACAAGAGTGGCCACCAATCTTTTGGAAAAGGGAAGGTCAAAAACTAATGAATTATGAGTAAAATTCATTGTTTTTGGCACTTGGGAGAGACAAGGTAACAGTGCAAAACACTATTAAGTTTCAACAAAGAGGAAGGCTTCTATTTATAGGAAAAAGTAAGCTTCTAACCAAGCCAACTGATTCTAGAAATTTTCAGATCAGTTTGGTCAATTTTGACCATTTTTAGGTCAGTTTTGCTCACTTTTTGGATCTAGTTGAAACATGAGAGAGGAGAGAGGAGAGATAAAAATATCTCATTATTTGGGAGTTTAAAACTCATTGAAGCATGTGAAATAGGCACCTCCTTCATGAGGGGAATTCCCCCATGCAGAGGTATCAAAAATGTATCATTACTTCTAAATATCTCCCTTTTTTAACTATTAACCTTGTCCTTAGTCAACTCTTCATCTTATGTGAGTATTTACTCATTTTTGGAGGAATTTTCTTTTATTTCTTCATTTATCTCCTCCCTACATTTGAATGAATCTTATTGGTCCATAGGAACCTTAATTTAAAATTTTGAAAAAATCTTCATCCCCAAGATAATGCCTCTTGAACAGATTATACTTAATTTCTAATGCACCTTCTGGAAATCTTTTTGAGCTTCTGTTTCAAGGGAACTTATTTTAATAAGATGAGAATTTTTTCCATCCAAAAATATTTAAAATTAGAATATTCTCTCTCTAGGCCAAAACTGGTAGAAACAAGATCTTTAATATTTCTGAAGAGGGATTACAGGGGAAGGTGCTGGACATCTTGAGAGGCTGGGGAGGAATCTTACATTCTCTCCCACTTGAAAAACGCTAGATGTCCTCATCTCGCAAACTGGGGGTAATCCCGTAGATCGGCTTCATTCTCCCAAGTGGCATCTTTAAAAGGATAGAACTTCCATTTGACCAATAATTCTCTCAGAATTTTGTTCTTGAGAATTTTTCCTCGAACATCAAGGATTTCTTCAGGTTGGAGTTCCATCTTCCCTTGGGTTGAAGAAGTTAAGATTTCATCATCAAGCACATGATTTGGGCTTGGTATATACTTTTTAAGAAGGCTGACATGAAATACATTATGTACTTTAAGATGAGGAGGAAGAAGAAGCTTGTAGGCTGTCACCTACTTTCTTTAAAGAACTTCTTTTGGGCCATACTCGAATGAAGACCATATCTGCTTCTTTGAATTCTCTGTCTGTCCTCTTCTTATCTACATACTGTTTCTGTCGATCCTAGGCAGCTTTTATATCTTTACGAATTGCGTGCATCTGCTGCTCCATGTCGTCAAGCATCTGTCTGGACATCTCGACCCTAATCAATGGGTCAGACCAAGTTAATGGAGTTAAGCAATCTTGTCCATATAGAGATTTAAAAGGGCTCATCTCGATACTTCGGTGATAAGAAGCATTGTAGGCGAACTCGACTAGGTGCAGATAGCTTAGCCACTTCTTGGGTTCCCTGCCCACAGCATGACCGAAGTATATCTTTGATTACTTGGTTTACCCTTTCAGTTTGACCATCGGTCTCAGGGTGATAAGCTGTGCTGAGATCCAAGAAAGTTCCCACTGCTTCAAAAAATGCAGTCCAAAACCTTGAAGTAAACTTGGGATCTCGATCTCTTACTATTCTCCTGGGGGTAGGCCATGCAATCTGAAGATTTCCTTAAGGAACACTCTGGCCACATCCACTGCGATGTAGGTTTCTTTTACTGGAATCAGATGGACACTTTTGGTTAGTCTGTCGACTACCACGAAGATGGAGTTGTAACCTTTTACTCTTTCAGCTTTGACTTTGTGGCATGTTAGACATTGACGTACGTGATTCAGTACATCCTTTTTCAGACCAGGCCAAAAGAAGCTTTTCTTTACAGACTGTATGTAGGTTTTGATGAAACCTGGATGTCCTGCAATAAGGCTGTCATGGGCTTTATTCAAAATTTGTCCTTTGGTTCTCTCATCATTGGGAATGCATAGCCTACGATTATAATACATAATTCCATCATCCACGCTGTACCCTTGAACTCTGTTCAACTCCTGTGGAGTTTTGCTTTCCTGCATAAGTAGGGTAGCAATAGGGCCAAAGAATCTATCCTACATGATCTTCTCTTTTGCTTCAATAATCAAAGGATTTGACACTACAGTAATTGCACGCAAGGAGGCTTTCCTGCTGCTGCTGCTGAGGGCATCTGCTACCACATTTTCTTTGCCTGGGCAATACTTGATTTCAAAATCAAATTCTTGCAAGGTCTGCATCCACCTTCTTTTGTGCATGTTGAGATCCTTTTGAGTGAAGATCCACTTTAAGCTCTGATGATCAGTTCATCAAAGTGAATCTCTAGCAACCCAGTAGGTAATGTCTCCACAATTTCAGAGCATATACTACTGAAAGTAGTTCCAAGTCGTGGACATCATAATTCCTTTCACGCGTTCTGGTTTTCGGGATTCATAGGCCACTGCATGACCTTCCTGCATGAGTGCACCTCCCAGGGCAAAAACACTAGCATCAGTTTACTACCTCAAAGGGTAGAGAGAAATCTGGCAACTTCAGAACGGGATTGGTTACCAAGGCGGTCTTCACCTTATCAAAAGCGCTCTGGCACTTGGCAGACCATTGAAATGGGGTATTCTTTTTGAGAAGGTTAGTCAGGGGGAAGTTGGTATAAAAATTCTATACCAACCAGTCAATCCCAAGAATCCTCTGACTTCTTTCACTATCTTTGGTTCAGGCCAATCTATGACTGCTTGGACTTTTGCAGAATCTGGAGAAATTCCATCTTTTGATACCAGAAAGCCCAAGTATTCAACATGGTCGGCAGAGAAAGTGCATTTGTTCTTTTTGGCAAAGAGTTGGTGCTTCCTTAGAATCTCAAGAACTTTTCTGACATGAGCTTCATGGTCAGCTGCATTCTTTGAGTAAATCAGAATATCAAAGAAAACAAGAACAAAATCATCCAGGTATTCTCTGAGAATGTCCTGCATTAAGCGATTGAATGTAGCTGGGGCATTTGTCAATCAAAACGGCATGACAGTGAATTCTTAATGCCCGTACCGAGTATTGATGGCTGTCTTCGGGATATCTTGCTCATTAATCCTGATGTGATAATACCCCGATTTGAGATCTATCTTTGTGAAGATCTAGGCTCCACTTAGCCTGTCCAGAAGCTCATCAATTTTGGGGATAGGATACTTATTCTTAACTATCAGTTGATTTAGACCTCTGTAGTCCACACACAGTCTTAGCGTTCCATCTTTCTTTTTCTGAAAGAGAACTGGCGCACCCCAAGGTGAAACACTGGGTCTTACAAACCCTTGTTCCAACAGTTGTCTAAGCTGTTCCTTGAGTTTGATGGCTTCAGGAACTGGCATTTTGTACGTGTGCAGGGCTACTGTGGCTGAGCTTCGGGGGTCAATTCAATCACATGATCTACTTCCCGAATTGGAGGCATTTCAGTTAGTCCTGCAGGGAATAGATCATCAAATTCACTTAACCATTCTGGTTCTTTAGCCTTAAGCTTTGAGTCTACTGGATTCATTTTGACAACATAAATTTGCTGCTTCTTTCTAAGTCCTTTCAGTAACCTGGAAGCTTTTACTAACTGAAGGTCTGGGGATCCAGAAACTCCAATTCCTTGAACTTTGTTCCCATGAAGGTCATGGAAGGAAATGGTTCCATTGTGACAGTGTATGTCAACTTGATTTTTGTGGAGCCAATCCATTGCAAGGATCCCATCAAAAAGTCCCAGAGGTAAGACTTTGAACTGACAGTGGGTTACATTACCATCTAGTTTGAACTGGATAAGATCTGTCTCATGGTGAGTGAAAAGAATCTTCTCACTGGCTAATTCAACTTGCATAGGTTTCCCTGATTTTTGTTCTAAGACTAGCTTACGCAAGCATCCAGGGAAAATAAAAGAATGAGAACTGCCTGATGGTGAGTGAAAAGAATCTTCCCACCACTGGCTAATTCAACTTACATAGGTTTCCCTGATTTTTGTTCTAAGACTAGCTTACGCAAGCATCCAAGGGAAATGAAAGAATGAGAACTGCCTAAATCAATCAAAAGCTTAAAAGGCTTACCCTGATACTTTGCTAGAGTATGGATGACTGAGAACTGATGGTTAGGCCCTTGATTTTCAATTGCTGCATAAATCTGGGCTCTTTCTTCTTCCACTACTTCTGCTATTGTGACTGCTCTTGCTGCTTCTGCAGTTTGAGGCGAAACTCTTTCTCTTAGGTTACCCCAGTTCTGGGAAGGAGTTTTGAGGCTACTCTGGACAGAGGCAGATGGCTGAGCTGGAGTTCTCCTAGGATTTCCCTGATTCTGGCGTGGGAGACCCTAATTGGACTGATAAAAGGAGTCTGTCTCAGAACTCTAGGACCTTGGCTTCCTTGGCCCACAGAAGGAGATGGGTAGTCCTTGAGCTGGTGCCCAAGCCCCTGACATCCGAAGCATCGCTTCGCAGGTCTTCTCTTTGCATTTTGGAGAGAGCCGGAGTTCCGGAGAATGTACTTTGGGAGAAAGGTCTCCCTTCATTTCTAAAGCTTCCCATCTCCACATTCTGGTTAGGACCTTGGAGTCTCTTTGGATGCGGAAAGTTGGAAGAACTTCCTGGTGTCTGCTGAAATCTCTCGAAGGATGAGGGAGCTGGCTTTGGCGGAACTTTTACAATGAAGGCTTTGGCAAAGTCCTTCGCCATTCCGATAGCTTCCGCCATGGACACTGGCTTGGCATTTTTGACCAATGTGTCCCAGGGTTCGTTCATTCCCCGAATGAACGTCGCCATGAGTTGCTCTTCATCAAGAGGTGGTGAATATTTGAGTAGAAGAGCAAAGGCCTGGTGATATTCCTCGATGGTTTTGCTCCCCTGCTTTAGCTCTAAGAATTCGTTCATTTTGGTTTCCAAAAATCCAGGGGGACAAAATCTCTTTCTCAAATAGGTTTTTAGGTCGGTCCAGGACTGAGGCGGTTGGTGTCACAGTGGTTCCTCCATGCTACCCTGGCTGTTTCCACTACTTTCAGCCGGGCAGCCTTGCCTAGGTTCTCCCCTTCGCCTTTGAAGGGTCCTGGCTGAGTCCAATGAAGAGCCTTACGAACATCAGGGTCAAGATCGTCATCTTCAGAGAGAGGGTCTGGCTAACGGCCACGGTTTCCTCATCTCATGATTTTGCCAAAAATTATATATTATTAATTTTTTATATTGATATCGTCGCGTGAGATCCTAAGACTTAAGAGGTTTGGAAATCAATTTCTTAAACAAGAGAATGATCTTATTGGAGATCTATGACATATGTCCGATAACAGATTTTTCTTTATGAGATCGTCTATAAACAATCACTTATACAATAGGGAATTTTTTTCTCCAAAAAATATTTCTTTATTTATATATAAGTTGCAATATGTACATAGAGCAGCTCGGCTCCAGAATTCAAAATCTCCTCGGTAGACGCATATGACGATGGTACTGGGCAATAGCCATGCCGCCCTGATACAAACGTCCACTTACTGTGACAAGGGAGCTATTATCTTCCACTTAGGAATATAGCAACTATAGAGTCTGTAGACTTGACATGAAAGTCTGAATGATTTAAATGGTAGAAATTCCTCTCACATATTATCCCATGGGCGGGTTTCTCACTCGGGGCCTCGCCCATGAATGTCCGGGCACGAGACTAGGCTGGTGGTCACTCCGAAAACCGAAACCGGGAAAATTTTCCCTGCCCCCGGAAAGTGGGGACGATTCCACCTTTTTGAATTTTTCTTAACGAGTTTTCTAACGAGATCAAAATCTAAACTATCCTCCACCTGAATAAACTAGATAGAAGGAAACTATCACTGATATAATTTGATCATCTGAGCAATTCAATGCTTTTTTCCTAATCAAGATTAGGCACAGCCGTTGATCCACTCAATCGAGAAATTTATTAGGGAATTAACTATCTACTCGAATCCTAGCGTAATCCTAAGATTTTTTAGTTTGATTATTAAAACTCCACTGATTCTAGCCTACCCCATCCGGCCCATGGGTTAGCCACCACCCTGCCACCCACTGGAATCGGTAGATCCAAAAAACAAGTACTCACCCACCCATAATTGAAATGCCTTTCTTAACTTTAGCTTTAGAAAACAGATACACACACACTCCTCTTCAAAACTTTAATATATATAAAAAAATCCATTGACAAACAATTTACTGCTAGTTACACATGTCATACTTCAAAATTTCCATTGAGTCTTTGTTTCTCACAAAACAGTATCACTCTGGACTCTCCGTTGTTGAGACCAGCGAGTCAACGAGATCCAGTGATAGATTACAATAACATTGGTATATCATTTAATATCTTCCTCGTCGAGATACGTGCATGGGTGTCCTCGGCACCACGAGCCCGTGCATCGCTTGGTTAGAACCCTCCAGGATCCTCCTTAGGTGTCCTGGTACTTCACTCAGGAACCGCTTCGTCGGCCCTCGCCCATCGTACCGGAAGCGCACCATTTTAACCATACCGAGGCTGGTCAATCGACAGGCTTTGCCGCGTAAGCTGTCCCTCGAACACTCCCCGCCAGCTATTGCAACCGAACTTCCCTTAGATAAACATATATGCCAAATGCTCCCTCCAGCATTCTGGTGTAAGACAGTCCTTTAAGAAAATAGGGTTTCTATGCAAGTTTTCAGTTTTGATTTTGTTTGAAAACCATAAATAATCTTAAATCCATATCTCAATACTTCTAGATCCAGGTCTGAATTCCAAACAGAATTCCTCGAATTCTGTTAACTTGATCCTCAGATCAAAATCAAAAGTCTTAATTTAGTTTCAAATTCGGTGGGTGTTTTGAGTGCATTTTCCCTGAACTGAGCACATCGTCATTGACGAAGGAATTAGGTCTTGGTCAATAGTCTGAATCAGAGTTTGGGTCTAGAAGGGTTTTTCCTAAACTATCTTTCTCGAAAGGTACTATTTCAATTTCTCTTTTTCTAAATTTCGTTCGACTAATATTTGTTTACAGATTTCTAAAGCATGAATTTCTTATGGAGAGGAATAAAATAATCATTTATCTCGATCTCCGACTTTGATAGTTTAATTGAATTTTCTCATTACCATCTTAGTGAATATGAAATGGTAGAAATTCCTCTCACATATTATCTACTTGTTCATTTTTCCAATTTTTACGAAAATTAACAGAGGATTAAAGAGAACCCTTATTTAATTATAAAGACTCTATATGCATCTAATTATGCATAAAATCCAATTCTGTTGAAAGTCCCACTTTTATCATCATAAAAATCATTTATGATGGAAATCACTCTTTTAACATGAAAGAATTTCTTTTATGTATATATTTATGCATACTAACCATTTATGATGAAAATCACTCTTTTAATTTAAAAAAATCTTTTATGCACCCATTTATGCATAAAAATCATTATGATGAAAATCACACTTTTAATATAAAAATATATATTCTTTTATGCATGAAAATCAAATATGATAAAAGTAACACTTTTATAATAAAAATAAATTTCTTTTATGCATCCTCTTATGCATAAAAATCAAATATGATAAAAGTAACACTTTTATAATAAAAATAATCTTTTATGCATACTTTTATGCATGAAAATCAACACTTTTATAATAAAAATAATCTTTTATGCATACTTTTATGCATAAAAATTAATAATAATAAAAAAAATACTTTTATAATAAAACTAAATTTCTTTTATACAAATAATCAAAATGCATCTTCTATGCATGAAAATGACACTTTAGAATATAGAAATCATAAGTATTACTCTTTTAGAATAATGAAAGATAATACTTATTTCTAAATTTTTAAAAAATTTTGCTATAACCTCCTTTCTATGGCTGACCATTTTTCAATTTTTAAGTCTCTAAAATTAATTAGAAATGCACCAAGAGTATTTAAATCATTCTAAAGTAACATTTTTCTACTTATTTAAGAGAAACATTATGAAAAACTTGATTTTATTCATGAATCATTCATCTAGGATAAAGAATGGTTGGATTTACTAGAGAAGAGAGGGGAATGCCTTTTGCAATGAGGCATAACATCATTTGCAATGTAGAGAAGACAAAAATCATAAAAAACCATAAAATGAATAAAAAAGAGAAGAATCTCTAACTTACATAGATAATTTAAGAGCTTTCTTTGGCTTGATGGTTTGAGGGTTCAACTCTTGTTTGAGACAAGAGTGGCCACCAATCTTTTGGAAGAGGGAAGGTCAAAAACTAATGAATTATGAGTAAAACTCACTGTTTTTGGCACTTGGGAGAGACAGGGTAACAGTGCAAAACACTATTAAGTTTCAACAAAGGGGAAGGCTTCTATTTATAGGAAAAAGTGAGCTTCTAACCAAGACAACTGATTCTAGAATTTTTCAGATTAGTTTGGTCAATTTTGACCATTTTTAGGTCAGTTTTGCTCACTTTTTGGATCTAGTTGAAACATGAGAGAGGAGAGATAAAAATATCTCTTTATTTTGGAGTTTAAAACTCATTCAAGCATGTGAAATAGGCGCCTCCTTCATGAGGGGAATTCCCCCATGCAGAGGTGTCAAAAATGCATCATTACTTCTAAATATCTCCCTTTTTAAACTATTAACCTTGTCCTTAGTCAACTCTTCATCTCATGTGAGTATTTACTCATTTTTGGGGGATTTTTCTTTTATTTCTTCATTTATCTCCTCCTTACATTTGGATGAATCTTATTGGTCCATAGGAACCTTAATTTAAAATTTTGAAAAAATCTTCACCCCTAGGATAATGCCTCTTGAATAGATTATACTTAATTTCTAATGCACCTTTTGGAAATCTTTTTGAACTTCTGTTTCAGGGGAACTTATTTTAATAAGATGAGAATTTTTTCCATCCAAAAATATTTAAAATCTGAATATTCTCTCTAGAATATTTTCTCTCTCTAGGCCAAAATTGGTAGAAACAAGATCTCTAATATTTCTGAAGAGGGATTTGATTACAGGGGAAGATGCTGGACATCTTGAGAGGCTGGGGAGGAATCTTACATGTATGACAACTTATACATTAACACTTGGCACACTCGTCGGTGGGTGAGATTCCCAATCCAAATATTGAACCCACATCAGTTATCTGCACCTTCATCAGCATCTAGGTAACCAAGACCTTTTTTATTCTTCGATGTGTGATAAAATTCTTCTAGAGGGGCCACTTGAGGATACTTCTCTTTGTAACGCACAAATGTATCAATAGAATAAGAAGAATGAAAATACCACTAATGTGATATATTTTTGATGCATGCATGAGCACGGAGCTAATTATGATCCCAAGTGACTGTGCCATCCGGCTCTACATGCATCCCTTCTAGTCATTTGATGGGGCGAGAAGAAGAATCTCCTCCGGTAGTATGTCAGGGTGAAGGAGATCTTCCAAGAGGAGTTTGTTTTGAGAGCACCCCAGTAGTAGATCCTTCAGTAGCAGCACCGGTAGAGTACTTCAAAAGAAATCAATTAATATCATTCCGTTTGGCTAGCAACCAGGCAGAGGTTTGTCTAATAATATCTACAAAAGAAGTAATATATTATGCTACCCGAACACAATCTCCATGAAGATCTGTAGCCCTTGAGCCTGGTGTAGCTGGTGGGATATTTCTAGTCAACATGCGATCATGGGAGGTCCACTCCTTGTCGAGCAAATCAGCAAGCTATTTAGATCACTCCCTTTCTTCCTTAAGAGCTTGTTGGCTAGTGCACCGATGTGTCTTCTAGATGACTCCGCCAATCCTCGATAGGGAACTCAAGGACTACCGACACAAACACTAAGGTTGGGGAGAAGGGAGCGTGGATCTTCTCAGGGAAGTATACCCACCAAGGATGAGTGGCTAGACATGCAAGACCTATGCTCTAGACTGTCTACCATGCTCTCTAACCACCACCTAGCATCGCAGTATCCCTACAAGCCTCACACTCACACCATACACCACTCACCCCTCATTCACCTCGCTCACATAGAGAGATAGCCAAAACACCAACAGAGTGCAACATTGTATACCAATTGTAGGCAAGAATAATACAAGAGAGACTGTGCTCCAAGTGAGAATGTGCTACAATGAATGTCCTCCACAAGAGAGTGTCTGTCCGTAAGAGTGTGTATCCTGTTGTTGCCGAGAGGAGTGAAATGAAAATGAGTGAGAGAAGGAACTATTAATAGTTTTTTTTAAGGGTAAAAAAAACCTATCTAAACTTATTTTCTTAGCCTTATTACATCTAGATTTGTGCTAGTGCACATGCACAACCCAACGCCTTTCTTGTCTCATTCGTGGACGCCAAGCACCATGCCTATGGGGAGAATTGGTTTGCAACCATTCAAGTCGAGCATGACTTTTTGCAGCCTTGCATGCCTCTTGTGCAAGCTTTGATTATTGGGCCCACTCCCCCCAACCAATACCCTTCCAAAGGTTGTGCGATAAAACCAATTGAACATCTCTTGTAGATAGTTTGTACGTGTTCCTCTTGCAGAAGCTCCACCTCCATGTCTTGTATTTTTGAAATAAACCCCTCTTGTAGATAGTTTGTACGTGTTCCTCTTGCAGAAGCTCCACCTCCATGTCTTGTATTTTTTAAATAAACCCCTCTTGCTTTATAATGTGATTTCTCCATCCCCTTGGGTACTCCACATGTCGAGCGATCCATACTTGTTCATGAAATACGCACCATGCACATAAACTATGTGCTGTACACATGACAATAGAATTTAATTAGAAAAAGTCCAGGTTAAAACACCAGTTTAGTTTTTTATTGTACAACTTACCATATAGTGTGTTACTTTACTCTCTCCCCAAGCACCTAGCACGCTTTTGGTGAATTCTATGATATGTTGTTGGAATGATGCTTGTTCTTGGGTAGTTGTGCTATTTTGATTCATAATGCGAACCATGTTATTGAAATTTATCCAAAGTTGCGCATATTTACAAGAGTTGGCATTGGACAATCTACATTTGTGGTGATTGCACATAGGTCTCTCTAGAGTCCCCAAGTCTTCTTTAAATTCTCTATGTTTGTTGGCTTCTCAAAAAATCTCCTTACCTTTGCTCCAGTCATGGGGAGACCTTTTAAGAAACCTCGTATGACATACCAGAGGCCTGCCTATTCACTTCAATTTTCACGTTTCTGCCATAGCAACCCCCTAGAGAATTCAAAAGATGCTCTAATTTACCAAGGGCTGCAACTTTCCTCTCTTGTGTAGGCATTGTGAATGCATAATCAATATGGCACTTAAGAAATTGATCAAAGATTCTCATGAATGCATGAAGTGTACAAAAGTGAATATTCTTTAGTGGAAAATTAATGATGGGGCTCCAATTTGAATTCCTATTTGGTTCTCCTAGTATATCAGGAGACATGACACCTTCCACCCATCTTGCATTTGGTTGTTCCTCATCTTCATCATCATCAATTGACTCGGTTGGATCTACTGCATCTTCCTATTGCTTCTTCCCTTTCTTGGGACCTTTCGAGACATCCTTCCCAACAGAACCAAACTTTTGCATACCTTTTCCATTTGTCTTTTTCTGCCTAGGAATATCAATCTGAACATTGCAGTATGGACAAGGCCATCTTGATGTCACAAATTGAGCATAACCCATTATGCATTTAATTGTCTTCAAATCTCTCCCAAGATGCCAATCCACCTTGAACTTTCCTATGTTTTCTACATCTAAAAGTTGACCATCAATTTGCTTTTTGATTACATCTGTTATCAGGGAGTCATTTCAAACATCGGTTATCCAGGGAGTCATTTCAAACATCCATGTCAATACCTCATGTGTCTCCTTCGGTACCTTGAATGCACCAAGCCACCAGACCTCTTTCTCAGATTGCACACTAAAACCTGGTTTGGTAGTCTTTTCCCATGCACATATCATGGCCTCATTCATGAGCGTAATGCTCATACGTTCTAGCTTCCGACCTTTCACAATTTGGCACTCATCTAGCTTGAGCACAAATGAAAGTGTGCTCCCCAAAACTGCAAATAAACGGTAATTTACAATATTCAAAAAAAATTATCTTCATTTTCTATTGAAAAACATGAATAGTAGCATTGCAAGTTCTCACCTTCTGTGGTGAAAGACCATAGAACTTCACCATAGCTTGTTGTAGTTTCTCAATAAGAACAAAGATGTTATTGTAAACATCATAGTGAAATTTTATACTTGTTGTCTTGATTTTCTTTCTACTCGACCCTATGTCTAATGTTAGTGTGTCCTCAATGTGATAAAACTATCCTATAGCTCATTGCACATCATCATGATTGATATGCTTGACATTGTGAATCACCTTGAGTGTAGGAAATAAAGTGCCAGTGATTCCTTGTCTTAGAAATGCATCTTTTACAACATGATGGATTGCTTGGTACCCCTTCATGCTGATTCCAGCTGCATCACAAGCATGTTGAATTAATGAAGAATCAATGGAGGTGGTAATCTCGCTCACCACATTGCTGACAACAGCTTGGCGTATTTTAGGAGGATAAGGGTCAGTAATAATTGAGAGAATATCCTTGGCGTATTTTAGGAGGATAAGGGTCAGTAATAATTGAGAGAATATCCTTGGTATTCAGAATGGCTTTGACTAAATCCTTCCATCCCTCTTCGTTAGAACCACACACCTCTTGTAGAAAATTCCTAGCAGAACACAAATCATGACTATTTTGTTTAAATCACTGATGAAAGTTTATGTTACTTACTTTGTTGTACGAATCCTTTTCTTCTGTGCTCCACCTTTAAACGCAAGAGATTCTATACCAGCATGTCTTTTTGCATCTCACGAGCACCATTTGGCCTTGCTTTAAGTCGTTTGTTCATAAGTTCCTCTAGCCTTTGAATCTTTGCATCCTTCTCCACATTCTCTGCGAGGATCTCTTTCATTTTATCTGATGATGTTTTAATTCCTTCTTGACATTGTAAAAGGGTGAATTGTGATGCTTGCAATTGAGATTAGAGAATATGGGTTTGCCAAAAGCTCCACTTGTAGTCAATCTTCTGCAGTATCCTAACAAGCCAAGCTCTCCTTCACCAACAAATTGTATAAAAGATGATAAATTGCAGGAAAGGAGGGTTTGCTCTTAATGGAGGGTCAATTGGATAGAGACGCCCATCAACCCAAAGATCTACATTTTTCTCCTTAGCTATCCTAGAGCTTGGACATATTGTGCATCAGTAGGATGGGTTTTTTAGAGCTACCATACTCTTTAGGAATACGAATGTGTAAATCAACCTTCCGTTTTCTAGCTTCACAAGGGGCTACACACACAGCTTGCAAAGGCTCCAGAGCTAAGCAGAGGAAGAAGCTAAAGCAGAGAGATCCTGAGAGAGAGAGAGAGAGAGAGAGAGAGAGTGAGAGAGAGTGAGAGTGAGAGAGATTGTTAAAACTTTGCTGTTGGAGGTTTAACACAAATCCGTTTTTCTAAGTAGAAAATGATATTTTTGATATACAAATATACTAACATGGAGTTTTTCATCAATAAATTACATTTATGAGAAAAAATAAAAAAAATAATTTTTGGGGTCCCCACAATTTCGGGATCTCATGGATATAGTGGTTCCTAAGACAATTAGTTATATTTATGGGGTTGTGGGGACCTGACAATTAGTTATGGATGTACTGGCTCCTAATAGGCTTCTGATGTGACCCTTGAATTATAAGCTTTTTGGAGGAAAAAAATTATTTTCAGCATACATATTGGTTGGGTGGTGTTTTTTCCACCTCAAAATGTAAAAAAATAAAAAATAAAAAAAGATCACTTTTTGGGGCCCACCTAAATACGAGAATGTTTTACTGATGTGGAAGGGAGATATGGTGGGAGTTAATGAGGAAGGAGATTTCAAACTGACAAGAAAGATTCAATTGGTAGAGAGTGAAGATAAAAATTGGTAGAGATTCAATTGGTAGAGAGTGAAGATAAAAATTGGTAGAGATTCAATTGGTAAAGATTCAATTGGTAGAGAGTGAAGATAAAAATTTCAAAAAGTAAGAGAGAAAGTATGAGAAAAGTCAAAAACTAAGAGAGAGAGTATGATAATATTCCCTTTAAAAAGTGAAACTAGGGGGTATGGCTGATGTGGCAAGGCAAAAAATAGGGGTCATCATAGCCTTTGTCTCCCTTAAGCCTAGATTTTTAATCTCTAATCCCTTAAAATTAGGAATCCTTAGGAGGCCCTTTTTGGGTCCAAAAAATTCCTAATGATGAGTCAATTATTGAGGATGTAGTGGATGAGGAGAGAGTAGCCATAGAAGAATCTAGGCGTATGCCAAAATGGCTTGTGCAGACATTGAGGGGGATAGCAAGTTGGCAGCTCCTTTACCTATAGCAGAACTCGTGTAGGTTCTCATCATGCATATTATTCTCATGTGGATCATGCTCTCATTTCTACTTTATGTAACGAGGAGGAACCTGTTTCCTTTGAGGAAGCACAGGATGATGATCATTGGATGTATGCTATGAAGGATGAGTATAACTCTATACTCAAAAATGACACCTGGTATTTGACAAATCTACCTCATGGCAAGAAGGCCATTGGTACAAGTTAAAATGCAAAGTAGATGGTAGCATTGATCGCTCTACAAGGCCAGATTTATTGCAAAGGGGTATGCCCAGCAAAAGGGCATTGATTATGATGAGACCTTTGCATCCACATCTCGTATGACTACCATTAGGTGTCTCTTGCTTTGGCAGCACATCATGGGTGGAATGTACATCAGTTGGACATTAAGACTGCATTCTTGAATTGCATTCTTGAATGGTGATTTACATGAGGATGTGTATGTATCGTAGCCTCCTCGTTTTGATGTGAAAGAGAAAGAGTCTAAAGTATGTAGGTTTTGATGTGAAAGAGAAAGAGTCTAAAGTATGTAGGTTGAAAAAGGCTCTTTATGGCCTTAAGCAGGCTCCTAGAGCATGGTATGAGAAGATTCATGCATACTTGGCTACAAATGATTTTTGCAACAATCCAACAGAGGGTAATCTCTATGTGAAGAGAAGTAAGGACACATTTTTGGTCATCGTTCTATATGTTGATGACATGCTGCTCATCACAATGGACCCAATATAGATGAGATTTCAGCCTTTAAGGCTGATTTGTAGCCATCGTTTGAGATGTCAGATCTGGGACCCTTGCATTATTATTTGGGGATTCAGTTTATGCAACGCAATGATGACATTGTTATACTGCAGTCTAAATATATACATAAGCTATTGAAGAGGTTTAATCTTGAAAACTGTAAACTTGTGGCTACACCTATGGAGACAAGTACTTGACTTAGTCTTCAAGATGTAGGAGACTCTTTTGATGCTAGTATTTATCAGCAGGCTATTGGATCCCTTCTTTATGTATGCAACATGTATACAGTATGCGGTCTCACAGTTGAGCAGATTTATGCATAGCCCAGGTACGAAGCATTGGCAGGCTGTCAACAAGCAGGTTTTTTGCTATTTACAGGCACTTAGTATTTTGGATTATTTTATCCAAAGGGGAATGAGTCACAGATGCATGCTTTTAGTGATTCAAATTGGGCTAGATGCTATGACACACAAGTGTCCACTAGTGGGTTTTGCTTTTGCCTTAGTGATTCATGTATATCATGGCTCAGCAAGAAGCAGTCTACAATGGCCACTTCCAACTGTGAAGCTGAGTACAGAGCAACTTTTACAACTACAGTTGAGTGTGTGTGGCTTAGACGTCTTATGGGGCTGATTTGGGTGTTGATTAACAGCCAGAGCGCATTAGTAGTGCGAGGAACCCAGTGTTTCATGCTTGCACTAAACACATTGAGGTGCATTACCACTATGTCAGGGAAAGACTCTCTCCTGCAGAGATCAGCTTGATTTATGTGCCTACACATGACAACATGGCAGATTTATTCACGAAGGCTCTTCCTCATGAAAAGTTCGAAGCTTTTTGTAAAGCTTTGGGCTACTGCCTTTTCAGGATTGATTGGGCCATACCCTATACATGTTCACATCATCACTCCAGGGGAGATTTGTAGCATTATATGGTAGTGATGTGTGTGAACACACTTAGGACCGTCGGGGCATTTTTTCCCTCACTAGGAGGTTTTTTCCCCCATGCGTATATACACCCTCTTATTTACTCATGTTGGGGTGTGTACTTATCTTTTGTATCTGGCACACATTTTTCTATTCGATTCTAGTGAGTTTGTGTACTCTCAAGCTTCTCTATCTTGTGTGCGTGCATTGTTGAGACCCTAACCCTAATTCCAACAATGGTCAGTATATAAAAGACCCACTTCTCATTAAGAAAAAAGATCCGCTTCTCCTAAGCCTCATTTGCATGTGCCAAGGAAACCTCCAAGAAAACTTTTTCTTTAGGGTCAAGACTGCTCCATAAACTATCACACGGAGATGGCCATACCAAGGGCTCGGCAGCCAAAGGGTTGAGAAGAGTTACACATGTTGTGTAATGGTACTTCATAGCGATTAAAAAAGGAGTGTGCCCTTGAAAGGTTCTTTTGGCAACCTATCTACACCCCATGCTAGTAGCTTTGTTACACATTCAATTGACGCACCTCAGTCTACAAAATGCAAAGGCGTGCTCCCAAATCTGAGGCTGCTTCAAGATTATCCAAAGGCCCCTTAAATTTGAAGCCCAATGTCGGGCTTCCTCGATGTACTGGTGACACGTTGTGTCAAAATCTTGGGCTTCAAATGACTCTCTGCCTTAAAACTCGGGCTTCCCACATTACCACACATGTATCTTCTCTACTACACTATCGCGCTTGTGCTCAAAGTGTGTGCAGTTTTTCAGACCAAACAACTAGTCTAGAAGTACCTAGAATCCCTCGATATATGTATATAAACAGCTCCATCCACGAGAGAATCCCCCAAACTTCAGTCAAACTACCATGCATCTCAACCATGCCTAGTATGGTCATATGCCACATATGAAAGGGTTTCAAGAGCATTACAAACTCCATTGAAAAGTAATAGTTGTGTGTAAATACAAGCCACAATATGCTTAAAGCTAAAATAATAGTTGTGTGTAAATACAAGCTGCAATATGCTTAAAGCTAAAAACCAGCATTTCTCAAGAAATAGTTGTGTGTAAATACAGTGTAAATACAAGCCGCAATATTCTTAAAGCTAAAAACCAGCATTTCTCAAGAAAGGACCACCACAAAATCATGTATGCACTCACATGTAGCTAAATCAAAAAATTTATGGCTCTTACCTCTGAGATATAGCATAACGATGGTCATTCGTCAACATCCTTTCAATCGAAAATCTACTTGCTTGTCACGTGAGGTAGTCGATCATGTAAATAGAGAAGTCAAACTGAAATCTAGTATACGTTAGGGAAGGCAACAAAAGATTCATTAAACAAATGAAGTAAGTTATACGAAAGAGATGAACCTGACGACGAGTAGTGTAAGCAGCTTTCAAAGCTCTTTCTCCATAGTCACCTTCACTTGCTTGCACACACTCACAAACTCTCCTTTGAAACTATTTCAAAGTATACATGAAAGCTCGAGTTAACATAGCTACTAGAAAACCACATACCAACTTATTGTCCCCATCAAAAAGCATAATGCTCATAACCTGCAACTTATGTCACAACATGCAACTTATTTCTCTTATGATCACAACCTACAACTCACAAACCATTAGTAATACTTCTTGAATCAAGACAAATGTTAGAGATCAACATGATTGGAGCATAAATGAAATAGCCCAAACATCAATACTTTCATGACGAGCATGTAATACCTCTTCAAGATTGATTATACATTCAATACCAATCACGTTATCACATATCACCTTCCCACCATCAATCTCTACAAATCCATGGTAGCTTTTCTACATTTTCTTAGCTCCCAAATGTGATGGACTGCATCCCAATCTATTTCACTTTGCTTCGGGCCAATAAGAGAGATACGCATATAAGCATCTCAAGAGTCCCCACTTTCAAGCACTGGCGTACGGAGGTCTTAATAGCATTCTATTTAGAAAAACCTCTTTCACATGAGACCGAGGACATAGGAAGAAGAAGGATAAACTGCCACAATTTCATTTCATTTGGATAAGTGCGATGCCAATTAGAATTTGCTGCAAAAAGCTGCCATGCTTCCTTCATGTTCATCCCCTCACATGCATAATAAAGTGTGTCAGAAAATGATAAGAGCTCTTCCTTACAACCTTGTGCATCTACAAGAAAACCTCCCACCTTACCCAATAACCTGTCCAACCATTCTACCACTTTTTGCTCTCTCTCCTGTGAAGTCTTTGAGCGCTTTGCATCTTTTGGATAAAACTGTGGAGAAAACAATTTTGCTGCATTAAAGAAGTAGCATCAGGAAAACGATCATTGACACATTCAATAACTTTCTGCATAGTCCTTTGCAAGCTGTTCGCAAGTTTCAACATTTCCATTTCCAAGATCAAGTCGGGTGCCATCTTTATCTTTACCTGGAATACTTACATATAACATCTCATGTAAGTACTTCTCACCATTTTCATTTACATAGCACCAAGTTCCAGTTGTTGTGTCAGACATAAACTTTTGCAAAAACTTGCCCCAAGAACTTACGCCTAAGAGAACTCAAAGTCACCTCAATGTATGCACTCACCGAAGCTATGTCCACAACCTCTTATGAAAATACTTGTTAAGCGTATCCAAGTCTTGTAATACATCAGCAAGCATATGAATCACAAAAAACACCTTATATATGCGTAATTTTGCATACCAAGAAGGTGCTCCCTGCTTCCAAAAGGTAAGAATAGCAGGCATTAGTGTCACCAAACGCTCCATAACACTCCCTCGTGAGAGCCATCTAACCTCGTGTATTTGCAACACCTCCAAAACCTGTAAATTCATCTCTCTGTAATAAATTTTGAAAACCCGAGTGCCGTATACTAGACGCATGAATCCAATAATAGATTTTGTTCGCCATTTTGTCTACATAAGATAAGCATGGAAAAGACTTTGATGCATCAAGTATAGCCAATGGCTCTCTATGGGCAATGCAATGCGTACTGACAAGATGAGGCACAACTCTCTTCAGCTTTGCAACTACACCATCATGGCAACCAAGCATTGAGCTGTCACCATCTGTTGCGATACCTACCATGTGCTGCACATCAAGACCAACATCATCCAAAACCTTCAAGATTGCATCAAACTGTCTTACAAACACCCAAACCATGAGAAGACAAAAACAAGATGTAAACAATCAAATGTTTCTCCAAAGATCTGTAGTCTCATCAATTATCAAGGAGTAAAAAGGACTCTACTTAAATTCAATGAGCTGACCATTTTGCAAATATTCAGAGATACAAGAAGCAAATTCTTTACCAGCCATTCCATTCATGTATGCAGAGTAATCATTTTTTACAGGCATACTTTGCACATCTAAAGCATAAGCTAGATCACAAAGCTTTCCATACTTTTTACACGCCAAGTCCTCCTTGGCTATGAAGTACATTAGCTTCATACATGTGATTACTCGTTTTTTAACTTTACATGTCAAGACTTCCATGTGCTCTTGTATTTTGACCCTTCCTTCATTAACAAAACATAATGCAGCAAACTTATGTTCAGGAGATCTTTTATGTTTGCGGATCGCACTCATTTGCATAGTTTTACAACCCTTTCCCTTTCCCCATGGTCCCTTCAGGTTATATCGTTCACAGCACTTCATAAACTCATCTCCACTCAAAACATGCTTAAGAAAACTAAACTTATGCAACCATTCTGGCCTAAATTTTTGGATATTTTCTTTCTTTGTTGATTTAGAAGTATCATTATTACTTAACAAAGTATTATCAGATGATGGCATACCAATTATGTCCATGTCGTCTTGCAATAGGTCATGAGGACTTTCCATGTCAATATCATCATGCTCACTGTAACTTGAAGATCCAAAAATCTCTTACATAAATTTGGTTGTTGATGCTATGTCTCATGCACCCTTTTCTTGTACTTTGCCTTTTTCATAAGCATCAAATAAAGTTTTTTGCTTCATCTAGTAAAAGTCAACATTTACTAGTAATCAGCATAAGAGACTAAAATATTAATGGTAGCACGTACTCTAATTTAGAACAAAAATCATATATGTCGACAATATACCTTTGTTGGGATTGATGGTGCTTGAAATCCATCAAGAGCAATGAGATTGGCTCGTGACATCTTCAAAATCTCCTAAATACAAATCCCAAAATAAAAAGATTAGTCTAATGGAAGACATAATGAAAGAAATTCTTTAAAACCTGTATTTACAGAGTGCTCAAGTGGTGGTCGAAATTGGATAACTTACAAGGATTAACTCGAAGGCTTGAAGCTTGGACAGTAGATCTCGTTTTCAACTTGCCTCCTTTCTCTGTAGGTATGGCATGCTCAACCACAACCACCCAAGGCTTCTGTCCAATGTCCATGACCCACTACGGGTTGGTTTGCAAGCCTCGCAATCTATAGAGTTGGTCGCAACAGTAGCGAACTTGAAGCCTCACAGTCTGCAAAGTTGGTCGCACACACACACAGAACTTGAAGCCTAAAGGATTGCGAGTAGATTGGGCAAGGCACTGAGAACTTGAAGCCTCACAGTCTGCAAAGTTGGTTCCACACACACACACAAACTTGAAGCCTAAAGGATTGCGAGTAGATTGGGCAAGGCACTGAGAACTTGAAGCCTCGTAGTGTAGAGAGTTGGTTGTAGAGTTGATCGCAGTATGCAAAGTTGGTCGCAAAATAGAGAACCTGAAGCCTGAAGGGTTGCGAGTAGATTGGGCCTCCAAAGTGTATATGGCTGAAGCGCAAGGTTCGAACCTCCAAAGTGTACATGGCTGAAGGCTAAAGCGCAAGGATGAGCTGTTAAAAATAAGCCTTTTATATATTTAGCTTAATCATTAGCTTTGGCATTTAAGCCTTAAATATTCTCTCAAAATTCAAGCCTTCGGCCACACACACACACACACACACACACACACCCTGTGAAGCCTACGTCATTTATATGGGTGTCCTTTGAAGCCTTATACATATAATTGAGCTTCCTCGTGAAGCCTGACTGCTCGTTTTGAGGCTTCATATGATGCTTCAAATGGCCTTGGTGGATGCCCAAATGGGCGTCAATTTTAAGGCCTGCGGCGGTAAGTGGGGTCGGTGAGAGGGGGGCGGTTAGGTGAGGGGGCCGCCGATGAGTTGGCGAGGGGGGAGGGTTGAGTCGGCGGGGGGTAAGCGCTCGTCGGTGAGAGGGTGAGGGTGAAAGGGGGCGATGGGTGAGGGAGGGGGAGGGGAGAGAGAGAGAGAGAGACGAGGGGGTGGGGGAGGGAGAGACGAGGGGGTGGGGGAGGGAGAGATGATAGATGTTGCGGGTGTTTTTTTTTGTTTGGTTTTTTTTTTTGGTTTGGTTTTTTGTTTTGTTTTTTTTTAATAGAAAAAAAAGAAACTAAGAGGGGGTGGTTTTTTTTGGAAAAAAATACAAGGGTTTTTTTTAGAAAAAAAAATAAAAATATTAAGGGAGGGTTTTTTTTGGGAAAAAGAAAAAAAAATATATAAAGAGGTGATTTTTTTGAATGGAAAAAATAAATAAATAAAAATATAAAGCGAGATTTTTTTATTTTTTTGTTTGAGCAGTAGGAAAGTCAGTGAGAGGGGGTAGGGTGATCAGTCGAGATTGAGGCCACCCTCTAACCCACTAGAGAAAAAGAAGGAGAAGTGAGGGGGTAGGGTGATCGGTCTCTAACCCACTAGAGAAAAAGGAGAAAATGAAAAATGCAAAGAAAACCAATAAAGTGGTAAAAGAAGATTTAAAAATGTATATAAAATATGTACAACCCGTGTCATCTCCATGAGCGCTTGCCGGCTTGTCACACTTGAGGAGGCCAATACTTCTTCACCCTAGAGCCGTTCACCAATGGAAGGGAGGCACTTTGGAGAGTTTCTAGTTGCACCGCACCCATAGGCAAGATCTCCACCACGCAGAAGGGACCTTGCCAAACATACACTAACTTTTGAGCTTTTTTTAAATATTTAGAATTATAGACCAAAGCCAAGTCACCTTCAGAGAATTGAGGAAGTCTCAAGTGTCGATCATGCCATGCTTTACGTCAAAGTTGCTCCACCTTTGTGGCCATCCGAGCAAGTTGATGGGTCTCTTCTAAGACTTTGAGCTGCTCCTACCGAGCAGAGTATGCGGGGTGATAGTAGGTGGCAACCCTAGGCTGCCCTACTCTGGATGAACCTACATTAAATTCAAAAGATAATACGGCCTCAAGTCCAAAAGCAAGTTGGAATAGAGTGTGCAAGGTGGTTGCCTTGTAAGCTATGCGATAGGCCCACAAGGGGGATTTTTTTTGCGAGCTTTTTTTGCCGAGCTTTTTGGAGTAATGAACAAGGAGTCCGAGCTTTGCAAAGGACCATGAACTTACTATGAGCTTTGTAAAGGACCAAGAACTTACTTACATATAAATAACAAGCTTTGAAAGATCAACATACAAAATATACATATACATATAACTATCTAAATTCATGCACCTCATACATATACACATACAAAATATACATATACATACATACATGCAAGAGCTACCTACATACTAACATATATACATACATACATACATACATACTTTCTTACTTACTTAAATATGTATAATTACATATATACATATACCTATCTAAATTCATGCACCTCATAGATATACACATATATACATACAAGCATGCAAGAGCTACCTATATACTAACATATATACATACATACATACTTTCTTACTTACTTAAATATAAAAAACAATCCTTTAAAGATAAAAAATGTATATATCGATCTTTAAAGTTCCAAACCATGAAAATCTCGATTATAAAGTCTTTTGATCCACATCATACTTATTGATATAATTTTATATATACATATATCTACCTAAATTCATACACCTCGTACATATACATATACATACATACATACAAGAGCTACCTACGCAACACTAACATATATACATACATTACATACATACTTTCTTACTTACTTAAATATATAACACAATCTTTTAAAGATCAAAAATGTATATATCGATCTTTAAACTTCCAAACCATGACAATCTCGATTACAAAGTCTTTTGATCCACAAATTATAGCATTCTTCTACATGTCATCCTGACCTAATGAGAAATCTCCCAGACATGCTTTGGCTACCTCCATGTCATTCTCTATCCCCATATAGTGCCTTTTTAACTCTTGGCATGCACGTCCCAAGCCTCCACATCTCGCAAAAACATCCAAGACACCATCTCCTTCACTTGAGAAGGTCTCCACTAGCCACCTACAATGAAATGCAATCATAAACGTGCATCTAAGTATTTTGAAAAAGTAGCTATGAAAATGAACAGAATGAAAATTGTCTCACCTAAAGAACATAGGAGATCTTTCTGCACCACCTCGAATGTAGCGCTCCAAGACCATCGTGCGTTGGAATGGATGCTTCTTATTCTTCTCAAAAATGAAATTTCGTTGAGCATTGAATAACATCTTTTTGCCCAGCCTCACGATCAATAATAGGGACATGGCAATTTACTCGATAGAACATAGTAAGCGCCAATGTATCCACCTACCATAACGAGAAAACATTATGTTTGGATATCCATACCACATAACATGTATACATAAAGGGAAATATTTGAGAGATTATGACTTACTCGTTCTACATTCTCATACAAATAGCTTGATTCCACATGAACAGACATTGTTCGATGCATGACCAATCCAACTTTCTTTCCCATGGAATATATTTTAGGAAGTTAATCCATTATACTCAAACACACAAACCAACCCTCATCAGCCACAAACAAACCAACAAAACTGAGTGTGGCACGTATCAATGATGATGAAGAAACTTGATTCCATGAGGGACACCCATCTGTATCTACATCAACAACCTGTAAACTTGTAGGAAAGTCAGCCCATACGAGGCAAGCCTGTAGGGAGCACCTCTATGAGATAGAGCCTTGGGAATCCTCATCAAGAATTCTTCCACACTACAAAAAAGATTTATGATGTTTGGTTTTGGTAAGTATAACTTGGAAAACTAATTATATGGTGAAATTATTCTTTTTACCTATCTGAGCCCTCCGAAAGAGTGTGGATGTCTACCAGCAATATGTGTGAAGAACATCTCTCACCAAGTAAACAAGACAAAAAATGAGATGCATTTCGAAAGCACACACTTCTCAAAATAAATTTCCGATGGAAAGTACTCTTACTAGTCATGTCCATGATGTCATGTTTTCCTGACACCTCCCCCTCTTGATGATGCTCTGGAGGGTCTCTCTCTTGATCTTCATTTGTGGGGTCTCCCTCTTGAACATCATGCATAATGTCAAGATGTCTCTTTGTTCGCCTCTCACGTTGCACTTGAGACGATGTAGATGTATGCTCTTGGTGTGATTGTGGCACTCGTGACAGTGGTGTGGATGGTTTTGGGGCCACGTGCGAGGATCCAACTACTGGAGACTGGGTCAAGTTTGTTGGCTGCGGCGGCGGGGGGAAGGTATTCTAGAGTCTTCTTGAGTTGGGGGCTCTCTTTCAAGCTCAGATTGGTAATTCTTAAATTCTTCAATAAATAGATCAAGATAATTTAGTAAAAAGGTAGAAATCCCCAGACCTTTTTGTATATGTATATGTATGTAGATGTAGATGTATATGTATATGTACATGTATATGTATGTGTATATGCATATGTATATGTATATACACATACATATGTATGTGTATATGCATATGTATATGTATATGTATGTAGATATGTATCTATGTATATGTATGTGTATGTATATGTATGTAGGTATATGTATCTATTTGTATGTATATGTATGTAGGTATATGTATCTATTTATATGTATATGTATGTAGGTATGTATATATCAAAACTTAACAACGTTTCTTTAAAATCTGATATGCCAAACCTTAAATGTAACATGAACTATGTATGTACATATGTATGTATGTATGTACAAATTTGTAAAAAATTTGGACAGCATCTCCTTTGCATTTTCTAAAAAATCCCAAAATAAACTTCAAAACTTAACAATGTTTCTTTAAAATCTAACATGCCAAATCTTAAATGTAACATGAACTTTTGTATGTAGGTAGGAATTTAGTATATAATTTAGTGTATGTATGTAGGTATGTATTTATGTATGCATATGTATATGTACATATATGTTTACATATGTATTTGTATATGTATATATCTGTATGTATATTTTAGTATGTATATGCATATGGATAGTTTATATATATTTATATGTATGTATAGGTATGTATTTGCATAGGTAGGAAGGTTTACATATACATTTACATGCATATAATTCAGTAGAAAGCAAAAAAGTACCTTTGTCTAGGAGCTCCTCACTTGGAGGCACATGATTTAGAGGATAGTCCAACCACCAAGGACATCTCTTATATTCCCAATCAGAAACCCCTCTCTCAACCCATTCCTTTGGGTACATTGTTTTTGAGGAATTTGGATCTACCCATTCTTTGATTGCTTCCGTCTCTTCGTCCATTAGACCTTGGCCAATGAGTAGCTGCACCCACCTACATATCCAAAATAAAACAAACAGCACTAAAATATTTTTTTTAATGCGTATATGTATTTTCTGCAAAAATAGAATGGCATTAGAAGATATATACCTGTAGACAACCCTCTTTGTGGCATTCTCCACCTCAGGTTGCTTTTGGCCTTCCTTCACTTTTCCAATCTTTGCCCACACCTCATGGAAGGCCCATGGTATGTGTTTCGATCGCTCCTCTTGCACCCATTGCATAAATGGTGGGATGTAGATAACATCACCATATACCAATAAACCCCCTCCAAAATAGAGTCCGCCTCCAATATTAGCTCTTCCCAATACAACTCTTTCTTCATATGCAGCAACGTCTTTTTGTTATCCCCAAACATCTTCGAAAATACCTTGTCCTTTGCCCTCCCGGTGTCATAAGCATTTAAAGCAATTCCATCTTCCTATTTCAGCTCAGCATCATACCTAAGCCATAAGAGATTAGATGTTAAGGTTAGTTTATGTTAAGGGAGGTTTATTGACATGTGACATACCTTTGAGTTGAAATCCGAGATATGGTGACTGTGTAGAGCTTTTCTTTGGTCAAAGCAACCAATCCCTTCTTAGACCAATCATAGTTATATACGAGTTGAAAGAATGCATCACCATTGGATGGGTTTGCAATTATGAGCATCTTGTACGCTCTATCTCGAAATGTTTGCTCACACCACGTCTGGTTTTCTCACATTTTGTCTCATATTCTTGCAACCCCATGGCATGTCTATCAATGCATGATATAGCTTGCTTCACCGCATTTTCAAACGATGTCTACGTATAACGAAAAGGACTCATTATCACTCACACGATTAAAAAACATTGATAATCCGTTTATTAATAAAAGATGGGAAATGCAAACACTACCTTCCACACAAGCTATGCCAAGATTGTAGCCGGAGAATTGTACCATTGCTCTCCACTTCGTCGCTCCAAACTAAGCTCCATTAAAGCCCACCTCCTTACGTCTTCACCAAGGTAGTCCAATATGGATGATTTCTCCGCCATTCCAAATCGTTGAAACATGAAGATCTCATGTGACAATGTGGGTGTAACACTAGTGCGCACCAATCTGTTGTAAAGAGTCACAATGAGCCAAGAACTTAACAATGACTTCACAATGTCCGTAATTAAGTAGAGAGAGATCACTTACTCATTTTGAGATCGCAAAGCCAATAGCAATTCTCCTTCTTGCTTCTTGTCCACAACCAAAAATTGACATTTGACCCGGACATGGCGTGAGGGGCTATGAGACCAAGCTAGAGAAAACAAAATAAAGATATTACAATATATTACTTTTAATGTTGCATAAAATCACTCTATGGCATTCAAAAGAACATACCTTCGCGCACTCGAGACATCCATGCCTTCACACGATGATTGACATCCCAAACAAGAAACTTCTTACCACCACTAAGATCCTCCTTACGTCTTCACCAAGGTAGTCCAATATGGATGATTTGTCCGCCATTCCAAATCGTTGAAACATGAAGATCTCATGTGACAATGTGGGTGTAACACTAGTGCGCACCAATCTGTTTGTAAAGAGTCACAATGAGCCAAGAACTTAACAATGACTTCACAATGTCCGTAATTAAGTAGAGAGAGATCACTTACTCATTTTGAGATCGCAAAGACAATAGCAATTCTCCTTCTTGCTTCTTGTCCACAACCAAAAATTGACATTTGACCCGGACATGGCGTGAGGGGCTATGAGACCAAGCTAGAGAAAACAAAATAAAGATATTACAATATATTACTTTTAATGTTGCATAAAATCACTCTATGGCATTCAAAAGAACATACCTTCACGCACTCGAGGCATCCATGCCTTCACACGATGATTGACATCCCAAACAAGAAACTTCTTACCACCACTGAGATCCTCCCACTCAGTTCCTCTGATTTCATCCTCAAATCTATCATGTCGTACCACCCAGTACGGTCCCCATTCTTGCAAGTCTATTTGTGTGATTGCGAAATACATAGAGCTTCCGGGACGTGTAAGTGAAACTAAAAAAGGAGGAGATGCTTCGACACAGCCATGGCAGTCAAAGGAATCACGAAACACCTCAAGTTGGCTAGAAACTGTACGGATGGATTCATTTGGAATCATCCTGCATAAAGGGACCAATGGGGTAGAGGAATTACGTGAAAAGATGCAGAGGGGAAGAGAGCTTGAGCTCTTGCAAGCACACACACACTCACAAAACCCTAATAGAGAACACACAAGGTGAGAGGCTGAAAATCTTCTTCTTCTTCACACAACACTCAACACACCATATACAAGATAAGAGTACACACAATATGAAAGGTACTCAACCAAATACATACACGGGTTCTCTATAGTGTGAACCCGACTAAATGAGCTGGCGCTATAACTATGCTAGTCTCTAGAATGGCTGTCACACAGCCTGTCATCCCACTGGGGCCGCATATCACCCAAGATCTCACCAACCATGCCAGTGGTGTAAGTGTGGGGCCTATCCCCCAGGCGGGTCATCAGTGTCCACCGCCTCACTAGACGAGCTCGATATCTCAACACTCCCCCTCGAGCTCAACTCCATCTCATGTACACCAAGCGAAGCCCTGAATCTACGGAGCTTCTCTATACCCAATGCTTTGGTGAAGATGTCAGCTACCTGATCCTCTGTGCTGACATAAACAAGGTCAAGATCTCCTGCCAAGACCTTCTCTCTGACGAAGTGGTAGTGGACCTCTATATGCTTCGTATGAGCATGAAAGACTGGGTTCCTGGCCAATACTGCTAATGTTGTCACAAAAAATGACAACTTGTCTATCCCACTGATAGACCCAAATCTGCAAGTAGCTTCCTCAACCAAGCTACCTCACATGCTGCCATAGCAGCTCCTCTGTACTCGGCCTCTGTACTACTACTCGATAGAGCAACTGTAGGCTGCTTCTTGCTGCTCCAAGTCATAGCAGCACTCCCCAAAGAAAAAATGAATCCACTGGTAGATCTTCTATCTGAGATACTACCAGCCCAATCAGCATCTATGTACCCATGTACACATATCTCTATCCCAGTCTCATAGAATAGTCCACAATGCAAAGTAGACTTCACATACCTCAGTATGCGTCTCACTGCATCCAAATGCGGTTTCCGTGGAACCTGCATAAACTGACTCACCAACCCAACAGCATAGCTCAAATCTGGTCTGGTGATCATCATGTAAATCAAACTTCCTACTATGCGCCTATACATAGTAGGATCCTCCAAGATCTCTCCTGAATCTGCACTCAACTTGCCATTCTGATCCAATGGCACAGAAATAGGCTTACAGCCTGTCATACCATACTTGGACAACATGTCCAAGCCATACTGTCTCTGCAGTAATCCAATACCATGTGGTGACCTAATCACCTCAATTCCCAAGAAATATCTGAGCTCCCCCAGATCCTTCATCTCAAACTTCTGTCTAAGCAAGATCTTTACATCAAAGATCTCTGCATCATGGTCCCCCGTAATGATCAAGTCATCTACATAGATGACAACAAGCACAACCCCTCTATCACCATGTCGCACATACAGCGACAAATCTGCATTGGCTACATGAAAGCCAATAGTGACAAGATATTCAGAAATCTTGTCAGACCATGCTCTTGGTGCTTGCTTTAAGCCATACAAGGCTTTCTTCAACCTGCAAACATGCTCGGGGTGACTCACATCCTCATAACCAGGTGGCTGCAACATATACACCTCTTCTTGCAAATCCCCATGCAAGAATGCATTCTTTACATCCATCTGATGTAAAGACCATTGCTTTGACGTAGCCACTGCTATCACAACTCTCACTGTTGCCATCTTGGCAACTGGGCTAAAAGTTTCCTCATAATCAATGCCATATGTCTATGCATATCCTTTGGCTACCAATCTAGCCTTGTACCTGTTTATGCTTCCATCACTGTTATGTTTTACTTTGTACACCCACTTGCATCCAATGGCTTTCTTGCCTTCAGGCAATTGCACTAAATCCCAAGTCTCATTTCCATATAGTGCATCCATCTCCTCATCCATAGCTTTCTCCCAACACACATTTCCAACAGCCTCATCAATGCATGTGGGCTCAACAACCTGCACAACCTTTGCCATATATGCATAGTGATGTGCCACATAACCATCATAGGTAAATCTTTGCACAGGATTTTTCACTCTCCCAGATCTTCGCAGCTTTTCATTCATGGCTTCCATAGCCTTCTTTACACCAGGTGTTCTCATATCTGGGATCCCAAGCTCCTCATCAAGGCTCATATCTGAACCACTAGACTCTCCATCAACATGAGAATGCCCTGCAGAAATGTGAGGCATACCAAGGGGCTCAACCACTTTCTCTTTTCCTTTACGTGATGTACTAATCACATTTGCAGGACTGGTATTATGACGCAGCCTGCCACTCCATGGTCTATCAAGAGACCCACTAGATGAGGACTCTCCTGGTCCACTCAAAGACTGTGATTGCTGACCTGCATTCTGTGCAACCACACTTCCACTCACATCAGCCCCAACAGCTTCTTTTTCAACAGCATACCAGCTGCTCATCTCATCAAAGACAACATCCCTGCTTACCCTCAACTCACATGTAGCAGGGTTATAACACCTGTATCCCTTTTGCTCAAGGGAATATCCAATACACACACATTTTTCAGCTTTCGGATCCAGCTTAGTTCTCAGCTCATCTGGCACATGCACATATGCAATGCATCCAAAGACTTTCAGATGAGACAAATCTGGTTTTCTACTAGTAAACCTCTCCTCTGGAGTTACATCATGTATGGCTGCAGTTGGAGTCCTTTTCATGATGTATACTGTTGTAGAAACAGCCTCAGCCCAATAGCTATGCGGCATATTCTTCTCTTCCATCAATGCTCGCGCAATCTCAGCAATGTGCCTGTTTTTTCGCTCAGCAACTCCATTTTGCTGCGGAGTGTATTTGCATGTAAATTGTCTCCGAATACCATTCTTCTTCAAAAATTCAGAGAACTCATTGGAGAAGTACTCTCCCCCTCCATCTGACCTTAGGCACTTTACATATTTCCCTGTTTGCTTTTCAACCAAAACTCTGAAATTCTGAAAGTGAGTGAACACCTCACTCTTCTCCTTCATGAAATATACCCACACTTTCCTTGTGTGGTCATCAATGAAAGTCACATAATACCTGCAGCCTCCCATAGATATGGTCTTCGTAGGACCCCATACATCTGAATGCACAACATCTAGTGCATTTCTGCTCACATATCTGTTACGTGGAAACACATGCTTTGTTTGCTTCCCAAATTGGCATGCTTCACATATTTTCTGCATACCTTCCACTTTAAATTTTGGCAGCCCTGTCATAATTCCTTTTGTCTGCATAGACTTCAATCTCTGCACATTTACATGTCCAATCCGTTTATGCCAAATGTCTGTGTCTGCAACAATTCTTGAACCATTTGCAAACATCGCAGCACTCATTTCAGGCATGTCTACATTCAATGTAAACATTCTGCCCACTCTGTTGCCTTTTCCAACCAACCTGCACTTGTCTTTAAAGTCTTCAACATAACAACCATCAGGGTTAAACCGAACCTGTAAACCTTGCTCAATCATTTGACCAACTGAAACCAAATTCTTTGTTATGTTCGGAACGTGAAGTACATCTTTAAGGTACTTCACTTTGCCATCCTGCATAGACAATGGCACATCTCCAACATGGGCAATTGGATGAGCAGTGTCATCCCCTGTTTCCACAAAACCTGGTCTTTCCAGGTTTTTCATCTCCTTGAACCACTCCCCATGACTCATCATGTGGTTCGAAGCACCTGAATCCACATACCATACATTATCTTTTTGTGCTACATCAACATTTTCAGACATGGCATTCACGACATGCTGCATAACAAACAACCTTTCATTATCCTCATTATTTCTGCTTGAGGATGCATAGTTGTTTTGCTGCACTTTCCCATTTTGCATGTCAGCTTGCTTCTTATAACATTCTGCCTGCACATGTCCAGGCTTACCACAATAATAGCATTCACGTGCATCATTATATTGCCTTTGCCAATTTCCACGGCCTCTTTGACTCCCCCTACCTCTAAATTTGCCTCTTCCACCTGCGTGTTGTTGTTGTTGTTGATTCTGGGACTGTTGTTGTTGTTGCTGCTGCTGGCCATAATTCTAATTACCTGTTCGGCCACCTCCTTGACCGCGTCCACACGGCCTCCTCTACCTCGTCCTCTTCTTGAACTCGTGTAGAAGGCCTGTTACTCTGAACTGTTTTTGCTTTTTTGTGAAGACTGTTGGTCTTCACCCAAGCTCTTCTCTTCGATAATCAGCATAGACACCAAATCTGTAAAGTTGGGAATGTTTTCTCGAGTCTGAATAGACGTCTTGAACGCCTTGTATTGTGGCCCGAGACCACGTAGATAGACTTCCACCTTGTCATCATCATCTACTGACACACCAATAGATGCAAGGGATTCCACAATACCCTTTATCTTCAGCGCATAGTCATTCACAGACATGCTCTTTTTCTCCACAGTATGAAGTTCATTCTTCAACTGTATCTTACGTGCCTTGGTATTTGTTTTATAGAGCTTTACCAAGGTGTCCCACGCCTCCTTGGGGGACTTGGCATCCTGAATGTGCCCAATCATGGTGTCCTGTATACTAATGGAGAGCCAATACATAACCTTCCTAGCTCCTTGGTTCCAGTCTTTAAACTCTTTCACATCTGCAGCAGTCGGATTTATATGCGGTATCTCCGGTGCCTCTTCATGCTCACCTTCTATGTAGTCCCAATAGCCTTTTCCCATCAGGAAATTCGTCAACCTGAACCTCCAAGCATGGAAGTTATTCTTATCCAGCTTCTCAGCCACAATCTGTGTTATGCCATCATTAAACATCTTGCCAAACACACAATTTTACCAGAAGCTGCACTCTGGTTTTTCCTACACAACTGCTGTATTTACAGTCTTCAAGATTAAACCTCTTCAATAGCTTCTGTATATATTTAGCTTCAATAGCTTCTGTATATATTTAGACACTGCATCATTACAATGTCATCATTGTGCTGCATAAACTGAATCCCCAAATAATAATGCAAGGGCCCCAAATCTGACATCTCAAACAATGAGTGTCAGCCTTAAATGCTGAAATCTGCACAGCGGTACTGTAGTACTCTCAAATGTCACAACCAGTGACTTCAATGTGCATACATACACCCAATGGCAATTGTAGACCTCTTTGCAGCACCCACAGTGTCTGCACAGTCAATCTGTCTTCCTGCAGTTCTTAAAACAGAGTTCTGCAAAGAATCGATGACTTACTTGCAGTGCTCGAAATCGCCTGCTTTTTGAAAAACGGAGGTCCAGACGCGCCCGAAACGCGTTTTCGGCCTTAAAATCATAGTGCGATAGGACTGTATAGTTGCCCTATAGCTTCACTCCCGCGAAGAAAGCTCCTCAATCAGAGATCGTTTGCCGGTGCCTCCCGTAGAGCTCGCGACAAGGGTGTAGTCACCAACACAATAGGGAAGAGTAGTTGAAGCTCTTACCCTCGTACCGCTTCTTGTGGTTCTCTTGCTTGCAGCTCAGCCCAGGCTCTGATACCATGAAAAGATGCAGGGGGGAAGAGAGCTTGAGCTCTTGGGCAAGCACACACACACACTCACAAAACCCTAATAGAGAACACACAAGGTGAGAGGCTGAAAATCTTCTTCTTCTTCACACAACACTCAACACACCATATACAAGATAAGAGTACACACAATATGAAAGGTACTCAACCAAATACATACACGGGTTCTCTATAGTGTGAACCCGACTAAATGAGCTGGCGCTATAACTATGCGAGTCTCTAGAATGGCTGTCACACAGCCTGTCATCCCACTGGCCGCATATCACCCAAGATCTCACCAACCATGCCAGTGGTGTAAGTGTGGGGCCTATCCCCCAGGCGGGTCATTAGTGTCCACCGCCTCACTATAGACGAGCTCGATATCTCAACATTGCGTTGCATAAAAAACTTAGTGAATACATCACCAAGCAATCCCAATTCAATAGATTTTCCAAGAAGCCTTCTATGGGTCTCCCCTTGACCAGTACTAGATTCAGGCATCTCCGTGTGAGTTGGAGGAGGTGAGCTCATTGAGCCAATTTCGTTCTCCAACACAAGCGCCTCTTCCTCATGAACAAGAGAATTAGGTGCTTCTGTTTCCTCTCTAACAGGAGATACATGTGAGGACATAGGTGTCCGTGAGATTGAGCTTCCTCACTAAGAGTCAAACAAACACGCCCAGATCTAAGTGAGTATCCCCTGTCTGTAAGACACACACACCAAGCCCAAGTAAGCATATCTAAAAACATTAAAACACAATCTCATTAGAATCTTGGCTATTCACATCATATACCTTTCTTAGTCTTTGCTTGTTGCTTTCCTGCTTTTCTTGGAGCCATATGTCTCTCTTTTGCCCTGAATATGAGTAGCAAACAATTTGAGCTAAATGAGAGATAGAGATGATCAACCTCACACAAACCCTACTTCATGTCTAAAGGAAAACATCAACCTCACACACAAACCTTACATGTCTAAGAAAATATTCAGGATGGTGAAAGCTCTAGAGGCTAGCACACAACTTCAAAGAGTAGATCGGCAATAAGCTCACAAGGCCGGATACCAAAACCAAGATCGGGCCATAACTATAGGCCCTATTCAAAGAAACCTCTAGGAAAGAAACATTCACCCATCATTAACTAATGGGCCCCACTGTGCTGGATCCACCATGCCCAAACCAGCCCCAATAGTGCCAGGCCCATCTAGTTTTTTGGAAACCATAGAATTGGACTAGATGTAGGGAGTATTAGATTACTTGAATAAATGCATGACAAATGTCCCCAAATAAATGTCCAAACTACAAACAATCATAAGGAAAAAAGATGTGGCATGTTCTTAGAGCACAAAGTCACAGAAGAATTGAGGAGCTAGCAAGAACCACTATAGGAAGAACTGCACAATCTTGAGGAGAGCATAAGCCAATCAAGTGGAAAACCTACAAAGGCCGCTAACAGAGATCCAAGAGGCCAAGAAAGGGCTAGGACAAGAGGCCTCCTCCCCCTCACCATCGCCTCATCTCCATCCTCCACCTATAGTAGCCGAGGGATACTACCAAGGGAAGAGTCAAATATGGGTACCAAGGAAGGGGGGTGACATTCATTTTTTAAGGTATCCTTATAAGCTTAAATAGGGGTCTGTTAGTGAATCCCTCGGGATCTCATCAGATCAGTCTTGATGAGTGAAATTGTCCAAGAGTAGGATTGTTAAGCTGAGTGGAATTATTGAGTTGAGTGGGATTATCATGATTTGAGTTCACAGAGTGCTACGATGATCCTAGAAAATAGAATCTTTATGGAGCTTAGATTTACAATCATTTTATATCCATACATGCACATTGGGATTACATTGGGATTAGTTGTATTGATGATTACCTTGTAAGAATAAGAAAAAAACATAGAGTTTGAAGAATATACACATGCTTGCAAGCTTAGTATCTGAATTGAATTTGACAACTATACACATGATGCCTTAAAACACATATAAAAGACTGCACATCTCCCCCCTTGCCCCCGTTGCTCCAGCCACCCCAGGCTCCTAGCAGAGCCTAGAGTGGCTGGAGCAATGGGGGCAAGGGAGGCATCATGATCGGTTAAACCTGTCTCCTCCTCCACCACCACCTCCACCTTGCCCTCTCCCTCACCATCGCCGCCACCACCAACATAGCCGCCACCTCCAACAAACATGGCCGCAATCTTCTCCAGCGCCACCACCTCCATCTCGGCCGCCTCTACCTCGAGCACCACTACGGTCTCTCAATTGGCCTGGACAATGCCTCCCTTGCCCCCGTTGCTCCTGCCACCCCAGGCTCTCGGCCGGCAGAGCCTGGGGTGGCTGGAGCAACGGGGGCAAGGGAGGCATCATGACCGATTAAACTGGTCTCCTCCTCCCCCACCTCCACCTCGCCCTCGCCCTCTCCCTCACCATCGCCGCCGCCACCAACATAGCCGCCACCTCCAACATAGCCGCAATCTTCTCCACCGCCTCCAGCGCCACCACCTCCATCTCGGCCGCCTCTGCCTCTAGCGTCGCCACGGTCTCTCAATTGGCCTGGACAATGCCTCCCTTGCCCCCGTTGCTCCAGCCACCCCAGGCTCCCGGCAGAGCCTGGGGTGGCTGGAGCAACGGCGGGGGCAAGGGAGGCATTGTCTAGGCCAATTGAGAGCCTGCCGGCGCAGAGCCTGGGGTGGCTGGAGCAACGGGGGCAAGGGAGGCATCATGACCGGTTAAACCGGTCTCCTCCTCCACCTCCACCTCCACCTCCACCTCCACCTCCACCTCCACCTCGCCCCCTCCCTCACCATCGCCGCCGCCACCAACATAGCTGCCACCTCCAACATAACTGCAATCTTCTCCACCACCACCTCCAACATAGCCGCCGGCTCTCAATTTAACAAAAAAAGAACAGCAGAGAGAACAGTACCTCTTTTCACAGATGTGTTTGCTTGTTCACCCGTTCGCCTGCTGAGTTGAGAGTACCCTAAAATATGTGTACCATATATGTGTGTGTATGTGGCCTAAAATATATATAGCCTAAAGATAGATACATACATATACACATATATATATGGCTAAAAATGTATTAAGCTATAGATAGACACACACACACACACACACACATTTTTCAATGGTTCAATATGTGTGGCATACTTTTTTAAAACTTTTCTATTATTTATGTTATTGAAATTGTGTGTGTGTGTGTGTGTGTGTGTGTGTGGTGAGAGAGAGAGAGAGAGAGAGAGAGAGAGAGAGAGAGAGAGAATATGTGATGCACAACAAAGAGAAAACTCATGCTCTTTTAAAACTTTTTTAAACATTTAGGCTCAAAAGAGAGAGAGAATATAGTTTAGTCTAGGTATTTATATATTGATGTATATATATATATTTTAGTCTAGGTATTTATTAGGTTACACACACACACACACACACACACATATTAAGCTATATGTATTTTAATAAATGTGTGTGTGTGTGTGTAGCCTAATAGATATATAGTCTAATATGTGTGTGTGTGTGTGTGTGTAGCCTAATAGATATATAGTCTAATATATCTATATATCCTAAAATAGATAAAAGGCTAGTCTCTTTGTAGATACACACACACACACACACTAAAATATATATATCCTAATAGATTCTTAGCCTAAAATATATACAATATAATATATAAATATAGACACTAAAATATATATATCCTAATAGATTCTTAGCCTAAAATATATACAATATAATATATAAATATAGACATGTGTGTGTGTGTGTGTATTTACAAAGAGACTAGTCTTTTATAAAAATAATACTTACCAATAAATGTATATATTTGTATATTTTTTAATATATTTGTAGATACATATATATTTGTATATTTTTTATTAAGAAAATTATCGTGACCATTCTCAATCGTGATTGTTCCACCTTGTTTTATCATTTCAACCGCTTTCATTCTCAATCGTGATTGCTCCACCTTGTATTATCATTTCAACCGCCTTCATTCTCAATCGTGATTGCTCCACATAGATACCTGATTCAAAAAGTCCCACCTGTTCCTTTGTTTTTATATTTTCATTTCACATTTTCGTCTCTCCTGTCCTTTCTGCATCTTCGTAGTATTGCCTTCCCTATGGAGCACACTGTCACCTTTGAGTGGGAGCTTGATGGCTGCAGTAGCAAAAAATCTTAAACTTTAATACTTCTCCACCAGACCACGCTTGTCACAGCAGTCATGGATATCTACAAGGGTTTCAGCCTTCATCACACGCCCTTTTTCTGGAGTGAAAGCTATTAGGACCAATGGAAGCCTACAGGAAATCATCGCTCATTATGATATGGAGGGCAATAAAAACTACCTCGTAGATATTACTCGAAGTAAAACATATATGCTACAATGTAGTCCTCTCTGTGCTGCTGATAGTCTTGATTCTAGTACTAATTACATTGCCAAATATGTCCGACATTTGGAGACTTCAGTGGTGGATAAAGAATTAGGGACACAAAACACCCATGTACATATCTCGATATCCTCGTTTGAGAGTGACTTGAATGGCTCAGCAACTGTTTTGCAACCAGGTGAAGGCACGAGCAATCCAAAAGGTTCAAAGCACAATATCTCTGAAGATGAATGTATTGCTTCAGAGAGTATACTTTCAGTTCTTCGTAATAAGAAGGAGGAACCTTCTCTTCTACGTTCATTGTTGGAAAAAGTTACTCGAGTCATCCAAGTCCAGGAGAGGTGCCAAGACATTATGATGGTGATTCCATCCTAGAGTTTCCACCAACATATGGCAAAATAGGAAATATGGATGGAATGGAGCAAAAATATGATGGTCCTATGGACACATCCAGTAACATCAAACATGTCTGTAAGCTGTACCGTGCGTATTAGCTATGTGTTGGTACTTTGAAGTGCCATAGGCTTAGCTATCCTTTTTACTTTGGAGTGCCATAGGCTCAGCTGTCCTTTTTACTTTGGAGTGCCATAGGCTCAGCTGTCCTTTTTACTTGAACAATAAAAGGTATAACAACACCTTCTTTCATGGACATCTGACAAAAAAGATTGCAGTGAGGATGAGAAAACTAAAATAGTTTGTCACTTTTGTCGCAAAACTGCACACTGTGTGCAAGTGTGTAGATGTGTTGTGTATACGTAATGCCTCGTGACACAACTATTACGAGAATGATGCTCCACACTGGGCTGCATGAACATCCACTTCAACCAGGAACTTCAAGGTCAATGTTCGTGAAAATGTTTGTTTCTCAAGTGTTGAAAGCCCAGAGAAGTGCAGGTCCTCGAAAAATACAGATGGATATTGTGAAGGATATGCTATTTTCCTCCATGATGAATCAAAATGATGAGCTACCTACAAGTATTGGGGATCATGAGCTCTGTAATTTTTTGGAGGAGTTGAGTCCTCCTTGTGGAAAACCAGAGGTGAGTATTCATTCTGTAACTTAATTATATTTGGATGTATTTTTCTACATTCGGTCCTCTCTTTATTGTGAAATTATGTTTTTTAGGCTTAGACAAATTGTATCCCAGGAGAAAAGAAAATTGATGCCGGTAGGAGAGGGCTTTGATAGCATCCTTCTTATACAGAGAAGATCTTGCTATTCTTTATACAAGGTAGCCGTTTCCTAGGACAAGGTGGCCCTGATGACAAATGTTATGTCTTTAAGATGTCTTTGCGAGGACCAACATCAGGCGTGGACTTGGTGAATCGCATGCGGTGTGATAGTGGAGGCGACTTGTCAAAGTCCTGGGTTTTGGTTGATCACACTCATCGAGTTTTTGGTTGGTCAACAATGGCTTGTCATGTTTACGACCCAAGGTGAGACTACGTACTTCAACTTTTGCCTTTCTTTCATTTACCTTGAATGATAGCTGACTGAAAAAAATTCTCTCCAAAATCCTATAGTGTTCAAGAGCTGTTGACAATTGCCACATGCAAAATGAAGGAGGAGGATACAAAAAACCAATTACTATTTTGGGAAATGCTGAATAGCACAACGGAGCAATGCGGTTATGCACCCGCACACTTCTATGGGTTTATGGTGGCTAATGAAGCAGGGTCAAATTGGTGTGCAGTTAGGACCATTTTCAATGGGGGTCCGCACAACATTATGGAGGACAGGGAGCGAACGTGCTTATTCCATTGGAAACAAAGTTTGATGAAGCATGCTAAACAATGCATGAAGGTAGAAAGTCGACAACACCATATTGACTTGTGTGAAGAATGGAGATTGGCAACCATTCAGCTTTCTCAAAAAGTAAAGAGATTCGTGAGTGGTGGAGAAATGGACATGTTCATGAGGGAAAACTATCAGTAAATGGATACGTGGATGAGAGTTGGTGGGAAGTACGAATAGCACATTGGGGCAACCTCATGTCAAGGGTGAGAAATTTTATGGAGAAATGATATGTTGTATGGATGTATTTGCATTGGAGTCAATTTTGTGAATTCATGTATGAATCCTCTTGTGTGCAGGTGGTCTTAAGCTCGGTGGATTTAGCACAAACAACTCGAACAAACTTATCTGAAAGTGTACATGGGAGTTGGATTGCTGGAGGATACAAGGAAAAGGTTAGCTTGTATGATGCGTGCATTTCAGATATGGCAAACGCTTTACTACAAAGTGCATTGCAATATGCATATCAGATGGGGAGGCACAAAGGTGAGGGACCAAGCTTGAGCAAGTTGCTGGACACGGTGGTAGCAAGGTCAAGACCGACACCACCACAAGTGGCTCGCATGGTCCATGAAACAGTAGCTCATACTCCTATGTATGAGGAATCAAGGCCTCTACATGGAGATAAGGAGACTATTCAACGGAAGAGGGTGAGGACAACGGAAGTAGACCAATGCTCACATTGTCCAGGTTATGTCATGCAGAGTAGACATCGTCAAAACCGGGGAACAGCAAGAAGAGTAAGTTTTGGAGATAGATCTAGACCAAATAGTGCAGCAAGTCACGCTTCAAGGGGAGGACCAAAAAGTCCAATGACTGGAGGAAACAAAGATGTCAGACATGAAGAGCCTAAACAACATCATGGCACAATGAGCGGAGGACAAATGCATGTAAAGGAAGAGGCCGTTGGACGCACAATGTGGGCCATTAAACGAACCCCATTGAACTCAAGAGTCAAAAGTCAAATGTTTGGGAGGTATTGATGGAAGACTTAAGTGCAACTCATACATATAGGGAAGCTCTATTGGAGTTGTTGCCCCTAGCTTCTACTCAGAGCGACGACATCCTGGTCTGGGAGGGCCAAAGGCTCAAATGATGTGGTTTTGTCCTTCAGATGTTTCACACACATGGCATGTAGATCCAAACATAATATACAAGCCATCATACCCAGATATGTGGAAAGTGGATGTTGGGACCAACATAACCAGCCAAGAGGTAGAGAAATTAGTAAAGGTAGGGTTCAAGTTAGATGTTACTCATGAAGAACCTTTTGTGTCAGGGGTGGGAGAAACATCCACATAAGCAGCGGGCAACAAAGAAAGTGACATGAGGCCACATGATGCTACACAGAATACAAAGAGATCAACCAAGTGGCGGCATTGGATTTCCAAAGAAGCAGAAAAGAGGATTGGTAGTGCTGAGGCCATGACAGCGACAGTCCTTATAATGAGAGTGCAATGCAACCGTCCCCCTACTCTATTTTTCATTTGGCATGTGAGAGTGGAGAGGACTATTTTATACACATCAAAGTACAACCTTGGTGTACATGTCCTGATTTCATGCAAAGAGAATCTACACCACTTACACACCCAATATGAAATTGCCTTTTTCATAGATTCAAACAATTTTAAAACAATCCTTTAATGAAACCATAGTATCATTGATCACAATCTTCCAAATTATTGATTCTTAATTTCCCATCATTCCTTCATCAGAGTATCTATGGCATCATTGGCAACTAGAATGCTCACCACCTGTCCACTTAGGGGCCTTTTCAATAGTTCCTAGCCCATAATACTGTGGTATCAGAGCGAATTGGCTAATAAAGATCAACTGAGAAGCCAAATATGTCAAAAATTTATCAAGAAGCACAAAAAGGTTGTAATTGTGTGATATAATTCATACAAACTGATATTCAAACTAAAAAATTTGTAAATTAGAAATTGGGTCTTCAATTGGAAGTACCGCAATTGTATGGAACCCTGACTTGCTTGAGGCCTAGACATGGTGGTATTTACCTTATAATTCCAAGGGCCGTGACTACCCGTATATACCGAGAGTATAACTGCAGCTCTTTACTGACAGTATATACAAGTAAATCTAAGACTTGAAATTATAAGCGTTAATGCTATCCAGATGTTGATTTCGAATGTGGTTGATATGATTTTTAATTCTGTTTGAGAATTGATGAATTGATTTGGATTTTGATTGAAAAATGATGATTTCTAAAATTTAGTTGAAATATAATAACCTGAGCGAAACCACAATGAGGATGAATGGGACGAGTCCCTGTGATGATATTCATAACTAGAATGTTGATAATAAATTCAGCAAATCACTATGAGATTAGTGGATTGTGCTGTCAAATTGCTACTGTTAACACTTGACCGGTAGATCAAGTTAAGGGATGACAAATTGAGAACTTGCTTGACTGAAATTCCCATGGAGGAATGTTCAGAAGGAAATTTTTCGGTCTAATGGACCATTATCATGTTAAAGATATGAATGATATGATCTGAATGAATTGTTATTTAATGATGAGTTCTATATAAGGGATATTTATCCCAGTATTCTGTTGGGTTGACCAGATTATAAGGAACCCCAGAATAAAATTGGATCTTAAGAAAAAGAGTTGTCCTCTACCTTGCGAGATGAGGACATCTCGCACTTTTAAGTGGGGTAGAATGTAAGATTCCTCCCCAGCCTTCGAGGTATACACGAGTAAGAATCTCCCTTTTTGATCTTATAATTATTCCCTCTCTAAAAAAATAAAAGAAAGATTCTATTTTAAAAAAGGAAGACCCTTTCCCTAGATTACTTCTCAGGAGCCCACATGTTTTAAGGATTCAGAACGATAAGTTCAGAAGTGAGAACCGGTGTTTTAGATGCCAAGGTTTTGGTCATAATGTTAAAAGACTGCTCGACTCCTGCCATGTCAAGGGCACAGGGAAGTCAGGAACCCAAATTCAGAGACCAATTCCTTCATATACCAATCTAATCAGGGTCCGTCTCGGACAAGATTGCTTAACTCCATTAACTAGGTCCGACCCATTGATTAGGGTCGCGAGATGACCAGTCAAATGCTTGATGACATGGAGCAACTGATGCAGAAAATTCATAAAGATATAAAAATTGCGCAGGATCGACAGAAACAGTATACAGATAAGAAGAGAACAGTCAAAGAATTCAAAGAAGCAGATATGGTCTTCATTCGAGTACGGCCCAAAAGAAATTCTTTATCTCTGGGGAGTATAAGTAGTTATCTCCCAGATATTGTGGACCATATCTGAATTCAAAGAAAGTAGGTGACTTAGCCTACGAACTTCTTTTATCTCCTCATCTCAAGTTTCTTAATGCCTTCTATAGAAATATGTGCCAAACCCGAATCATGGAAAGACGGTAAAACTTCAGTGGGGCAAGATAACCGTTGGCTTCTAGGTTACGCTAGTTCCTTCTTTTATATAAGTCGTAACTCTTACTCGTCGCTCGCAGTAATCTTACTTCCATCGACCTCCTTCCTTTCTTAATCTCCTTCATGGTTTGGCAGCAAGAACTAGTTTTATCCATGATGATTTCTCACCTTCAAGACGTAAGCGAGTCTGTGAAGAAGGATTTTATAGAGTTGTATGAGCGCGCACTTTTCCCTCACTTGGGAACTTCTGTAGCTTAGACCAAATGGCGGACCTATCGAGATATAACTAGGGTAACACCGTGGGGGCGACAGCACTTTCGTAACAATATCCGCTTGGCTATGGTTATTGAAGCCTTGGGTTTGGGTCCCCGATACTACTGCGTGATGAGATCAAGGCATGGTGGATTTTCTGTTTCCCTCACTTGGGAACTTCTGTAGCTCAGACCAAATGGCAGACCTATCGATATAACTAGGGTAACACCGTGGGGGCGACAACACTTCCGTAACAATGTCCGCTTGGCTATGGTTATTGAAGCTTTGGGTTTGGGTCCCCGATACTACTGCGTGATGAGATCAAGGCATGGTGGACTTTCTGAGCGGGTCTTCTTACTAGCGTGCTTTCTTCCTCACCAGAAGATATGCCTTTATCCTGTTTTCGGCTTACCTCTTAGAGGTCCTTTTCTTAGATCACCTCATACCACTGAGGTAGGTGCTACAATAACCAGCCGAATTATTCCCATAGATGAGTTACCTTATACGTGTGCAGCTTGTGAGTGCTGCTTTTGTGACCATATGATGGACGGGCTTATGGAAGTGTAAAAAGTTCTTCTATCTTTACTGTATATGTTCTAAGAGTGAATAAAGTTGAAATCTTTGTTCTTGTCTTGAGTCTTGCTCTCTTTGAGATTTTTCTTGGTGGTTAATCTTTAATTAAATTTTCTCTTACTCTCATATTCGTACATCTTGCGAAATTACCCAATTTGCGAGATGAGGACATCTCGCGTTTTTCAAATGGGAGAGAATGTAAGATTCCTCCCCAGCCTCTCAAGATGTTCAGCATCTTCCCCTGTAATTAAATCCCTCTTCAGAAATATAAAAGATCTTGTTTGTAACTGTTTGAACCTAGAGAGAGAAAATATTTTAGAGAGAGAATATTCAGATTTTGAATATTTTTAGATAGAAAAATTTCTCATATTATTAAAATAAGTTCCCCTGAAACAGAAATTCAAAAAGAACTTTCCAATGTGCAATTATTGGAATTAATTGGAAATGGGTATAAAGGACCTTAGCCTAAGGGTCTAGATTTTCAAAAAATCTTTGGATTATGGTCTAATTAAGGTTCCTGTGGGCCAATAGGATCAATCCATGTGTGGGAAGGAGATAAATCCAATTTTGTAAAAGAAGATACCCAAAAATGAGTAAATGCTCACATAAGATGAAGAGTTGACTATGTACAAAGTTTATTAGTAAGAAACTATGAGTAATTTTAATAGTATGAGATAATTGGGTATAATGATTTCATTTTGACACATATGTAAGGAAGGGGAGTCCCTTCAATACTCACATAAGATGAAGAGTTGAATATGTACAAGGTTTATTAGTAAGAAACTATGAGTAATATCAAAAATATAAAATATTTTGGGTATCCAAAAATGAGTAAATGCTCACATAAGATGAAAGTTGAAAATGTACAAGGTTTATTAGTAAAAAACTATGAGCAATATTAAAAATATGAGATATTTTGGGTATAATCATTCCATTTTGACACATATATAAGGAAGGGGAGTCCATTAAAGGAGGTGCATATTTCACATGCTTGAATGAGTTTTAAACTCAAAGATAATGTGATATTTTTATCTCTCCTCTCTCTTGAATCAAACCAAATCAAAAAAGTAACCAAACTAGGTCCAAATCTAGTCTAAATTCAACCAAACTGAATCTGGAAAATTCTAGAAATCAGTTAGCCTTGGTTAGAGCCTCCCTCTCCTATAAATAGAACATGAGTCCTTTGAAAAAAAGAAAAGGAGGAGAATTTTACTATTCTAGAACTATGCTGAAATAATGCTAATATTTATTATTCTCTAAAATTCTCTCCAATTTGTAAGAAATTGGAGCTTCCCTCTTTCTTCAATCCCCATTGGTGGCTCCATCAACATACTAAACCAATTGATTGGTTGGGGGCCTCTACCGTGAACAAAGAATCAAGCAATTTGTAAAGTAAGTGGTGAATTTTGATCTTTTCTATAATTTCTCAATGTTTCTCTCTTCTCAACCCCTCTCAAGCTTGAGAAGCTTAATTGGAATGGTGTTTGGAATGCTATTGAAGTTAACTGATGAATGGTAGTAAAGAATTACATAAATTGATGAATGCTATTGAAGTTAATTGATGAATGATAATGCTATAGAAGTAATTAATGAATGTTAGTAAAGAATTACATAAATTTCCATTTATGCTTAATTCTAATGGTTTTTATGTAATATCTCTCTCTCACTCAAGAAATGGTCATACTCATGACCTATTCTCAATCCAAATGAAGCTTTTCATAAAGCTTTTCCTTAATCCAAGATTAATCTATGCTTAAGACCAAATTAATGGCTTTCCCTATGCTTTTAGTTTATGTATTTCATGAATGTTGATGATTCAATCCATTATGGGTTAATGATCCAGTTAGGAATCATTCTAATCATTCCCTTAATGATAAGCTTTATCTTTTAAGATAATTGAGATTTATCAATCATAGCAGCATGGTAAAATTTTTATAAAAATTACACATAAAATAATTTCATTCAAAGCATGAAAAGAGGACTTCCTACCATATTCTAGGAATTATCATCCTAGATTAATTAAAAGAATTTTATTGTAATCATGGAGATGTGGATGTATACATGTAGATGTAGATGTATGGAAATGAATGTGAATGTGGATGTGGATGTGGATGTGGATGTATGCATGGAGATGTGGATGTAGGCATGTAGATGTAGATGTATAGATGTGGATGTGAATGTGGAGGTGGATGTATGCATGTAGATGTAGATGTAGATGTAGATGTATGGATGTGAATGGGAATGTAGATGTAGATGTATGGATGTGAATGTGAATGTGGATGTGGATGTATGCATTGATATGTGGATGTATGCATGTAGATGTAGATGTGAATGTGAATGTGGATGTGAATGTGAATGTGAATGTGCATGTAGATGTAGATGTGAATGTGAATGTGGATGTGGATGTATGCATTGATATGTGGATGTATGCATGTAGATGTAGATGTATACACGTGGATGTGAACGTGGAGGTGGATGTATGCATGTAGATGTAGATGTATGGATGTGAATGTGAATGTGGATGTGGATGTATGCATGGAGATGTGGATGTATGCATGTAGATGTAGATGTATAGATGCGGATGTGAATGTGGAGGTGGATGTATGCATGTAGATGTAAATGTATGGAAATGGATGTGAATGTGGATGTGGATGTATGCATGGAGATGTGGATGTATGCATGTAGATGTAGATGTATAGATGTGGATGTGAATATGGAGGTGGATGTATGCATGTAGATGTAGATGTGAATGTGAATATGGAGGTGGATGTATGCATGTAGATGTATCGATGTGAATGTGAATGTGGATGTGGATGTATGCATGGAGATGTGGATGTATGCATGTAGATATAGATGTATAGATGTGGATGTGAATGTGGAGGTGGATGTATGCATGTAGATGTAGATGTATGGAAACGAATGTGAATGTGGATGTGTATGTATGGATGTATGCATGTAGATGTGGATGTGGATGTACGGATGTGAATGTGGATGAGGATGAGGATGTATGGATGTGAATGTGGATGTGTATGTATGGATGTATGCATGTAGATGTGGATGCATGAATGTGGATGTATGGATGTGAATGTGGATGTGTATATATGGATGTATGCATGTAGATGTGGATGTATGCATATAGATGTGGATGTGTATATATGGATGTATGCATGTAGATGTGGATGTATGCATATAGATGTGGATGTGTGGATGTGAATGTGCATGTAGATGTGGTATGGATGAGGATGCATGAATGAGCATGTAGATGTGGATGTATGAATGTGGATGTGTATGTATGTATGTAGATGTGAATGTATGCATATAAATGTGGATGTATGGATGTGAATGTCCATGTAGATTGGGTTAATGTGGAAAAATGAGAGTTAATATAGAAATTGTATTTGTAAACTGTTTGTAAATGCTGTTTGGAAATGGCTGTTTTATGTCAAGAATGCTGGGGAAGCATTTCGACCGGATTAAGGTCATGGAGACCTAACTGATAAAGTTACTGCTGACGGAGAGTCAATGGAGGATGTCTCGCGTAGCAAAGTCGGCCGAGGTCTTGACCAGCCTCCTCGGTTCGATTAAAATGGTGAGCTTTCGGTACGGTGGATAAGGGACCAAGGAAGCGGCCTATGAGTGAAGCGCTAGGTCACCTGTGAAGGATCCTAGAGGGTGCTGACCATACGGTGCTCGGGCTCTGGGTCGCCTAGGATACCCACACGTGCGTCGAGGAAGATATTGGAACAAGGAGTAAGAGTTGTTTTCTGAAACCGGGCATGGATCTGGTTGATTGACCTTGCTGGTCTTCAATGGATGAGTCCATGGCTCTTTATATGGATCTGTTGGTTGATCTTGTTGATCTTCAACAAGAGTCCATCTTGATTTTTATAAGTGATTATATTGCCGAGTATTATGGGCTAGGAACTATTGAAAAGACCCCTGAGTGGACAGGTGGTGAGCGTTCTGGTTGGCCAATGATGCCATAGATACTCTGATGAAGGAATGATGGGAAATTAAGAATCAACCGGATAAATTGGAAGATTGTGATCAATGATACTATGGTTTCATTAAAGGATTGTTTTAAAATTGGTTGAATCTGTTTAAAAAAAAGGTAATTTCATATTGGGTGTGTAAGTGGTGTGACTAGTTTTATTTTTGCATGAACGTCCGGCTAAGGGGCCTGGGAACTCTTTTCCCTGGTACCCGAGAAAAAAAAAATCAAATTCTAAATTGGATCCCATCACTACAGTGGTTGGGCGGCTGGCTGACCCATGGGATTGGACGGGGTTAGGCTGGAGTGATGGATCCGTAAATCAAGACTCAAAAATTCTGTTATTACGATAGATGAAGTAAATCCCGGATAGTAATTGTTCTATGGATAGGAATCAACGGCTGTGCCTCTTAATGGGGAAAAAAGCGTTGATCCCAATGATCCAAGTGCAAGTTTCTTCCTTGATCTGACTGAGTATCTTTATAGGTGCAGTCGGATCAGTTTGATCAGTAATGGTCTTGACTACGTTAGAGTAAAAAGTTATCCTGGAGGAATCGCTCGTGCTTTCCGGATAAGGGGAGTTTTTTCGGGTTTGGTTTTGGAAAAATTGACAGATTAGTCTCTTGTCCGGATATCCATGGACGAGGCCCTGAGTGTGGGACCCTGCCTCGCGCAAGAAGTGCTACTTCCGCTGCTAGTACCCCAAATCCGTTGCGGGTGGGAACAGGGATCCCACAATAACACTTCTCCATAACACCTCCTTTGATGTATAGTATCTTTTTAGCTCCTTCCTTTATATAAGTCATAACTTTTACTTGTCTCTCACAGTAATCTTACTTCCATTGATCCCCTTTCTTTCTTAATTTCCATTGATCCCATTTCCTTCATGGCTTGGCAGCAGGAATTGGTTTTATCCATGATGATTTCTCACCTTCAAGACGCAAGCGAGTCTGTGAAGAAGGATTTTATAGAAATGTATGAGCGCTAACTTTTCCCTCACTTGGGAACTTTTGTAGCTCAGACCAAATAGCAGACCTGTCGAGATATAACTAGGGTAACACCGTGGGGGGCGACAGCACTTTTCCGTAACAATGTCCGCTTGGCTATGGTTATTGAAGCCTTGGGTTTGGGTCCCCGATACTACTACGTGATGAGATCAAGGCATGGTGGATTTTCTGAGCGGGTCTTCTTACTAGCGTGCTTTCTGAGCGGGTCTTCTTACTAGCGTGCTTTCTTCCTCACCAGAAGATATGCCTTTATCCCGTTTTTGGCTTGCCTCTTAAAGGTCCTTTTGTTAGATCACCTCATACCACTGAGGTAGGTGCTGCAATATCCAGTCCAATTATTCCCATAGATAAGTTACCTTATACGTGTGTAGCTTGTGAGTGCCGCTTTTGTGACCATATGATGGACGGGCTTATGGAATTGTAAAAAGTTCTTCTATCTTTACTGTATATGTTCCAAGAGTGAATAAAGTTGAAATCTTTGTTCTTGTCTTGAGTCTTGCTCTCTTAAGACTTGAATGGTTAAGTGATTAATGTCAAATTTTTATAATGTTTATCTCAATTAAATGGAAAAAAAATGTTTACTTTAGGATAATTTCAATATTGGTGTACTTTTAATTAGTTTTAAAGACGTAGAAAATTGAAAAATGGTTAGCCATACAAAGGAGGTTATGGCAAAATTTTTAGAATTTAGTAAAAGAAAATTCATCTTTTATTTTATTATAAAAGTTTTACTTTTAGCATAATTGAATTTCATGCATAGAGGTATGCATAAAAGATTATTATTTTATTATAAAAGTGTTACTTTTAGCATAATTGAATTTCACGCATAGAGGTATGCATAAAAGATGAATATTTTATTATAAAAGAGCTACTTTTAGCATAATTGAATTTCACGCATAGAGGTATGCATAAAAGATGAATATTTTATTATAAAAGAGTTACTTTTAGCATAATTGAATTTCACGCATAGAGGTATGCATAAGAGATGAATATTTTATTATAAAAGAGTTACTTTTAGCATAATTGAATTTCATGCATAGAGGTATGCATAAGAGATGAATATTTTATTATAAAAAGAGTATCTTTATAGGTGCAGTCGGCAGATTAGCTTGATCAGTAATGGTCGTGACTACGTTAGAGTAGAAAGTTATCCTGGAGGAATCGCCCGTGCTTTCCGGATAAGGGAAACTTTTTCGGGTTCGGTTTTGGAAAAATCGACGGATTAGTCTCTTGTCCGGATATCCGTTGGACGAGGCCCCGAGTGTGGGACCCTGCCTCGCGCAAGAAGTGCTACTTCCGCTGCTAGTACCCCGAATCCGTTGCGCGGTGGGAACGGGGATCTCACAGTAACAAAAACGACAGGTGGTGAGCGTTTTGGTTGCCAATGATGCCATAGATACTCTGATGAAGGAATGATGAAAAATTAAGAATCAACCGGATAAATTGGAAGATTGTGATCAGTGATACTATGGTTTCATTAAAGGATTGTTTTAAAATTGGTTGAATCTGTTTAAAAAAAAGGCAATTTCATATTGGGTGTGTAAGTGGTGTGACTAGTTTTATTTTTGCATGAACATCCGGCTAGGGGGCCTGGGAACTCTTTTCCCTAGTACCCGAGAAAAAAAAATCAAATTCTAAATTGGATCCCATCACTACAGTGGTTGGGCGGTTGGCTAACCCATGGGACTGGATAGGGTTAGGCTGGACTGATGGATCCGTAAATCGTCGAGACTAAAAAATTCTATTATTACGATAGATGAAGTAAATCCCGGATAGTAATTGTTCTATGGATAGGAATCAACGGCTGTGCCTCTTTATGGGGAAAAAAGCGTTGATCCCAATGATCCAAGTGCAAGTTTCTTCCTTGATCTGACCGAGTATCTTTATAGGTGCAGTCGGATTAGTTTGATCAGTAATGGTCTTGACTACGTTAGAGTAAAAATTTATCCTGGTGGAGGAATCGCCCGTGCTTTCCAGATAAGGGGAGTTTTTCCGGGTTTGGTTTTGGAAAAACTGACGGAGTAGTCTCTTGTCCGGATATCCGTGGACGAGGCCTCGAGTGTGGGACCCTGCCTCGTGCAAGAAGTGCTACTTCCGCTGCTAGTACCCTGAATCCGTTGCGCGGTGGGAACAGGGATCCCACAGTTGGTATCAGAGCCAAGTTGACTAATTGAGAAGATAGTTATGTCAAAAATTTATCAAGAAACACAAAAAGGTTGTAATTGTGTGATATAAGTCATACAATTTGATATTCAAACTGAAATTCGTAATTTGGTAATTGGGTCTTCAGATGGAAGTACCGCAATTATATAGAATCCCTGACTTGCTTGAGGCCTAGACATGATGGTATTTACCTTATAATTCCAAGGGCCGTGACTACCCGTATATATTGAGAGTATAACTGCAGCTCTTTACTGACAATATATATGAGTAAATCTAAGACTTGAAATTATAAGCGTTAATGCTATCCAGATGATGATTTCGAATGTGGTTGATATGATTTTTAATTCTGTTTGAGAATTGATGAATTGATTTGGATTTTGATTGAAAAATGATGATTTCTAAAATTTAGTTGAAATATAATAACCTGAGCGAAACCACAATGAGGATGAATGAGACGAGTCCCTGTGATGATATTCATAACTAGAATGATGATAATGAATTCAGCAAATCACTATGAGATTAGTGGATTGTGCTGTCAGATTGCTACTGTTAACACTTGACCGGTAGATCAAGTTAAGGGATGACAAATTGAGAACTTGCTTGACTGAAATCCCCGTGGAGGAATGTTCAGAAGGAAGTTTTTCGGTCTGATGGGCTATTATCATGTTAAAGATATGAATGATATGATCTGAATGAATTGTTATTTAATGATGAGTTCTATATAAGGGATATTTATCCCAGTATTCTGTTGGGTTGACCAGAATATAAGGAACCCCAGAATAAAATTGGATCTTATGAAAAAGAGTTGTCCTCTACCTTGCAAGATGAGGACATCTCGCACTTTTTTAAGTGGGGTAGAATGTAAGATTCTCCCCCAACCTTTGAGGTATACAGGAGTAAGAACCTCCCTTTCTGATCTTATAATTATTCCCTCTCTAAAATAAAAGAAAGATTCTATTTAGAAAAAGGGAAGACCCTTTCTTGAGAATACTTCTCAGGAGTCCCACCTGTTTCAAGGATTTAGAACGATGAGTTCAGAAGTGAGAACCGGTGTTTTGGATGCCAAGGTTTTGGTCATCAGTTAAAAGATTGCCCGACTCCTGCCATGTCTAGGGCACAGGGAAGTCAAGAACCTAAATTCAGAGACCAATTCCTTCATACCAATCTAATCAGGGTCCGTCTCAAACAAGATTGCTTAACTCCATTAACTAGGTCCGACCCATTGATTAGGGTCAAGATGTCCAGACAAATGCTTGACGATATGGAGCACCAGATGTAGGCAATTCATAAACATATAAAAGCTGTCTAGGATCGACAGAAGCAGTATGTAGATAAGAAGAGGACAGTCAAAGAATTCAAAGAAGCAGATATGGTCTTCATTCGAGTACGGCCCAAAAGAAGTTCTTTATCTCTTGGGAAGTATAAGAAGTTCTTTATCTCTTGGAAAGTATAAGAAGTTATCCCCCAGATATTGTGAGCCTTATCTGATCTCAAAGAAAGTAGGTGACTTAGCTTATGAGCTTCTTTTACCTCCTCATCTCAAAGTTCATAATGTATCTCATGAAAGCCTTCTATAGAAATATGTGCCAAACCCGAATCATGGAAAGATGGTAAAACTTCAGTGGCAAGATACCGTTGGCTTCTAGGTTACGCTAGTTCCTTCTTTTATATAAGTCGTAACTCTTACTTGTCGCTCGCAGTAATCTTACTTCCATCGATCTCCTTCTTCTTAATCTCTCTTATGGCTTAGCAGCAAGACTTAGTTTTATCTATGATGATTTCTCACCTTCAAGACGCAAGCGAGTCTGTGAAGAAGGATTTCATAGAACTGTATGAGCGCTCACTTTTCCCTCACTTGGGAACTTCTGTAGCTCATACCAAATGGCGGACCTATCAAGACATAACTAGGATAACACCATGGGGTCAGCAGCACTTTCGTAACAATGTCTGCTTGGCTATGGTTATTGAAGCTTTGGGTTTGGGTCCCCAATACTATTGCGTGATGAGTTCAAGGCATGGTGGATTTTCTGAGCGGGTCTTCCTACTTGCGTGTTTTCTTCCTCACCAGAAGATATGCCTTTAACCCAATTTCAGCTTGCCTCTCTTAGAGGTCCTTTTATTAGGTCACCTCATACCAATGAGATAGGTACTGCAATAACCGACCAAATTATTACCAGAAATGAGTTACCTTATACGTGTGCTGCTTGTGAGTACTACTTTTGTGACCATATGATGGACGGGCTTATGGAATTGTAAAGAGTTCTTCTATCTTTACTGTATATGTTCCAAGAATGAATAAAGTTGAAATCTTTGTTCTTGTCTTGAGTCTTGCTCTCTTTGAGACTTTTCTTGGTGGTTAATCTTAATTAAATTTTCTCTTAGTCTCATATTCTTGCATCTTGCGAAATTACCCCAGTTTGCGAGATGAGGACATATCGCGTTTTTTAAGTGGGAGAGAATGTAAGATTCCTCCGCAGCCTCTCAAAATGTCCAGCATCTTCCCCCTGTAATCAATTCCCTCTTCAGAAATATAAGAGATCTCGTCTCTTCCTGTTTTGACATAGAGAGAGAAAATATTCCAGAGAGAGAATATTCAGATTATGAATATTTTTGGATAGAAAAATAACTCATATTATTAAAATAAGTTCCCCTGAAACAAAAATTCAAAAAAGAACTTTCCAATGTGCAATTGGAATTAATTGGAAATGGGTATAAAGGACCTTAGCCTAAGGGTCTAGATTTTCAGAAATCTTGGATTATGGTTCAATTAAGGTTCTTATGGACCAATAAGATCAATCCATGTGTGGGGAGGAGATAAATCCAATTTTGTAAAAGAAGATACCCAAAAATGAGTAAATGCTCACATAAGGTGAAGAGTTGAATATGTACAAGGTTTATTAATAAGAAACTATGAGTAATTTTAATAATATGAGATATTTTGGGTATAATGATTCCATTTTGACACATATGTAAGGAAGGAGAGTCCCTTCAATTCTCACATAAGATGAAGAGTTGAATATGTACAAGGTTTATTAGTAAGAAACTATGAGTGATATTAAAAATATAAGATATTTTGGGTATAATGATTCCATTTTGACACATATGTAAGGAAGGGGAGTCTCTTCAATTCTCACATAAGATGAAGAGTTGAATATGTACAAGGTTTATTATTAAGAAACTATGAGCAATATTAAAAATATGAGATATTTTGTATAATGATTTCATTTTTGACACATATATAAGGAAGGGGAGGGCCTTCAATGAGGCGCCTACTTCACATGGACAAATTGAGTTTTTTATCATCAAAAATTAAGATATTTCATCTCTCCTCTCTCCTCATTCAAGTCTAGTTCCAAAAAGTTAGCTTAACTGACCTAAAAATGGTCAAAAATTGACCAAACTGACTTGGAAAATTCTAGAATCTGTTTGTTTGGTTAGGAGCTCAAAATTTCCTATAAATAGAAGCCTCCCCCTTGTTGAAAATGGATAGTGTTTAATGCATTGTTACTCTACTCTACCCAAGCCAAGAACTATGAATTTAATTAATAATTCATTAGTTCTTGACATTTCCCCTCTTCCAAAGATTGGTTGGCCACTCTTGTCCAAACAAGAGTTGAACCCTCAAACCATCAAGCCAAAGGAAAGCTTTCAAAATCATTAGTAAGTTGGTGATTCTTCTTTTCACTTATTTTATGATTTTTATGGCTTTAATGGTTCTTATGTTTTATGTCTTCTCTAAAAATGTTATACCTCATTACAAAAAGGTATTTCCCTCTCTTTTCTAACAAAACCAACCATTCTCTATCCTAGGTGAATGGTTAATTGATTAATATCAAGTTTTTATAATAATTATTTTATTATAAAAGTGTTACTTTTAGCATAATTGAATTTCATGCATAGAGGTATGCATATAAGATGATTATTTTATTATAAAAGTGTTACTTTTAGCATAATTGAATTTCATGCATAGAGGTATGCATATAAGATGATTATTTTATTATAAAAGTGTTACTTTTAGCATAATTGAATTTCATGCATAGAGGTATTTTATTATAAAAGTGTTACTTTTAGCATAATTGAATTTCATGCATAGAGGTATGCATAAAAGATGAATATTTTATTATAAAAGTATTACTTTCAGCATAATTGAATTTCATGCATAGAGGTATACATTTTTATTTCGAAAGTGTTAGTCTCCTTAGATGGAATTTATGCATAATTAGATGCATAAAGAAATCTTATATCAAATATAAGAATTCCCTTGTATTCTATAAATAGATATAGGAAGGGATAGGATGTGATAAGAGATGTATGAGATGTGATAAGATGAGTTAAGATGTGATAAGATGAGTTAAGATGTGATAAGATACATATGGGATGAGTTAGGATGTGATAAGATGAGTTAAGATGTGATAAGATGTATATGAGATGAGTTAGGATGTGATAAGATGAGTTAGGATGAGATAAGAGTGTATGAGATGTGATAAGAGGTGTATGAGATGTGATAAGATGTATATGAGAGGAGTTAGGATGTGATAAGATGAGTTAAGATGTGATAAGATGTGTATGGGATGAGGTAAGAAGTGTATGTGATGGGATAAGATGTATATGAGATGAGTTAGGATGTGATAAGATGTGTATGGGATGAGATAAGAAGTGTATGTGATGAGATAAGATGTATATGGGATGTGATAGGGCAAGAATGGATGTGATGTAAAAGAATAGATGTGAAGGCGTATGGGGCTATATGTGGATGTGTGGATGTGGAAATGGGTGTATGGATGTACGCATGTAGATGTAGATGTATGGATGTGAAGGTGATTATGGATGTGGATGTATGCAGCACGGAGATGTGGATGGATGGTTATGTATGTGGATGTGGATGTATGAATGAAAATGTGAAAATGGAGGTATGCATGGATGTGTATGTAGAATAATGAACGTGAATGTGTATGGAAAATAATGTGTTGTCGATATGAGTAAATGGATGAAAATGAATACACATTGAATGTAATGTGGATTAAGTAATGTGGATTGAGGAGGGATAATGTGGAAAGACGAGAGTTCGATATAGAAACTGTATTTTGTGACTGTTTGTAAATGCTGTTTGTAAATGGCTGTTTTATGTCAAGAATGTTGGGGAAGCATTTTGACCGTCTTGTGATTAAGTCGTGTGGAGACCTAACTGATAAAGTTGCAACTGCTGAACGGAGAGTCAATGGAGGACGTCTCGCGTAGCAAAGTCGGCCGAGGTCTTGACCAACCTTGGTTCGATTAAAATGGTGAGCTTCCGGTACGGTGGATGAGGGACCAACAAGGAAGCGGCCTATGAGTGAAGCGCTAGGTCACCTGCGAAGGATCCTAGAGGGTGCTGACCATATGGTGCTCGCCTAGGATACCCACACGTGCGTCGAGGAAGATATTGGAACAAGGAGTAAGAGTTGTTTTCTGAAACCGGGCATGGATCTGGTTGATTGACCTTGCTGGTCTTCAATGGATGAGTCCATGGCTCTTTATATGGATCTGTTGGTTGATCTTGCTGATCTTCAACGAGAGTCCATCTTGATTTTTATAAGTGATTATATTGCCGAGTATTATGGGCTAGGAACTATTGAAAAGACCCCTGAGTGGACAGGTGGTGAGCGTTCTGGTTGCCAATGATGCCATAGATACTCTGATGAAGGAATGATGCCATAGATACTCTGATGAAGGAATGATGGGAAATTAAGAATCAACCGGATAATTTGGAAGATTGTGATGAGTGATACTATGGTTTCATTAAAGGATTGTTTTAAAACTGGTTGAATCTGTTAAAAAAAAGGCAATTTCATATTGGGTGTGTAAGTGGTGTGACTAGTTTTATTTTTGCATGAACATCCGGCTAAGGGGCCTGGGAACTCTTTTCCCTGGTACCCGGGAAAAAAAAAACCAAATTCTAATTTGGATCCCATCACTACAGTGGTTGGGCGATTGGCTAACCCATGGGACTAGATGGGGTTAGGCTGGACTGATGGATCCGTAAATCGAGACTCAAAAATTTTGTTATTACGATAGATGAAGTAAATCCCGGATAGTAATTGTTCTATGGATAGGAATCAACGGCTGTGCCTCTTGATGGGAAAAAAAGCGTTGATCCCAATGATCCAAGTGCAAGTTTCTTCCTTGATCTGACCGAGTATCTTTATAGGTGCAGTCGGATCAGTTTGATCAATAATGGTCTTGACTACGTTAGAGTAAAAAGTTATCCTGGAGGAATCGCCCGTGCTTTCCGGATAAGGGGAGTTTTTTCGGGTTTGGTTTTGGAAAAACTGACGGAGTAGTCTCTTGTGCGGATATCCGTGGACGAGGCCCCGAGTGTGGGACCGTGCCTCACGCAAGAAGTGCTACTTTCGCTGCTAGTACCCCGAATCCGTTGCGCGGTGGGAACAGGGATTCCACAGTTGGTTCTTGGTATAAAGAACCTTAGTCTAAGGGTCTAGATTTTCAGAAATCTTTGGATTATGGTCCGATTAAGGTTCCTGTGAGCCAATAGGATCAATCTATGTGTGGGAAGGAGATAAATCCAATTTTGTAAAAGAAGATACCCAAAAATGAGTAAATTCTCACATAAGATGAAGAGTTGAAAATGTACAAGGTTTATTAGTAAAAAACTATGAGCAATATAAAAATATGAGATATTTTGGATATCCAAAAATGAGTAAATGCTCACATAAGATGAAGAGTTGAAAATGTACAAGGTTTATTAGTAAAAAAACTATGAGCAATATTAAAAATATGAGATATTTTGGATATCCAAAAATGAGTAAATGCTCACATAAGATGAAGAGTTGAAAATGTACAAGGTTTATTAGTAAAAAACTATGAGCAATATTAAAAATATGAGATATTTTGGGTATAATCATTCCATTTTGACACATATGTAAGGAAGGGGAGTCCATTAAAGGAGGTGCATATTTCACATGCTTGAATGAGTTTTAAACTCAAAGATAATGTGATATTTTTATCTCTCCTCTCTCTTGAACCAAACCGAATCAAAAAAGTAACCAAACTAGGTCCAAATCTAGTCTAAATTCAACCAAACTGAATCTGGAAAATTCTAGAAATCAGTTAGCCTTGGTTAGAGCCTCCCTCTCCTATAAATAGAACATGAGTCCTTTGAAAAAAAGAAAAGGAGGAGAATTTTACTATTCTAGAACTATGCTGAAATAATGCTAATATTTATTATTCTCTAAAATTCTCTCCAATTTGTAAGTGGTGAATTTTGATCTTTTCTATAATTTCTCAATGTTTCTCTCTTCTCAACCCCTCTCAAGCTTGAGAAGCTTAATTGGAATGGTGTTTGGAATGCTATTGAAGTTAATTAAGCTTGAGAAGCTTAATTGGAATGGTTTTTGGAATGCTATTGAAGTTAATTAATGAATGGTAGTAAAGAATTACATAAATTGATGAATGCTATTGAAGTTAATTGATGAATGATAATGCTAGTAATTAATGAATGTTAGTAAAGAATTACATAAATTTCTATTTATGCTTAATTCTAATGGTTTTTATGTAATATCTCTCTCTCACTCAAGAAATGGTCATACTCATGACCTATTCTCAATCCAAATGAAGCTTTTCATAAAGCTTTTCCTTAATCTAAGATTAATCTATAATTGCATCTTCCACAAATACAACATCTCTACCCACAAGAACCCGCTTGGTAGTAGGATGATAGTGAGTTGTACCGCATAAAAATACATTTAACAGCCTTATCACCACATGAAGCTTGCTGCAAAGTTGCTCATGCACAAGTGCATAAGCAAGACAACCAAACATGTGTAAATGAGACATAGAGAGCTTTTTATCATTCAAAGCTTGTATGCAAAGCCTTTCTAGGACACCTATTCAAAACATATGTTGCACACATGATTGCTTCTAGCTAGAGACCATGAGGTAACTCCTAACTTTTGACTATACACCATGCCATCTCCATGAGAGACCTGATTTTATGTTTAGATTCACCATTTGACTGAGGTGTATAGGGCATAGTACATTGGTGTTTTATCCCCTGATTAGCCATGTATGATGAAACTCCTTAGATATATACTCCCCCCCTCAATCAGTATGTAGGGTACCAATCTTACATGTAGAATTATTTTGAACCATAGCAGCAACAAAGTGCCTAGGCACATAAAAACCTCTCATTTATGTTTCAATGGATATACCCAGGTATGTCTGGAATAATCATCATGAATGTGATAAAATAGAGATAGCCCCTAATAGATAGTGTCCTTATAGGACCACATACATCACTGTGTATAAGATGTAATTTTTAGATAGCTCTAGCTTAACCATCTTTGGGAAATGATGCCCACTGCATTTTTCCAAGAATATAGCCCTCACAAACAAAGTTTGATAGGGGCTTCAATATGTGGCAGCTCAGACACCATGTCAAATGCAACAAACTTCCAAAGTTCAAGTGACCAAAGCGTGTATACCACAACTTAGTATCACCCATTGCCTTTGTGGCAGAAACTATACATACAGCATGCCTTTGTCTTTCATATGCATTTAGCCTCTAAAAGCCATGAGACAAAGTACCAAAAGTAACAGTTATATTGCCATCACTATGATCATGAACTATTAATACATCTGTCATCCACAAACTCAACCACACTAAGCCGCCTTAGTAATGATAGAAATAGATAATAAGTTCTTCTTGATCTCGAGTACATATAATACATCTGAAAGTTTGATTTTTCTACCATTTATAGTAGTGAGATCAATTTTACCAACTCCTTTTACATGATATGAGGAGTTGTTTGCATAGGTAACAATGTTTCCCTATGGAGTATATTCAAGTGCTAAGAATAAACTACGATGAGAAGTCTGCTTACTAGCACCACTATTAAAATACTAGACATGTACATCTATGCATGCATCCTTATGCGAAGGGTCAAAACTGCACTGCATAATGAAAGCCCAATCATCATGTGTATAGTTTGTAGAATCTTTGTTTTCTGCATTAGATGTTGATGCATCAGCTCTACAACTATACCTAAGTTTTTCTTTTTCTCCTTCTCAAGCCATTTCTTGCACTCATTAATGTAGTGTGACTAGTTTCTAATAGTTGCATTTTTCTTTTTTCTTTGGCTTGTCGCCTTCCTTATTTGTAGGCTTGCCCGAGGACTATGATTTTGGTTTGAAACTACCCTTAGAAAAGGATTTACCTTTTCCTCTTTGATTGCCAACAAATTGCTGATCTCCTGTATGCATGAGAGATGTGTTTTTCTTGGATTTCTCTTCTTGCAAGATCACATAAACCAACTCCTCAAACTTCAAGGAATTTAGGTTGCCTTTCATCATGAGTCTAATGGTAGAAGAAAAACCTTGATACAACTCCGATAACGCATTCAAGAGACTAGGCATCAATGAACTGTCAGGATATACTTCATCACATTGGCCAACTGCTCCTTAAAATCCTTGATTTTTGTAAGGAAACTATCCATGGATCATCCATATGTTTTGAATCTAATTGCTTGTGTATATAAGCAACATGTACTTCATTATGTACTCGGTACAATGATGCAAGTGCATCATTACATCCCAAGCATGTTTAGTAGTGGTGCATGACTAAATGTGAGGAATGATACTCCTCATGATGACTGACAAAGCAAGCAATGCATGTGCGTGTGCATCTCTTCAATCCCACTTTGTTTGTTTCTATGTAGGAGGTATAATATGTTGTGGTAAAGCACCATGTGAAACTCAGCCAATGTCTGCATATGTGCCTTCTGCTACATCATGTTCATCAGAGGAACCATGACATTTCTCAATACTGATGACCACAACATTCCACATCCCTTTGGCTAGCGATTCTTGCTGCATCATATAGGACCACCATAACGGGTAGTTGGTCTCGTCAAGCTTACTCTTAGCAAATAACATCTAAAATACATCCCTGTCTACCATTTCTGATAATACCTAAGCAAGTAGTCATATAACCTTCAAAGTGCTGAGTGCTCCTTTTTGATACAACTAAGGTGGTTACTATAAGACCGATGATAATGGAGACCTACAAGGTGTATGAAAGAAATCCAAGATTGATGTCGTTGAAGTAAAGCCCATAGACAAGATTCGGTGTGGTGAGTGTGTCTATTAATACTTTCATGTGTATCTATTAATACTTTCATGTGTCTATTAATACTTTCATGTGTATCTGTATACCTGTCTATAGTAGTATCATGGGAGTGAGATTTTTTAAAATATTTTATCATGGGAGTCAATCCAATTAATTATGTGTGATGCATGGTTCATGTGTGATGCATGGTTCATGTGTGAAGCATGGTAGTGAATGATTTCCATTCGTTAGAATTATTTTTGTGAGTGTTTCCAAAGTAATTGTGATCTAACATTGTGGACTATGTTGAGTATAGATCATGAGTTCGGGACAACCAAGGTGGACATTGGAAGAGATTATCTAGTCAATCACATGTGTGCTAAATATTTGATTTTGTATGGTTTAGCCCATTGTACATATGTCGGGCAAGGTTTATTTTTGATGAGATGCTTTAAAATCATTGGACTAAGGTTCAATTTTGTAAAAGCCCAATTTTGAAAAAGCTAAGCTATTTATGGCTCCAAGGGCTAAATTTATGAATATGATTTAAATACCGCGTGTGGGAGTGGAGCCACACACGTGGGGGGGAAGATTGCACCCAGTCTTGTGTTCTTGATCTTTTATGCTTTTGATTCATGCTCTTTTGATTTATTCTATGATGTTATGGTTTATTTCTTTTACTATTTAATTTGTGGAATAATCTAATCTCCATGTACCATGGTCCTGTACAGTGGTATGAGAGCACGGCAAATTCAAGTATTGAATTTGGGTCATGGAGAGTTGAAGAAAAATCAAGAAATTGATTTTTACTCAAAGGTTATTTTCTTGGAGAAAATTTGAAGGCTTTTCAACAAATTCAAAATACTTGCACGGGAAGAGTAGAATCTACAGCAAGGGTACAAAGGCTTTGGACAAAGATAAGATTCATTCAAAAATCCAAGAGATAAAGAAGAGAAGGTGTGGAAGACCCTTGGGCAAAAGAAGGCATGTTTATGTGAATTTTGTGCACCCTTGGATGTGATTAAAGATCAAGGGCAAGGAAAGAAGGTGGAAAACCACAAGTGGATTTGCAAAAACTACCCTCTTCAGCAAAAAATGGTTTTCATGGATTCTCAACCTCTCCCTAATCCAACCATAGGGATGGAATCAACATAGTGATGAGATCAAGGGCCTATTCTCAGAATTGATCAGCTCATCTCACAAAGAATTTCTATAATGGAGGGCTGTTATTAATCCTACAAATCAAATATATTCCAATTATCCTCATGGGAAGAAAGCTGGATGTGCCGATTTCAAGAGGGGAAATTTATTTTTGGGAAATAACCCAATTATTTTTAAAATTTGTTAAACCTTACTAATTTCCATCTCTCTCTCTCTCTTCCCTTGGGCAGCCGGCAACGAACGGGCTTATCCTTTTTTATTTCTTCCTCCAAAAATTGTGTGGGTGTGGTGGCAGCGCTGAGTGCTAGCAGAAGATTTTTCGAAGAGGTTTTGAACGGGTTTTTTTTTTCAAATTGTTGGCATCACGGCATTATTGGATTATTATTCTTATTATTTGATTCGACGCCATTGACTTTGAGCGCTTCATCAACCTTTCTTTCAAAATACATGGGAGTCAGATAAGTTTGCTAGCTTTTCTATTTTATTTATGCAATTTTCATAATATTTTACTTGTTTCTTCTACAATGGCAATCTATCCACAACCACCTACTATCCAAGGTTAGGTAAACACACTTCAAGCTCAATTCTTGACTGAGAAGAGGCAAAGGAAAGATTTTGAGTGGAGATTTACTCGCAAGAAGCAAAGGCGTGATTCTTTGGATTTTGAGGAGGACCCTATTCAAAGGACTGTACGAGCTACTCTCAAGGCTCAAGAGTCTCGAAAGGGACACAAGATCAACAGAAAGGCTTTTTACTTTTCATGATTATGATGGCAAAAAGGATGCACACGTCATACTCGCATGGTTGAGCCAGCTTTATGATTATTTTTCTAGAGAAAATATTTCTGAGAAGGATAAGGTTAAATGTGTTCGAAGACCTCGAGGTGTCTTCTGGGAGAGGATCACCCTATATCCCTTATATCATAGGAGAAAACATCAAGAATTCTTGGATCAAAAGGCTTGAGATTTCTAGTATTCTTAGCTCACAAGGTCTTCTAAGCATAATTGTAGCTTACAAAGGGATAATGGCAGTTCAATTCACAATCTCATCAACAAACCCATGGGTATTTGGCAACCATTTCTAAATCGTTGGCAATCTTAGGGTTGTTCAGGGCTATGGTTTCTAATTAGGTCACTAGCAAGGTCTGTGTGGAGCTGTATCCGTACCATACACAAGGACAAGATGGTGGTAAGGTTGGTCAATTTGGTTATGTATCCAATAATCTTGTGGCATTTGGATGGGCTGCAATTTGCGTTAGCCTTGTCATGCTTTCTATATGGCCTTACATTAGATCCCCTGAGTTCTAAAACAGAAAGAAAACTTACATGGACTTGATCATGGGCATTCTCTACCAGTACATTGTAATCTCGATTCTCCTCTTCCACATTATCTTAATATTTTGCGGATCCAGCAGCTTTGCAAACCGAATACTATATTTCAACCATTGGGTATACAAATTACAAACTCTAGGTTTTGTCATGCTCCTTTTTGGAATAGTGGGTGTTGCTATACTAGACTTTGTTTTTCATCATTTCTACAGATACTATTCTTTCTAGATATTCAATTAAAGAAAGAGTCATCTCTGCACTACAAAGATTTCATGATAGAAGCTCATGCTATTGATGTGCTTGAAAAATGTATAAATGTTGAAAGAGACCTTAATGAGCTAGTTTAAACTAAGAATAAGGATAGGTCTACAAGCTTTGTGAGTAAATAAATTCAATCTTCCCCATGCATGCTAGGGTTACACATGTGGAGGACATAACCCCAAAAGAGCCAAAAGCTACACATAATGCATAAGCATCCACCTCAAAGGCTACCACACAAACCACAACACCCAGCTATGCAACACGGAATACAAAAACCCGAAATAAAATTCTTTCTCATTGCCAGGGTTACACATGTGGAGGACATAACCCCAAAAGAGCCAAAAGCTACACATAATGCATAAGCATCCACCTCAAAGGCTACCACACAAACCACAACACCCAGCTATGCAACACGGAATACAAAAACCCGAAATAAAATTCTTTCTCGTTGCATGGATAAACAAAATGAAAACCTGACGAGATCAAAAGAAAGTCAGAAGATGAAACAAGTTCTAGTACATCGCTAAGTGAGAATGAAACAAGTTTTGATTTGGCACTAGGTGCACCTCACAAACCAATCAAGAAACTAGAACCCGCCCAATCACCCCAAATTGAAAATCATGATCACATGACACATGTGGAATGTACATCAATCCTAAAAAAGCAACCAAAATACAAAACCCAAAGGAGTATCGCTTCCCCTTTCAAGAGGAAGATGTACTCTCTACAAAAGAGTCATTAGATATAGATTGCACGAATTATGCGATTGAAAAAGCATGTGAGGAATTCGATAATTTCCTTACGAAATTAAAGAAGTCTCTCAAATCCTCATTTGAAGGAGTGCTCTTCTCTCATAAGCCAGCATAGCATCAACACTTGCACCTTTAAAGACTAAACATGAGTTATATCAAGACATAAAGAGCTCCATAGAATAGGATTGTAAGGATTCACAAGTTTCCAAATAGACCTTAGTTAGAATTACCAGAGGACCAAGTGTACCATTGTACACATTGGGTACTGTTTAAAATAGCTGAGAGTTAAAAAGAGGATGCAAGTGAAGTGGAATATGAAACCGAAATGGGATCTGAAGCTGAAACAAAAACTGAAACATCCATGGTTCCACTTAAAGATTCGATCATGGGATGGTTAGATTTCCCTATACAAGAAATGATGTTAAGCGCAAATGTGTGTTAATTAGCCCTTGAGCTAGTCACATAACATCATGAGACAATAGACACTTGAGTGTCATTGGGACAACCTAAAATCATCCCTAAAGACAATGGTTTTGCAAGAGGAGCCAATGGACAAAACATTGAAGTTCCAAGTTACTTTAGCTATGCTACTCAAACAATCGGTGGAGATGTGGAATTAAGATTCCATGTTACCCTAGATTCCCTTGAGTATGATGTCATCCTTGGTGGAACTTGTATACATGACTCGTTGTATTCACTTGTGAGATAAATCCATGCAAACAGTCACCTCCTTGAACACTCCTGTAGGCATTGTGCAATTGCTCTTATGGGAGGAAGAGACCTTGGAGGAGCTAGAACTTCCAACATATCTTACTAATAATATTCCAAGAATTATGGTTGGATTGGAACTTTCAAATAAAATCACCACAATTCAAGCACAACTTTATCCAACACGAGAGCACAATCTCATGACCCTCGAGTTATAGGATTTGTTAGGTCAACCAACACTAACAGCTCATCCTGAAAATGGGGTACTTTGAGCATACAATGTATATTGAAACTAACCCCCTTACTTGTAAGTTTTTTGTGGTTGAGTATGTGTTGGAAGTAGATTTGATCTTGGGGCATAAATGGACTATTGCTACCCAAGCACCACTGTGCTTTGCTAACAACAAAAAGTTGGCAATACCATATTGCAAGGAAGAGGATCCAACCCTAATGGATTTCTATGATGCTGAATGCAAAAAGCTACAAGCCTCATCCACGGAATCCCCTCTACACAATGACTTACCATCTGCATCAACGACCGACTCCGATAAAGCATCTACTCCTTCAACTCCATCCTCACCAACGAAGTTTAATGCCAAAACCTCGTAAATCAACAACTATTCCTGAAAAATTTTCCCAAGTGCAACCCTCTACCTCTAAAAAGAAACTCAAAGGAAAAGCCTCGGATCCCACGCCTCTTCAACTACCACCCTCACCCACAGGAGATGGTTGCATACTCAAAACCCTCATCTTCGAAAGCCACTCCACAAGAGACTCTAGCCTCATTGTCAACTAGTTCCATGAGTCTCACAACTGCAATCTTGGAGCCAACCGATGTGAAGGAGTGCCCCACTCCGTCTCCTTCATTCAAAAAGAAAACTCCACCACGACAACAAAAATCAAGGTATCTTAATGGTATCAAAATGTGGGTGGAGAGGAAGCTACTTGTAGCCCAAGGCTACTACGAAGGCACCAATCCAATTTGGGTGCCTTGATCATTAAATTCTCTTCCTAAATGCAATGCTCAAAGGCCAAGGAAAAATAAAAGTACTCTTCCACAACACCGTCCATAAAGGCCTATGCGAGCTCCTCAAAGAACTCCACCAAGTCAACAAGTGTGGGTACTAAAAAGATTACTGCAAGCACAAGGGTACTACCAAGATAATACCAAAGTTTGGATTCCCAAGCACATTAAAAAGTCCCCTAAGCCTGTACAAAGAAACAAACCTCAGCACCAAAGGCATCAGCCACCAATTTATAATGTTCATCAAAGATGGCTAACTGTGCACATGCTTCAACAACAAGGATACTATGATGGTAATCCCATCATATGGTTGCCAAAATCGAACAAAGTGAAAACAACCTCGCTACTATTGACTTTAACCCCAACAGCTTCACCTAAACTTTGACAAGAATGGAGGCCCAAGTAACACTAAGCAAGTCACTCAACCCCTCTCATGCATTGATCACCTACACAAAAGCTTGTGTGTTCAATAAAACCCAATTGTAACCAACCAGAAGCTGTACCTATCGCCACGACAACACTTATGTAAAAAGTTCAAGATTCCATTCCCACATTTGCAATGGAGACTTATGAGCGCATTAAAGATAAACTCACAATGCTCTTTTCACCCCTCTGGATGTGAAGCATTAGTGTAGAAGCTACACAATAGACATAAGCACCTATTCTCTAAAATAGGAAATAGACACAAGAACCATTGATCTCAAGGTGGTAGGAAAAAAAAAGGAGAGAAAAAAAGAAGAAGAAAAACACCAAGGAGTCACACATATGGCCTACCTAAAAAAAGTAGAATACCAGAAGCAACTCCCAATGATCTTTAATAGCCAATACAATTTTGTTAAGCTTATAGCTTACTATTCTTTTGGCTAAGTTAATGTAGCAGCTACTTCATGTGAGTACATATCCATACTCATGCACTAGAGAACATTTGCACCAAGGCCTCATCATCGACAACTTTCCAGGTGCATCTCTAGATGGGAGGAGCCATGGTGGCGAAATCCTCGTCAATGGTACAACCCATCGCCTGGAACTTTCTTTCAAATCTCAAACCTCTCCAAACAAAAATCTTCACAACAGCAATATAGATTTTTACTCATGCTCCTGCACACACTGGTGAAGAACCTGATCAATCCCCATCATGTACAAACTATCTAGCTATTACCATAAAAGATTTTTCTTCTGAGAGCTAATTGCTTCCAGAGTGGTCTCATTTCATGCCCTCCAAAAAGCTCCCTTTTATCAAGAAAAATAGCATTTCCTCATACCAATCCATTGGTATAGAGATTTCAAACAAATCCGCATTTGGAAACTAATTTGATAACCCCACCCGATGGTTTTCTAGTTTCAATTTATAAAAAAAAAATCTACAAATCTACATAAGCTTGTGAGTAAGATCATTCGTTGGATTGAGTACATGCGTATGTACTCAAAAGGTTCTAGGTTTGGAAACCTAGATGACTACATCAAGACCCCAACATTAGCTCATGGTGTAGTCATCTACACCGCGTTTGAACGAAGACCCATGAGGGGGGGAATACCCTCAATGGTGACATTTGCAACATTGACATCGCCATCTACATCAACATTGGCTACATCCTACCCCCACATGATTGATGTATCTTTGTACTTTCATTTGATGCTTTATAAAAGAGCAATGGTTCACATATGTCAAATCATTTTCACATTATGTGAGTTTGAGAAAACATGCATAGGTTAAGGGGGGGACCTAGCTTTCAAGAATAAGAAATACTTGTATTTTAGGGGGGTGTTTAAATATAGGAAATCCAAGTACTACTAGTGTGGTGGATGTAATCTTTTTAGACTAAGGTAGAGTGGAGTGTCTAGCATGGTGACACATGGCTCACATGCATGAGCCTTGTCTTTGTATAAAGGTATGCTATCCTTTGTTGTATGGTGTGAGAGAGCTCACCAATTTGGTGAGATATTATCTAGCTCATGATTTGGGTGCCACATGTTGTATGTTGTATTCTCTCTCTCCCTCCTCACTCCATTGTGTTGAGTCTATTATTTGTGTGTGTGCAAGAGCTTGTGAGCTCTAGTTTTTCCTCATCTCATAATTTTAACATTGAATGCATGTGATAGAGAGAGTTTACATATAGTGAACCCCTTGAGCATTGAAGGTGCATTTCCAACCGCGGCCTGTTCCATATTTGATCCCAAATTTTGATCACTAGAATCTACCATGAAAGGGAATGAGGCCAACCAACCCACAGGCAAAAGCTGAGGTGCAATTTATTGGTCATAGTCGCTCACTCCAATGAGCTTCTAGATCTTCAAGTTTCCTCTTTATGTCTAGATCAAAGCTAACATGCATCCCGCAAACAATGGGAAAAACAACCAAAATTTAGCAAATCACATGGGGGGAATCTCGCCTAGATGGGATTGTCGAGGCCCATTAGAAAAGTGAATGTCTTAAATTCTATGCGCCTCATATACTTGAATGAATGGCTGATTGGAGATCCAATAAATGTGCAGGACACTGATCAATGTAGGATAATGTATAAGAATTGACAAATAAAATCCAGATGTACACATGAATTGCATGCTCAGGAGCCTCATTATGGCGTTATAAAAAAAATCCGTCAACTCAATAAGGCCTTAGATTATTGCTTGTTTAGTGGTGGGGAGGGGTAATCTAACCTTCAAATCCATTTGTTTAGTGGGGGAGGGGTAATCTAACAACTACCTTCACACCCATGATAAAACTTTGACATTCTAAAGACAAAAACTAGAGCACAATGAGACATTGATTGTAGATCAAGATAGCCACAAGTCTTTGGCAAATATCTACCAAAGGAATATTGACATATTAATGAAACAACAAACAAACAAATAGATAGACATAGTCAATTATCATGATCATATAGTGAATAAGATAATGAACAGAAAGATTATGCTAGTTATTGAACATCCATATCTATGTGTTAATCTTTCTATTCATGTATGTATGAATATAAAGATTATGCTAGTTGTTGAACATCCATATCTATGTGTATTCATATATATATATATATATATGTTTGCACTTTATAAACAAGATATATCCCCAAGTGATACAAAATGTCATGATTTATTTAGTTACAACTATTGATAGTAGCTAAAACTATGATAAGAATGATTCCACTAAGGTATAAATTAAAAAGCCTAAATTACTATTATGGGTTATATTCTAAGCTAACACTTTGATGCAGGAAGCCCAAGAAAGATGGTTTAGATTGGTGTACTATGCAAGTTGGAGATTGCGTAAAGCAGAAAAGGAACGATTCCACAATGAAGAAGGGGGATCTAGGAATTATTATTCAATTAAGAAGTTCATACACTACTTGTTGTGGGTAACACCTTTGAATTTCATGTGCATCATAAAGCATTGATTTACTTGGTGAATAAACCATATTTACCAAGAAAACTTGCCAAGTGGATGCTATTACTTCAAGAATTCAACTTCCCCATCAATCACACTACTAGGAATAAACATGCAGTGCTGCCATTTTATCAAGATCAAAATGAGGAGGAGAAGTCCCAACCAGTGTGGAAGATGTTTTTCTAGATGTTGTTTGTGGAAGATGTAACTTTTTTGGATTACTTGATAAGAGATAAAAATAAGAGATTGACACCTCTAAATAATTCATGGTAGTATCCACCACGAACAAATGTATAAGATGGGCATGATCAAATCCTTAGAAGAAGGCATGTTTCAAACCACGAGCAACAAGCAGGTACTGGCATAAGCACATCAAGGAGTTAGTGGAGGACGCTTTTCTAGAGAATTCACATGCCAAAAGTTGTTCCAAGTGTCTAATAGCAATTAAGGATGCATACCTTTACAAAAGAGTGTGATACATGTTAAGAGAGTGGGGCAGCCAAACACACCAGATCAAATTTCATATAACACTATATTTCCCCTTGAGACTTTCCAGAAATGGGGATTGGATTTTTTCAGATCATCCAAGCCAATGGCTCAACAAATAGGCAACAAGTTCATTTTGGTGCTGGGAGACAGACTATTCTACAAAGTGGGTGGAAGCCAAAGCAATGAGGGACTGCAAAGCCATGTGATCATGACTAGATTTGGATGTCCGATTGAGCTTGTCAAGGATCATGATACTCAATTCCTAAGTGAAGTTATCAAGAAGCTAACATAGTACCACATTATGATATACAAGGTATCAACATTGTATTACCCATAGTCTAACAGTAAAGCAAAGTTAACCAACAAAATCCTAAAGGGAATTTTGATCGAGCTACATTATGCATTATGGGCATCTGAGAGAGCTTGCAAGAACACGATTGGTTTGACACCCTTTAGTTTAGAATGGTGTATGGACTTGAGATAGTGATGTTGATGGAACTTTTGGTACCCAATCTTAGGACAACAATAGTAGAACGGCTAACTCCAGAAGACCTTGGTACCCAATCTTGAGGTAGTGATGTTGATGGAATTTTTGGTACCCAATCTTAGGACAACAATAGTAGAAAGGCTAACTCTAGAAGACTTTGAGGAGGCATATGATAGAAAAGCTCCTAAATCTTGATGAGAATAGACCACAAGGGACCAAGATAAAAAATTTGGTCTAGAAATAAAGGAATTACAACTTTAGAACTTTTGAGAAAGGAGATGCAGTATCGGTACTCACGTTCAATTCAAAGATGGGTCTGCACTTGGGTAAGCTAAAGATGCGATGGGCAAGCCCATACAGTATACAATTCAAAATTGGAATGTTTGAGCTTTCCACTCTATTTGGAGTAAAGATCCTATATGGGCAAGCCCACACAAGATATAATTCAAAACTAGAACATTTGAGCTTTCCACTCTAAATGGATTAAATTTGCCAAACCCAATGAACAATTATATGGTTAAGTCATACGATGCTAACCTTCTAGATTCGGTGCCACATCATCAGAAGAAGACTATGAAGAGGAGGATATTGAGATATGAAGACATATGAATGGACATGGAATGCATGCCAAAGTCATGCCGCTATCTCCTATCTCATGAGAGGAAGAAGTTCTAGACAAAGGAATAAGTTCTCACTGGCATATGTAGACAAAGTCTTCAAGCTACCGCGGAGGAAGTAGTTTGTCACTTCAAACTAGGCTCAACATCTCCTTTGTCTACAAGATCTCCTTTCCATGGTTCCCTTTCAAGGTGAGGTCAACCGTGGAAGCCCAGCAAAGGAATTAGCAGATGTCATTTCTCTAGAGATTTCATAGGCCATAATATATTTCAAGCACTATTATTGTGGCCTACATTACATTAAAAGATACATGGAATTTCTCCAAAGGCCGAAGGATGTCTCATCCCAATGCGGTGGATATATTGCCTCATAATCCACTTTTTCCCCTTAAACCATTCAAAAAATGGGGTTTGGATTTTGTAGGGCCTTTCAGTCCTCCTACTCAGTAGAAACCAACAATAAATATATTTTGGTAGCAACTGGTTATTGCACTAAATGTGTTGAGGCTCGGGCTTGCTTGGGATGGGTAATAAAGACACTTCAATGGCCAAGTTTCTATATGAACTAATTATGACTAGATTTGGGTATCTGATTGAGACCAAGGAGGGAATTTCCTTAATGAGGTTATTCAATGCCTAACCTAGGATCATTATGATTATTCATTAAAAAATCCATAGTATATTATCCATAAGCAAACAATTAGGTTACATTCTCCAACAATATTGTACATACTATTTTGAAGAAGGTCGTTAAGAGAATCAAATAGATTGGGACCCAAAACTGAATTTTTCCCTCTGATCCTTCCCGATTGCATATACATTTGCACAACAAGGCACATAGAAAAACACCATTTTCTATGGTTTCAATCTCGAAGTAGTGGTTCCCATGGAGTTTGTGGTTTTGAGCCTTTAAGTGGCAGTTTCAGAGAGATTATCCCCAGAGTAGTCTGAAGAACACCAGATTCCATAGTTACTTGCTCTTGGTGAAAAAAGTGGCTTTAGGGAGTCTTTGGACAATGGATGTCATCCAGCATCCCCGGATGGCTCTACGTTGATCAGAACATTAAATTCCACAATTTTGAAGTTAGTGATCGAGTGTTTCTATTCTGGGGGTGAGCCTCATCCTAGAAAGTTAAAACTTTATTGGAGAGCAAACCAAACCAGATATCTGGATAAATTGGATCCATAACTTGTGAGCTTACAAAGCTAGACATTGTGTAAATGATTAATGCCTTAGACCTTATTTTGGTAATTTACCAGCCACAACCCTTTATATTCTATTAGTGTCGATCATTTGGTAAAGGGTTTTTATGTCATGTTTCACTCCTATCTTCAGCTTCCATAAGTCATGATTTACATGTTCATGAACACTAACATCAAGGGCATGGATGGAGCATTGGTGCAGACTCACAACAACAGCAAAGACATGTATATCCTTGCACCATTGTACTTTTGAGAGGCCTTTCATTCGTCTGAGAAGGGTGTGGGCATTCAAACCTTGTTATCACTTGCATTTAAGGTTTTTGATAAATATTATCATGCTCACTGTGATAAGATCTACAAGATCAATTTACTTAGGCTAGATTGGAAGGCTTGTCTACAATGGTTAAGGATTTTGGATGCCAAATTTGTACAAGAAACTTTCCAATATGCAAATCTTTCCCTTAAAGAGGACTTGCTGGATAGGTCAAGGCTGCCAAGAAAATATGCAAGTGGATTTGTCAAAGTCTCAGAGCAAATAATCCACTACAGAGCTACATGCAGACCATTTAAGTCAGCAACACCACTTTGTGATGAATCAGTTAGATGACAAGGCTAAAGAAGGCAGAGGTGAATTGGAATATCTAGCTATTACTTAGCCATCTCATGTTTTAGGTATTGAAGGTCCTTGAGGAAGCTAGCTTTTGTTCTAGTAAACAACTACTTAGGCACATGGTATTCCTCCATGCTATCACACACATGGACACAATGCGGTCTCACCTAACTATATGGATGGAGAACTGAAAACAAAGTACTAAAGACAACTAGCCAAATTTGAAAAACTATATAGTTTTTGCAATCTGGATCGATTCTCTTTACAAAGATCATTATTAGAATAGCTTCAAAGCTAGATGTTCCTTTTATAAATTTCTTCATCATCATCACAATGTCACTACAATATATTTTATACCTAGGCATCCATAGGATACATTAGGGTGTAATAATACATAATAGCAAAGTAGGATCAACAGAAAAAAAGCAGAGTTGAAGAAATAAGTGGATAGTAAACAATACTACTACTTTCAAATTTTGATTATGATGCCCACCCTTTCGTGTGTTGTGGATACGAAGGATGTAGGAATATGTCTTGCTTACAAGAGTGCTTGAGCACAATAAACTTGATGATGAGCTAAGGTTTTCCAAACTAGTCTATATATATAGTACCACAACAAGGGCCGGCATGGAGGTGGAGGTCGACCTTATTGGCCAACCCATGAGTTGGTCCAAAATGACCAACCAACCATATCATCTGACTGGGACCTTATGAGACTACAACACAATCCCGTAGCAACTTTGTGCAGCTCCCACGGCCATTTGAGAGAGTTTGAACCCTCAACCAAGCCTCACAAACCAAGAAAACCAACCATATCATCTGACTGGGACCTTATGAGACTACAACACAATCCCGTAGCAACTTTGTGCAGCTCCCACGGCCATTTGAGAGAGTTTGAACCCTCAACCAAGCCTCACAAACCAAGAATAATGTGTTAATTTTCTATCTAGGACTCACTAATGCGGTCACATATCCTGCATAAGCATGTATCCTACTTGGAAGAGTGCCAAGTCTACATATAAGCCATCTCCCAACCATGTGGCCACATTTGGCCACCATCTAGTGTCTAAACTAGAAACTAATGCCGGGTTCCCACATGCTAATTGCTACTCCTCATATAGGGAACCTTACAAAATAGAGCACACCTATCACCCGTGGTAAAAACACGAGGGTAGAACATTGAGAAAATGTTGTTTCAACAACATGCCCCCTCAATGTCCACCCATAGGTGAACTACTTCTTTGGTCCAATGCCTAGTGTCAATGAAAATAGTACTCCAACAAATCTCTCCCCAGGACCTTTGTGAAAATATATGCACAATTCTGAGTCTTGTTGGGTAGTAGAGAAGCTCCACCTCTCCCTAGGGCCTTTGTAAAAATATCTACACAATTGTCTATCGTTGGTTAGAAGACAAGCTCCATCTCTCCATCATAATCTCACTTACATAATGATACTACATCTCACTGTGCTTCATGTGCAAGCATGAAACATTGGGTTTATCACCATGCAACTCTAGTTATCATACAGCAACACTCTTGCTACCTTTTAGAGAGTAAAACACATAAGATCCTTCTCGACTAGACTGCTTCACATGAAGCAAAGCCTATTAGGGAAAATTTAAAATTAAAATTGGGACATTTAAGGATTGCTACACATTCTCTCTCTACAAAAATAGGCTCATCGTAAAAATTTTACAAATCAACTTAGAAGTGAGCAGAGTTTGGACTTTTGGAATCTACTCTTTGATACCTTTCCAATGGTATAAAGCATGATGGGAAATTTTGCATATTCAAGAAGTCCCTAAATTTGCTGATGATGTGACATGTTACATGCCATGTCATCACCAAATTTGGAGACTTCTTGAATATCCAAAATTTCCCATCATGCTATATATCATTGGAAAGGTCTCAAAGAGTATATTCCAAATGTCCAAACTCCACTTTCACTGATTTGCAAACATTTCATCATGAGCCCATTTTTGTAGAGAGAGAATGTGTAGCAATCCTTAAAGGTCTCAATTTGAGTTTAAATTTTCCCTAATGTATGATGCCTTGTACTCAGCCCTCCTCTGTAGAAGAAAGAATCACTATAGACTACTTCTTGCCAATCTAGGATGTAATTCTAGACCCAAATAGAAAACAATAACCATAATAGATTTTCAGCTCACAATCCCCCGCCCAATCTGAGTCACAAAATCCAATGAAGGAAATACCTTCATACCCAATGGTACCTTTATTGTACTTTAACACCTGCGTCCATGCCTTCTAGTGGTTCTGTCAATGTAGAATTGAGAACTTGCTAAGGAAACTAATTGTAAAGCTAATGTCAGGCTGTGTATTGCATAGAAAGATCAAAGTCCCTACTAACTTCCTATACTCCTTCATATCCATAAGTGGAGAAGTATATTCCATAGAAAGCTTGGCATCAACCTTCATGGGAGTAACCACTCACTTTCACTCAGCCATGCCAGCCATGCCAAATGCCTTCAAAACTTCTCTTTCATACTTTTGCTGAGAAGTGAAGATTCCATCAAAGTCTTGCCAGACCTCATCCCCAAACACAAATTTATAAGCCCAAGCTCTATCATTTCCAACTCTAACTCAACATCTCCTGTGTCTATCAAATCTTCTCTTCATGGTGGTTCCTTGTCATAATAAGGTCGTCCACACATAGGGCAATGATCATGTACTTGTCTTGCTTAGAAAAAATATATAAATTTGCATATGATGAGCTTTTAGAAAGACCAATCCTTATAAAGAAATATTTATCCATTGGTACCATGCCCGAGGGGCCTATGTCAGCCTGTGCACAATGCCTTCCAGGAGTCTGCACACTTTAATTTCTGAACCGGGTATCTTAAAGCTTAGTGGCTTCACCACATAAACACAACATCTCTTATGTCTGTTGGACCTTCTCCTCATGGTTCCATGCTATAATAAGGTCATCCACACATAGGACAATGATCATGTACTTGTCTTAAGAAAATATATAAATTTACATCTGACAGACTTTTAGAAAGATCAATACTTACAAATATTTATCCATTAGCCGAGGGTCCTGTTTGAGCCTATGTATAATGCCTTCTATAATTTGCACGCTTTATTTTCTGAACTGAATATCTTAAAGCTTAGTGGCTTCACCACACATAAACCTCCTACTTTGCCTCTCGAACCAATCCAATTAGATTTCACATTGCTAGATGAAATGAAGGAGGACTCGGATGTGATGACTTTATTTTGACCCCATTAGAGGCACCACCTCCTAAGGAAGGATCATCAGTGCACATTGTTGAGAACACAAATCGAGATCTCGTAATGACAAAATGACTATCTAATCAGATGTTAATCCAACACTAATAACTATGCTGATCTAAGGTGGCTAGAAATTAAGAGAACTCATCTTGAGTGTGTGTGTGTGTGTGCTAATTAAGTGTTAGACTCAAGTTTAATTACGTTACAAGATCAAGACTTGTACTCATGTAAAGAGTTGAGATGTGCTTCATTGTTCCATTGCTTGAAATGACCCCCTTTTATATGAGGTGGTACATGGGTTGCCTTGGTCTCACTTTATAGGATAATTCCATCTTGCCCATGTGGCTTCTTGCTAGGCTTGGTACATGTTTGGGCTTACTCATACTCATTCCCTACCTTCCTAAGATGGTCAAATGATGCAAGGTTTACAAATATTTCACCCCCCTTTAATGTAGGTGGTAGGTGAATTGACATTTGGACTTAGACATAGAACATCTCCCCATGGGTGTTTGATTAGCTACTCTCAGGTAGTCAGGAGTGTTTATATTTGCATCACTTCCCCTAGGTTCTCTTTGGCTACTCTTATGTGGTAAAGTGTGCTTACAAACACATAGATTTTTTTGCTTATTTGGTAGCTTACAACATATGCATTGACTAGGTTAGGTAGTGGTTGGTAGCTTCTTTGTTGCTTAGTGTTCTTGCTTGCTTGAGATCTCCTTACATTTCCTTAATGAAGATCCCTTATTGCTTCCTTTTCTCTTTGTCTTTTTCTCTTGGCTTTGACCCCGGCTTTTGACTATTTGTCCTTGCTTATGGTCATGTCCACCTTTTGGCATTATCTTCTTCATTGTGCCTTGGTGTGGATCTCATACTCTTTGCCACTTATGCTTTGCTTATGCACATATACGCTTGCATAATCATTTTGTTGCAATGTTTTTACATAGATTATATGCTTATTTTTCACACACACTAATGTGCTCATTTGGTCACTTTTACAAAGGTTTTAATCAAGATAAATTTTCGATTCAAGTTGAGTTGTCGATACCTTTTTTAATGATATTTTTTGATTCCCATGTTGGTATCAGCCCAAAATGTGACTTGGTCAATGAAGAAAATGCATGCATATCTTCCATGTGAACAACCTCTAATGGAGGACCTTTTTACACTCAAGGTTTTTTACACACTAAGGGTTACAATACTTATGGTTTCACACAAAAAAGATAATCTTATCTTCTCTTCATGACAACTACCACTCATCAAAGGCTCAAAACCATAAACTCCATGGAAACCACTGCTTCTAAATCATAAACCATTGAAAATGGCGCTTACCCTATTGTGGATCATGTGTGTCAGGAAGACCCATAAGGAAGAATTATCTTTGTGGTCCCAATTTATTAATTTATCTTTAATGACCCTCTTCAAAATCATCTACATGATCTTGTTGGAGGATTTAGCATGACCATTTTCTCGTGGATAATATATTATGAATTTGTTATGAATAATCATATGATGTTGGATCAGACTTTGAACAACCTCATTAAGGAAATGCCCTCCTTGGCCACACTAACTAGTTCAAGTAGACATCCAAATCTAGTCATAATTAATTCATGCGGAAACTTGGCCATTGATGTTTTATTCTCCCTCAAAGCTCAAGCCCCAACTCACTTAGTGCAATAACCACCAAAATATGTTTATTGATGTGTCATGGGACCTCATGTACGTCTGAAAAATAATTAAAAACTCACATATACATCAAGGATTAAAGCATAAAGTAAAATAAAACAAGAGATAAAGTAGACATCACCATCAACACACTATTGGTGGGTGCAATCTCTCCCCTCATGCGTGTAGCTCCCACTTCCACAACAAAAGTATTTTGAGAATTTGTATTCGATAAATAGCCCAAGGAGCTATTAATAGTTGTGCATATAAAATTGGGCTTGCTTTTCCACTTTTACAAAAATAGCTCAAGCACTAGAGCTTGTTCACACACTAAGTGTAAATAACTAAAGCTCTTTTAACATATGTGCTAATAATATAGTAACACCATGCACAAACGTGCATAAATAATTTGTATAATCTTTTGGCATGTGGCCAACAATAGCTCATAAAATAACCTTGTGCACACTCGTACATAAAATAACCTTGTTCATATTTGCACAATCCATTTAATTTAATAAGATGGTTTCTACACATAGTTAATCAAGCGTATTTATCTAAGATTATTGTGCATCAAAAATATATACTTGTAAAACAGTCCTCCCATTGAAGAAACAATTGTTCCTAAGTTGTGTAGAAGAAATCGAAAAACACAAATTACTGCAACAACATCGTGTTCGTCGAGTGATGACATAACGTGCAAGGTAAACTCAGAGGTCCAAAAAGGCTCAGAGGTTAATTTGGTATGGCTTAAAAGTTCTTATGGACATGGAATACCACAAACAAACTCAAAGGTTTAGTGACCGAGCATGGCTTAGAGGTTCTTATGGACATGGAATACCACAAACAGACTAAGAGGTTCAGTGACCGAGCATGGCTCAGAGGCACAAAGGCATGGTTCAAAGGCTTGGGTGAACATGGACTACATCAATAAAACTCATGCGGCACCTAAATCGGTGACCCTCGCACTCATCATCAAATCACAAATAATAATACAAACTAATATGATATAGACAAGATCCTCCATGAGTGACACATGCACTGCTGTCTCACAAATGTAAACACATTAGTTGTTCAATTAATTTTCCTTCTCTATAATTAATCCCAATATGACATGTTAATAGGCACAAACACAACATACACTCACCACTTATTTCACTATGATGGGAGTATCATTATACACATCATCTAGCATGGTGTGAGCTACCACTTGTTACACTTCAATTAGCATGGCACATCAATTACATTAACCACTTGTTACACTTTGACCATGTGCAGTTGTCTAGCATAGTCCACTTGTTTCACTTTGACCACAATGCATTGGCACTAATTATTACACCTTAACAACATACTCTCGTAAATGGTCTCAAGATATACCAATAACACAGGTAACTAGTATTTAATGTGGGGTCACCCAACGATACCAATTGACTAGGATGGCACATTAGCATCCAGGCATCCCCGTTTAGCTAAAGAGTGCACATTATGTAGCATGATGGTCTCTAGTGTAAACACGCTACAAAATTGGAAGCCCATTTCTAGAACATTTCAAGGGAAAAAACTAGATTATGAGGCATTCTATCCACCATATTAGGTTGGCCCAACCTTTGGCAAACATTGTTGAGATATTGAGCTCAACTAGTGCTACAGCAGACATTGATGACCCGTCTGGGTGATAGCTTTTGCACCTACACCACTGGCATGGTTGGTGACATTATGGGTGATATGCCGCCAGTGGGATGACAGGCTATGTAGCATCCATTTTGGATTACTAGAGACCGGCATAGTTATAGTGCCAGCTCATTTAGTTGGGTTCATATGACTGACCCTTGTATGTTGTAGTAGTTAAGTACTAACCCATATAGTGTGTACTCTTATCTTTATGTTATATTGATTAAGTAGAGAAGAAGAAGATAGAAGAAAATTCAGCCATCCATCTCTCTCTTGTGTCTTGCTCTCTCTTGTGTCTTGCTCTCTCTTGTGTGTGTGTGTTTTGCTTGCTAGGGTTTGAAGCTCTCTCTCTCCCCCACATTCTCTTTATGGTATCAAAGCCTGGTTTGTGTGAGAGCTAAGGAGGTAAGCAAGAGGCAAGAACAAGCAAGGAAGGAAGTGGTACTACACGGGTAAGAGCACCATCATCTCTTTCCCCTTCTTGGTTTAAGTACAACACCCCCTCAAGCTACACATCTCTAATTAAGGAGCTATCTTCTTCATGGGAGTGGAGCTATAGAGGGCAGGTATACAGTGTCCTATTCCTATTGGACAATGTTTTTCAGCCAGATTCGCATTTCGAAAGCGTTACGGACCCCGTTTCGTCACTATGGTATTTTTGGTGGTTTTCTGGAAGTTTTGGTAGAGAACTACTGGGTGTATGTACATGTACCCTGGTCACATTTGGTGACACATAGGCTCTACTGAAGTATTACTGCTGAGCAGTTATAGGAGATAATGTTGTATTACAGGTTGCATACAGAAGTTGTTTGTTTGCAGGTTATTTACTTGCTATAGGAAAATATGTCTGACGAAATTAATCATATTGTTAGGGAGAAGCTGGATAAGAATAACTTCCATGCCTGGAAGTTCAGAATGACCAATTTCCTAATGGGTAAAGGATTTCGGGATTATGTAGAAGGAGACAATAAGGAGCCTCCAGAGTTATCTGAGGAGAATACCACTCCTGCAAATATAAAGGCATTCAAGGATTGGAATCAAGAAAAGTCATGTACTGGCTTTCAATTAGTGTCACAGACACTATGATAGGACACATACAGGATGCAAACACTCTAGCAGTTGCATAGCAAAATTTGGTTCAGATGTTCCAGACTAACACAAAGGTAAGGAAGTTGCAGTTAAAGCAAGAGTTGCATACTGTGGAAAAGAAAAGCATGCCCATCAAAATGAATATGCCTTAAAGATCAAGGGCATTGTTGAATCCCCTAGGTCTATCAATGTATCAGTGGAGGATGATGATTAAGTGTGTGCCTATCGTCTGAATGGGTTTGGCAAAGAGTACAAGCCATTCAAGACCTCCATTGCAGTTAGAGAGAATATTCCCAACTTTTGGGACTTGATATCTATGCTGATCATAGAAGAAAAGGCTTTAGGTGAGGATTCTTCTTCACAAAGCAAGAACACATCGGAATAGGCCTTCTACTCTAATTCTGGTAGAGGCAGAGGTAGAGGCCATGGTTGAGGCCAAGGTGGTGGCCAACAAGGAAATTAGAATTCTGGACAACAACATTCCAATGATTCACAGTAGCAATCATGCACAGGTGGAAGATGCCAGTCTAGAAAGATAGGGGGAGCCAAAGAGTATATGTAGATTTGGCACTCTCCCAAGTAGGATGCATGCTTATGCAGGCTATGTGGCGGCATTAGTGAGTGACAACAAACTGCCACATTGTTCTCAGTTTTTTAGAGGCTTATTTGAGGGTCCAAACTGTTTCAAATGGCCTTGGGATCTGTGCGTATCTATGGGGCTGTGTTATAGTCTAATATGGTCCTAGACAATTGATATGGCCAGTTGGTCATTTTGGACCATTGGCCACCAACAAGGTCAACCTCCACCTCTATGCCAACCCTTGGTACTATATATATAGATTAGATTAGAAACCTTAGTTCATCATCGAGTTTATTATGTTTGAGCACTCTTGTAAGCAAGACATCATGGGTCCTCCTTATGTAGCATATGGGAGGGTGGGCATCATAATCAAAGTTTACAAGCAGTAGTATTGTGTACTCTTCACTTCTTTCTTCAATTCAGTGCTTTGTATTGTGTTGATCTTGCTTTTGCTATTATGTATTCTTATATACTAATGTATCCTATGGATGCCTAGGTTATGATGAAAAAATTTACATGCTAATGTATCCTATGGATGCCTAGGTTATGATGAAAAAATTTACATGGCAAACATTACATTCTTTAGAGAACTTCCATGCATCTTTTAACACTGTAGGTCACAATAATTGTGCTTGAAAGATCTTATGGCCTATGACGTTTCTAGAGAAATGGCATTTGCTAATTCCTTTGCTAGCCTTCCACTAATATGGATTATTGTTCATGCTTCTGCACACACTGGTTAAGAACTTGATCGATCCCCATTATGTACAGCTATCTAGCTACCATTGTAAAATATTTTCTTCCGAGAGCTAATTGCTTCTGGTGGTCTCAGTTAATGCCCTCCCAAAAGCTCCCTTTCATTAAGAAAAATAGCATTTCCTCATTACCAATCCAAGGGTACAGAAAGTTCAAAAAATTTCACATTTGTAAACTAATCTGCTAACCCCACTTGATGGTTTTCTAGTTTCAATTCGGAACAAACAAGAGCATTCTATGATTACCCGATGTATGATACAAAAAATAAATTCCTAGAGAAAAAATATCTAGTGAGCTACCTTGGGCTTATTAACCAAAAATAGCAAGCTTAATAATCCATATGAAAAGTGAAGTGATTGCCCAATGAATATCTCATGCACCATAATTTAACATCTTACCAGAGAATTCTTAAGACTAAACGTCATCACACTAAAAAGCAAGTTCCCGCCATTTGATGAGACAAAAGTTGTCTTCTCCCATTCCTCTAGAGCCATCATGACTTGATTATACCCACTGAAGCCATCCAAGGATGAATACATCTCATGGCTTGCTACTACAATGTCTAGATAGAATCTATACATGTGTTGATGGTGGACATGGCCATCCTCCAAAGGAAAACCAAACTAGCCAAGAAAGATGGAATCCTCCAAAGGCATTGCACTAGTGTCAACAGTAAGAAAATTGGCTCAGGCCATCCAAAGGAAAACCAAATTAGCTAAGACAGATGGAATCCTCCAAAGGCATTGCACCAGTGTCAATAGTAAGCAGATTGGCTCAAGCCACTATTTCTTGGCATTGAAGATGCCTTTCCAACCAAGCAGCCCATTCCATATCCAATCCAAAACTTTGACCACTAGAATATGCCATGAAAGGGAACAAGGCCGACCAGTCCACAAGCAAGAAGCCGAGGTGTAGTTATTGGTCTCATAACCACTCACTCCAACGAGTTTCTAGATATTCAAGTTCCCTCTTTGTATCTGGATCAAAGTCATTAGGCATAAAAAAGAAAACCAACCAAAAATTACCAAAACACATGGGTTGGAAATCTCACCTAGAAGAAAAGTGAATGTCTTAAATTCTATGTGGTTCATATACCTAAATGACTAGCTAATTCGAGAGCCAATAAATGTGCAGGACAATGATCAATGTAGGATAACTCATAAGAATTGACACAAATAAAATTCAAACATACACATGAATTGCATGCTCAATAGCCTCATTACGGTGATATAAAATAAGATCCTCCAACTCAATGAGGCCTTGGATTATTGCTTTTTTATTACCAGGGAGGGGAAATCTGATGACTAACTTCAAATCCATGACAAAACCTTGACATTTCAAAGGAAAAAAGAGAGAACAACGAGGCATCGATCGTAGAGCAGGATACCCAAAAGTATGGCAAATATCTAGCAAAGGAAGATTAACATATTAATGAAATAGCATACAAACAAATAGATAGACATAGTCAATTATAATCATCATATAGTGAACAAGACAATGAACAAAAAGATTATGCTGGTTGTTGAAGATCTATATCTATGTGTATTTATATATGTATGTTTATTCTTTACAACTTAGCAAGATATATCCCCAAGTAATACAAAATGTCATGATTTATTTATTACATTGATAGCTAAAACTATGATAAGGATGCTATGACTAAGGTGTAAATTAAAAAGTCTAAATTACTAACTATCATGAGTTATATTCTTAGCTAACACTTTGATGCAAGAAGCCCAAGAAAGATGGTTTAGACCAGCATACTATGCAAGCTAGAGAGTGTCTAAAGCAGAAAAGAATGATTCAACAATGAAGAAGGAGGCTCTAGGAATGATTATTCAATTAAGAAGTTCAGACACTACCTGTTGTGGGTAATACCTTTGAATTTCATGTGCATCATAAAGCATTGATTTACTTGGTGAATAAACCATATTTTCCAGGAAAACTTGCTAGATGGATGCTATTACTTCAAGAATTTGAATTCCCTGTCAAGCACACTACTGAGAATAGGAGAAGGCCCACCGGTGTGGAAGATGATTTCTAGATGCTTAACAATTAATGATAGCTGATGTGAAGCCCAATTAGTATGATGAATGATATTGCTTGTAGCAGATGTAACTTTTATGACGAGATAAAAAGAAGAGATTGGCTCTCAAAATAATTCATGGTAGTAGCCAAACAAATGTATGAGATGGGCATTGATCAAGAAGAATGCGTGTCTCAAACCATGAGCAACAAGTAGGTACTAGGAGAAGCACATCAAGGAGTCAATGGAGGAAACTTTCTTGGAGAAGTCACATGCTAAAAGTTGTTCCAAGTGGCCAATATAGCAATTAAGGATGCATACCTTTACAAAAGAGTATGCTACATGTTAAGAGAGTGGGGAAGCCAAACACATCAAATCAAATTTCACATAACCCCATATTGCCCCTTAAGACTTTCTAGAAATGGGGATTGGACTTCGTCAAACCATCCAAGCGAGTAGATCAGTAGCTAGGTAGCATGTTCATTCTAGTTGGTGAGATAGAATATTGTACTAAGTGGATGGAAGCCAAAGTAACCGAGGGACTACAAAGTCATGTGATCATGAATAGATTTGGATGTCCAATTGAACTTGTGATTATGACTAGATTTGGATGTCCGATTGAACTTGTGAGGGATCATGGTACTCAATTCCTAAGTGAAGTGATCAAGAAGCTAACAGAGTACCACATGATGATATATACAAGAAATCAAGAGTGTATTACCTATAGGCTAACAACCAAGTAGAGTCAACCAACAACATCTCTAAGGGAATCCTGATCAAGACAATCAATGAGAAATAGATAGATTGGGACCGAAAGCTACATTATGCATTATGAGCATCCCAGAGAACTTATAAAAACATGATAAGTTTGACAACCTTCAGTTCAGTATGGTGTATAGACTTGAGGCACTGGTGCCGATGGAGTTTCTGGTACCCAATCTTAGGGCAGTAATAGCAGAAAGGCTAACTCCAAAAGACTTTGAGAGGCATATGATAGAACAGCTTCTAAAGCTTGATAATAATAGACCACAAGGAACCAACACAACACAAGTGGTCTAGAAAAGAAGGAATTACAAGTTTACAACTTTAAAGAAAGGAGATGCAATGTTGGTACTAGTAGTGTTCAATTCAAAGATGGGTCCACACTCCGAGTAAGCTAAAGATGCGATGGGAAAGCCCATACAAGATACAATTTAAAACTAGAATATTAAGCTTTCCACTTTATTTGGAGTATGGGTACGATACAATTCAAAGCTGGAAAATTTGAGCTTTCTACTCTAGATGGAGTAAAGTTTTACCAAACCCAATGATGAGCAGTTATATGCTTAAGTTGTACTATGCTAATCTTCTAGATCTAATGCTACATCATCAAAAGCAAACAATAGAGAGTAGGATATTGAGAAATGAAGACACATGAATGGACATGGAATGCATGCTGAAGTCATGCTACTATCTCCAATCTCATGGGAGGAAGAAATTCTCACCAGCATATGTAGACAAAGTCTTCAACCTACCAGAGGAAGGAGTTTGTCACTTCAAACTCTTGGCTCAACATCTCCTTTATCTATAAGATCTCCTTTTCATTTTTCCCGTTCAAGGTGAGGTCATCCACAAAAAGGTCAATGCTCATTATGTACTCTACTTTGAGAAAATATACAATTTTGCATATAGTCTTTATGAAAGACCAATAATTACAAAGTATACTTATAAAGTAGTTGTCAGTTCTCAAAGCACCATGCATTTGAGGGACCAATACTTCTCTAATTGTACAAATCCTTTTTTTTAAGCCAAGCACCAAAACTCCTAGTGGTTATACTATACACGTCTCCACCTTGAGATGTCCATTTAAAAATGTGGACTTTACATTCATTTGCATGACTCGCCACCCCTCTTATGTTGTTAAGTCTCTACTAAGGCTAAGATTGTGTGAATTGTGGTTAGTTTGGTTGTGGGAGCAAATATCTTATGAAAGTTAAATCTCTTGACCTATTTAAAACCCTTGACCACAAGCTGAGTCTTGTACTTCTCCAATGAGCCATTAGATCAAGCCGTCAAATTGCCTTATACATCAACTTGATGGCAATGAATTAATGTACTTGTGGATAATGATCCACAAGGTTCCAAGTGTGGTTCTTCATGATGGGAGCCATAGTATATCTGTATGGCTCCGATCTTGGTGATGCCTTAATCCTTCAATATATATACATACATACATACATACATATATATATATATATATATATATATATATATAGAGAGAGAGAGAGAGAGAGAGAGAAGTAAAGAGACACCATCACTTAGGGCTTATAAGAAACCACGTGTTAGTTATTCTAATTAATTAGAAAGAAAAAGGGAAACTATGTAGGGCCATATTCTCCTCGACCTATGTAGAGAGCTTGCCTTTATTCCTCAACCTAATACGGAGAGAGAGAACCTTACCTTTTCTCCTCTCCACTCCTCCATGGAGGGAGAGAGAACCTTGCCTTTTGTCCTCGATCTCGAGCATTCTAACCCTATTCCTCCTCTCCCCCATCCTTGGCAGCACTAGGGTTAGACAAGGGAGGATAGTTTTCCAAGCAAGAGCAATCTAGGAGACCTTCATTGATAATCGTACATTCCAGCCGTTAAAGTCATGCATTCCAGCCCTTCATTGATAATCGTACATTCCAGCCGTCAAAGTCATGCACTTGTAGAATCTAGGCTCTAGCTTCAAAGAAAGTGCATTTTAAAACCTTGAGTAGGCCACTAAAGGTTAGATAGCTACATGATCGAACAACTACTGCATGGAGCTACCCAAATAATCAATAGCCTTCACAAACACAAGGCATCAGGCATTATGTTGAGACATCGCATTGCATCCAAATCTCATCGAAATGAATCATACATGCATCTATGTAACCATATTGCATCTTGGCACAACCTATGATTGAGTAGCAACTTTCACAGTTTCATTGCATCAACTCATTTTGAAAAAATTATTCAAGATTATCTTTATGAAATTGTAACCCTTAAACACCGTTGAATGCTCGTGTAGCTAGCAAATACCATTTGAAGTATAACAATATAGCATCTTGCAATGCATGCCAAACACTATGCACTAGGATACAACTATCCTAGGTTAGTTACACAACAGAAACTCTGGCATGCATGGGGAAGGTTGAATTTATTTATGCACCCGTCTTAAGCACACCGTCAACCTCTCCCCTCCATGTAACAAGGGGGAAGATTGAACTTGTAAAGAACTTGCAATGGGTCATGTTTGACCAATTGAGTCACAAGTCACCTACAAGTGGATGCTAATATTGAGTCATTAGGTCTTGTGCTTGTTGTAAGGGTACTCATTCTTAATTAGTTCAGCTAAGGCCCAAATTATGCATGTTGAATTCTCCATTCAAAACCTAACAGCATAGGAATTTGCAATGCATGCCATAGACTACATGCTCAGAAACATCACCTTAGGATGGTTTCACTCCTAAAACTTCCACCAATGCACATCATTCAATATATTAAGCCACCCATCAAACAAAAACAACCATTGAAACATATGAATAGGATGTACACCATAGTACTCTTAATCCAAATTTATGTCAGTAGACTTAACCTCTTGCACCAAAGTCATTGCAATGAATCATGATTCTTAAAACAAAGATAACAAGCCTAAGGCCACCTTGCATAGTACAGTCCAAGAGCTCACCCTTTCAAGGTATTACAAAAAAAGGTCACCCCGTAGCATGGTCCACCCATCATAGATGGATGGAATCCAGCCTATGCCATGGCATCGCATTGTAGCACGGACCACCTGTCATAGATGGATGGAATCGAGCCTATGCCATGGCATCCCTCAATTTGTTGATTTAGCATCATAGTTGCATTCTGTACTTGTACTCATCCGATGTGTACCTTCAATACTTTTCGTACCACTCCAAACATATCGTACCTCGTACGAATAAGGTATGAGGTCCAAATACGAGGTTCAATATACAACACTTATTTGGCCCATTTTTTATTTATTTTAGTCAGTGGCCATTGCTCAGTAGTTAATAGATTAGTTTTCATTTTAATATTACCATTGTCTTTCATGCTATTTTTGTATGGATGCTAGATATTTCTTATTTTACATACATACATACGTAAATATATATATATATATAGTAAAAAATGTGAATGTACTTAAAGTACTTATCTTGATGCGTACTTTACGTGCTCATACCGTACACGCACCATTCGGCACCATACCTAAAGTACTCAACCACTATGTTCAGCATGCTTATCATGACTTGCTCCAATCAATGACAGGCTACAGTCTTTGCAGCCTCAAAAGCTAGATATGTTGGGGCTTGCAGATAGTTGCCATGTGACATGTGAAACCTTCCTAAGTCACAAAGACGACATAGTATGGCATCATATCGTACACAAAGTAGCTACCTCCATGCATCACATAGCTTGCAGACCTATCCTTCTTCTGAGATTAAACTAGCTCATTAGGGTCTCTTTTTTCAACATTTACACATTTTCCAAGCACATCAACAGCATGAGCTTCTATCAATCAAGCTTTGTAATGTAGGGATGACACTTTCTTTTATCGATATCTAGAAAACAACAGTATCTGTAGGAACCATGAACAACAAAGTCCAGTATACCAACACCCAATATTCCAAAAAGGAGCATGACGAGCCTCGAGACTATTTGACACCCCTTTTTTCAAAGGGGATCAATGGCGGACATTATCGCTCAAAAATCGAGGATCGGGTGGGCCGTCGGATTTTGTGATCCATGTGTAATCCCTGTGAAATCCAAGTGTGAACCCTGTGTGATCCCATCTTGTGATCCCTGTGTGAACTAGGGGCGGCGGCGGGGGTCAAGACGCGCTTTTGTCAGCATTAAAGAGGGTGCATACTTTAAAGCAAGGCTTCTTTGTTGAATTAAAGCTCCTTTATCACCCGCTTTGGATCATTTATCCCCATTTGGTATTTGGCTCCCTTTAGTGGTGAGGCCTATTTCTGAGTATAATGTGACCTATTAGCAATGTCATCCCGGTGTGAACCTTGTGTGATCTTGATGTGAACTAGTAGCAATGTTATCCTAATGTGAACCTTGTGTGATCTTGATGTGAACGGGTCGGCTTCTGGTTTAAACAATGATGGGATTTTTTTAGTAAACTAGTGCAAGGTTAAAGTTATCAACTATTCAAGGAGTGTGTTATGGCATCTTTCTTTGCAAGCAGTGATCTTGACAGACCGGTGTGGTCATTTGAGGATTGGCTATGGTGTGAATCAAGTGAGTATGAATCTGACTTCTCTACATCCAATGATAGTATTACTGACAGTGAGCTCTCTACATCCAAGGACAATATCGTTGAAACAAGCTCCAATGAAGGCCGTTCATGCGAAGCCCCAAGACCACCTCTCGACTTGGAGATCAACTCAAGTATTTTTTTTCCGCTTGATCCACATTGGTATGTTTCTCAACGATTTTACTCCTTCAACAAAGCAAGTTACAACTTAATGAAGGGAGCTCTTGAAAATAATGATTCCACGAGATTAGAGGAGATAAAGGCATGTGACAACACAGGTTCTTTAAATCTCAAGCGATGGAGAAAACTACGGGACAATTTGCGGCTACAAAAGAATGAAGATGGGTGCTCTAACCTATGCTTGGTCTCTTCACCACATTTAAAAATATCCCATATAAATGAGTGGGCCACAATTGTTAGAGAATGTCACATGGCAGAAGATGGAGTATCCCACCGTGATATTCATGACACTTTGTGCATGCTCAAGAGTGCCTGGTGCATGGATATAAGAAGGCAAGGCATCCCAATATAGTTTGCAAAAGATCTTCTACATAGCTGTAGTTGTTCGCATAGTGAAGATTCCAAAAGAGCGCTTAGAACAAATGGTATTAACAGGTTGAACACAAATCTAGCAAAGCAGGAATACGTGAACATCGCAGTTTCTAATTTGGGTCAAGCACTAGATGACATTGTCATTGAGCACAAAGTACGGCTAGTGTTTGCTCAAGAAATAGTTCATGTGGAAAGAAAAAGGTAATTGACTATGCATGTCATAGAGGCAGGGAACCTCGAAGGCAAGGAAGCAAGAGAAGGCTAAGAAAATCAAAAAGGTCTGGATGTCCTTTTCGTGTTGCAGTATGTATTGATCCTTATTGTTGGATAGACAATGGCTTAGGTGGCCAACAACAAGTGGCATGCCATGTCCTTCTCTGCTGGTTCCATGCAAAGAAAGCATGGGTAGAGAACTTACTCCCAAAGGTATTCATTGACTTCCAATGTAATGCTTCTCATTGGTTACCATACGCTTCATTAATGTTTGGTAATGTATTCTTCAGGTTCCCAAGGAGTCCCAAGAACATCTCTACTCCTCAATGTGTACCCTTTTGTATAGCTCTACGGAAGCTGCATTTGAGCTTAACTACGAAATTCTCTTGCAAAATTATGAGTTAAACACAAATGTGCAGAGATATGTTACAAATGGTTGGTGTGGGAGTGATTGCCCTTGGCGAACTAGATGGCCAAGATTTGGTCGCCTCTTCAATTATGGAAATGTGGACACTACAAACCTTGTGGAGAGACTATGGCAATATATAAAGTACATTATTGAATGCACAGATTAATCGATCTGTTTTGGACTTGGTACATGCAATCATTGGTGACTCGCAAAGTGGCACTCGCATGGGTGGGACCTTATTAGAGTTTTTCAAGCAAAAACAAGAGATAGGTACTATGTTGGTTGCTTTTGCATAGTAATATGTTCACTTCTTAACTTAGTAATATGTTCACTATGTTGGTTGCTTTTGCATAGTAATATGTTCACTTCTTAACTTAACTCCTTTGCTCCTCTCTTAGTTGACTCCGGACAATTCAATATCTATGGACATACTCAACAGCAAACAACACGTTTACGGGAAGGAGAAAATTGCTGCAAAGATTTGAAGAACGGCCTTCTTCCGTGATTGCAATAAATGAGCTAAATTTGCTATTCAAGATGTTAAGTGCTTCATCTAATAAATGGTATCATGTCAGTCTACAGACCAATTTTTGTGATTGTCTGGATGTTGCAAGCAACTGCAAGCATCTATATGACCTAAGGCTAATCATTGAGAAGCATTTTTGTCACCTGATTCCAATCCTCCCAGTCATAAACAGCGCAAGAAGTATGCTTATGGAGGATACTACTAATGTTAGCGAGGGGCACATTCAAAACATGCCTCAGATTAGTGTTGCATCCTCCAGTCTTTCAGAACAGAAGAGTCGTGTACTTGCGAGCATCAATGAAATAAGAAGCATGCTCGATCAAGTTGAAGTGCGTGTGCAAGAGAGTGACTCATCTCAGCTTGAAACTCTTTTGGACCATCTCAAGAGTTGCACATCCATCCTCATGGATGATCCAGCACCTAGACAGATCAAAATGCCCACTCGAGGAGGCATCCATCAGATACAGGAGTATGTCACTCTTGTATCTGATGGATATGTTACAAATGGTTGGTGTGGGAGTGATTGTCCTTGGTGAACTAGATGGCCAAGATTTGGTCGCCTCTTCAATTATGGAAATGTGGACACTAAAAACCTTGTGGTGGAGAGACTATGGCAATATATAAAGTACACATTATTGAATGCACAGATTAATCGATCTGTTTTGGACTTGGTACATGCAATCATTGGTGGTGACTCGCAAAGTGGCACTCGCATGGGTGGGACCTTATTAGAGTTTTTCAAGCAAAAACAAGAGATAGGTACTATGTTGGTTGCTTTTGCATAGTAATATGTTTACTTCTTAACTTAGTAATATGTTCTCTATGTTGGTTGCTTTTGCATAGTAATATGTTTACTTCTTAACTTAACTCCTTTGCTCCTCTCTTAGTTGACTCCGGACGATTCAATATCTATGGACATACTCAACAGCAAACAACACGTTTATGGGAAGGAGAAAAATTGCTGCAAAGATTTGAAGAATGGCCTTCTTCCGTGATTGCAGTAAATGAGCTAAATTTGCTATTCAAGATGTTAAGTGCTTCATCTAATAAATGGTATCATGTCAGTCTGTAGACCAATTTTTGCGATTGTCTGGATGTTGCAAGCAACTGCAAGCATCTATATGGCCTAAGGCTAATCATTGAGAAGCATTTTTGTCACCTGATTCCAATCCTCCCAGTCATAAAGAGCGCAAGAAGTATGCTTATGGAGGATACTACTAATGTTAGCGAGGGGCACATTCAAAACATGCCTCAGATTAGTGTTGCATCCTCCAGTCTTTCAGAACAGAAGAGTCGTGTACTTGCGAGCATCAATGAAATAAGAAGCATGCTTGATCAAGTTGAAGTGCATGTGCAAGAGAGTGACTCATCTCAGCTTGAAACTCTTTTGGACCATCTCAAGAGTTGCACATCCATCCTCATGGATGATCCAGCACCTAGACAGATCAAAATGCCCACTCGAGGAGGCATCCATCAGATACAGGAGTATGTCACAAGCATGAGGCTTGGCCATGGGGTGAAACGCATACAAAGGGCATCTTCAATAAGTGAGGAGGAGCAAATAGGAACTTGTCAACCCTCCAGGCCAAAAAGACTCACCACAGTGTTGAGAAGAAAGCATCAACATGGTCGGCAACGAGTGAGATTCCCAGAAAAACCATGGATTTGGTGTCCCCATTGTTGCTCAAAGACTTTTATGCTGGACCCTAAAGTGACCATAACTTGTTGCACATGCCATGGAATATTACCCTTGACATCAAGGCAGGCCCCAAGTGGTGGTGATTGTATTCTTGTTGGAAAAGTGGTAAGAATATGTGGGATCTCCTCTAGCGTTACTGCTAAAATTGTGTCATGTGATCCCAGCGGTGATGTAGATCAAGAGAGAGATGCTTTTCCTTGGCTCAAGATAATGGAGACATGCTGCGCAACGTGTTGGCCTCTGAGTGGATACTTGTTCTCTTGTAATCAAGCTTTACACAACTCCATCCTCAATGAATTAAGAGTCTTGCTTTCTTTACCGTGTCTTTATGATCGTGGTTCACTTCAAATGAGGTTTTCATTTCTGTTATTATTTTTCTAAAGTTGTATGTTTTCGGGTCACATTGCCATGAATTGATGGGGTTCAAGCAGTGTTAATCACTCTTGGTTCACAAATGGTTCACACAGGGTTCACAACTATGTAAATATTTTCCCAAAGGTTCATGCTCGGGTCATGCTCTCGGGTCACATTGCCTTGAATTGATGGGGTTCACAATGGTTCACAAAAGGTTCACAATGGGTTCACGCATGGTTCACAACCCTGTGAATATTGTCCCACAGGTTCATGCTCTCGGGTCACATTGCCATGAATTTGTTGGGTTCACACATGGTTTACACATGGTTCATAAATGGTTCCCACTTGGATCACATTTGGATCACACATGGTTCACACAGGGTTCGCTACCCTGCTAATACTTTTCTAAAATTGTATGCTCTCGGGTCACATTGCCATAAATTGATGGGGTTCACTCTTGGTTCACACATGGTTCACAGTCGGTTCACTCAGGGTTTACAACTCTGTGAATATTTTCCCGAAGGTACATGTTCTCGAGACTCATTGCCATGATGAGTTCATTGGGTTTACACATGGTTCACACAAGGTTCACATTAGGTTCACACAGGTTTCACTTTAGGATCAGACAAGGATTACAAGCATGAGTATCTTATTCACATACCCTCTAAGGATTATGTTCATCTACTTAGGAGCCCTTTTTGAGAACAAAGGGAGTACAGACCATTGTCTGTCTATTACCCCAACCACTCACATTAAAAATTAGCATAAGGGTCTTCTCATTCACAACATAATGGAGTTTTCCATCAAGGAAGATTTACAATCCATAAAGACAATGTGTTTGCTAAAAAATTATCCACGACTACTCACAATTAAAATTAGCATAAGGGACTTCTCCTTCACATCACAATAGAGTTAAATATTAAGAAAGAACCACAATCTTTAAAGAAGTTGTGTTTGCCAAGAAATTATCCACAACAACTCACATTAGAAAGAAGCATGAAGGACTTCACATTCACAACATAGTAGAGTTATTCATGAAAAACAAGAGAAGATAAGAAACAATGCAAATTATCATTGCCAAAATATTTGTCTCATAAGACAACCAAGTTTGTCAATAAGTTTTCCGCGATACAAACTAACTTTGCAATAATGCAAAGTATCACTCCCAAAATTGTTGCCACAATACAAAATGAGTATCATGTGAAGCCAAAACTATGCCGACACAAAGAAGGTGAACTCATTGTATCTCCAAGATCTTTTTCTTCGCCCATGCGGCCAACTCTAGCTTCAACTGCTCCACGGCCTCATGTTTGAACCAGGTCCTAGTCAACTGCACACATAAGAGAAAATAAAATCGAATGAGTACAACTCCTTAATTGTGAAACTTAGAGATAAGACTCAAGAGAAGCATCTTACATAGCTCTTCGATCGTTTGCCGTATGCCCCCTCAATCATCCGTTTCATGTAGGCCATGACATAGAATCCTCAATCTATAGCATTAGGCTGTTGCGGCACCTGCCAAAGAATCAAAGAATGAGTGAACCAATACAAATTTTCAAGGGTGCCAGGATTATTACATGTGGTTTCTCCAAGGTATCCAAGGACTTCCTTGGCCTCTCCAGAAACTCCCTCAATGAGTTGTTAGAGCAATGTGAAGCCATGATTTGTAAAGCCCTAAAAGCATAGTTGGTGTAGATGGTTAAAAAAAGGTATTTTTTGTTCTAAGATAACAAAACAAGTAGCCAATATATACCTGTAAACAGATGACAAATGAGTTGAAGACACTACCCTTGAGAGTGGATCAAGATATAGTAATCCATGAGTCTCCCATGGACAATGCACTAGCCTTTTATGGATATTGTTGTACAACACAAAAAGTTGCCAATGATGTCTGTAGAATGAGAAGCAACAAGAACACATTAATCCATTAAGCATCCTAATAGATAGTTTGAACATCAAAGGTACTAAGTTAGTAGACCTACCCATCCACAATTGGAAAGAAGATAAACAAGTACTTTGCCACATCTACCTCTCCAAAGTAACTATCAAGCTTTTTTGCCTCTTGATTTCGACATGCCTTCATAAAGGCATACCAAAGGCTGTCACAAAACCATGCTTTTTCGAAGACATGGCTTGGCATTGTGTTCTCAAACCACCTATAAATTAAGCGGTTCATTGATGTCACACCCGTGCAATATACATATGCATATGGAAAAGATCAAGCCTTTTTTAAAAAAATAGACTTACATATGACACAAATTCATTGTCCGTGTCAATGTTTTTTGAGTCACAATTGACTCCAAAAGGCTACCATCAACCTCAACAACTTGAGACACAAACTGAATAGCAAGACCACTCTCATGAGACACAAACTGAATAGCAAGACCACTCTTAAACCTAGATAGTGTAAAAGACATATGATCATACATGCAAGTAGAAAATGATTCACACATGAAAGATAAAAGACTTCTATTAAATAGCCTTACCTCTTAATGAAATCATCACATTTCAAAGGTTGACTTAAGTTAGCATCTATAGTTGTGCTTCCATTCGCAATGACCACGGTAATGGGAGCACTTGTGCTAGATAGAGGGGAGTCACTAATAATAGTAGGAGACCCAAGCCTTGTGGATATGCCAACCTATGCAAAATTAGAGAAACATTTGATACATATCCATTCTACACTTTATGAAAGCAACGTTTACATAAAGGAATTTATTTTTAACACACCTTCGCTTTTTTGGCCATTTGCGCACGAGTTGCAAGGGGAGTTTCCATTGGCTCACCGATTTGCAATGAGCACAAGATTCGGCTTCCCTCGAAGAACGTACGAGCGCTATCCTCTTTCATAGGAGCTAAAAGTGGCCCTTGATCGTCAAAGCTCGCCAACTTCTCCTACAAAAGAGAATGAGCAATATAAATTTAATGACAATAAAAGAACCTCTACCACATTGTAAAAAAGAATGAGAAAAAAGCATTAAGCCTCTGTCAAGGAGAGTATTACCGGAGTGACTACTTCGTCACGTACTTTATGTGATCCATCATTTAAAGGATTGGCGGCGGGTGTGGATGTCGTTGCATTATCCTTCGCCATTAAGTGCCTCTAAATTAAGAAAACACTACTCAAAATGATGCAAACACACATGAATATAATGCACTACCAACCAAAGCAATTATTCTATACTCACGTGTTTCTCATAGCCTTCAGCAATCCGCTTGTTAATGCGACTCAAGCGAACATCCTTTCCCGCGAGGTATTTTTGCATTGCACTCTCGACCTTCTCTCTAATGTAAGTATCCTTGCTTTCAAAGCATGATCTTTCATCATCACCCATTGCATCCCAATCCTCTTCAACCCTCTTTTTAAGTCGAGCTTCTTGAGTCCTCGTGTTTTTGTTGAGCTTGTGGTCCGGATTTTCAAAGCGCTCACGACATTGCTTTGTGTACAAAGCTCTTGGGGCCTCTTGAGTGCGATGACCTAGAGGACGACCACCCTTTCGCATAGGAATATCTACATTGATATGATGCTTTTTGCGCAAATGGTCCATCATATCACCTCTCCTGAGGTATCGTACATTCAACCTGCGACACTCCTCTGTAGCAATGCACAAACGAGCGGTACGACCGTCGAGCAAAACATCTTCAAACAATTGTGCTTCATCGGTGGCCATCGACCTTATGAAAAAAACACCATACATTAGTTGACTTTTCTTAAGCATGTGAAGCTCATCCACAACTCAAGTATGACTCAATGACTCAATGCAAAGGCAATTAAGCGACTCGATGCAAAGACGCACACACACAACTCTCTCCTCTCTCACTTATCGAGAGCAGTTTCTATTTGATGCGCTTTTACTTTTTTTTGCTTTTTCTTAGTGTCATTTATAGCATCTCACCCAGCCTTGCTTGCAGCCGTTCAGAGAGGAGATAGCAGCCGTTGCGGCCCTGCAAACCCTCGAGACTATTTGACACCCAGGGGTCAAATGAGATCGATGGGGCTGGCATGGCGAGGATGTACAAGCTCCTGTAGGCTGTCACTCGAAGTAAGGATTGCCACTGGAGTCAAAGTGTCACACCCGCGTGCAGTTCACGGCTTCAAGCTTGCACGAGTCGGGACGCAACAGATGTCACGGTTTGGGTCCTCATCCAGCGCTGGTGAGCTCTCTGCTGCTCTGTAATGTGAACGTCTGTAATCACCGTCGGCACTGTCCAGCTCTGGGCGTCCAGCTCTCTGTAATCACTGTCCTCGTCCAGCTCCCTCAACTTGCAGCGTAGCTCGTCCTCGTCCAGCGCTGGGAGCTCTCTGCTGCGTTCAACCCCTCTCTGTAATGCTAGTTTGAATCTAGTTCTGGGCGCCTCGTCCAGCTCCCTCAAGTCGTCTCAGTGTGTAAACTCGGCGTAAACCATGTTTAGGTAAAAACAAAAAAAAATAATGGCCTTAGCCAACCGCGGCCAGAACCAAGTGATAATTGAGGCATTACGGCCATAATTACGGCATTGATTCTCGCACTGTAGATTCTCGTTGGATTCCGTTCGATTATTCTCAATGAATCCAACGGTCAGGGCTCGTCGTTCCCCTCCCAACCGTTGATCTAGCTGTGTCAAATAGTCCTGAGGCATGACGAGCCCCAGAGTTTGCGATTTGTATACCCAATGGTCTCGAAATATAGTATCCGGTTTGCTAATGCGTGGGGTCCGCGGGATAGCAAGACAATGTGGAAGAGGAAAATCGAGATTGCAATGTACTGGTAGCGAGGTTTACAGAAAAACTTCCTGATTAGTGGGCGCAATGCCCTAATAATTCAGGTTTGCAGGACACGGCAAAATGAGCTTCTGATGGCTCGTGCAGATAAACTCTAAAATTTGAGTTCTGATGGGTTGTGCACCAAAACCCAAGAGGTAATGCGAGATCAATTATTAGGCAAAATAGGCTTCTGATAAAATCAAAATGATAATCAGGGAAAATGGGTTCAGTAAACTCCTCCTGTTTGTGTGTACGCCCGCCCCCCCCAAACACACCAAGAAAAAAACCCCCCAAAAAAAAAGAGGTCTGCCACATGATGCCCTTCTTTTTTTCATTCTAGAAGGCCCTTTACAATCTACATGCCTCTGGTTTTTTTATGGGCGCGTCATGCACATTTTTGGGTATTTCGGACGTTAAAAACCTGTAAAAATAAATCTCAACCGTCAAAAAAATTTATTTAAACGATGAAAAACTTGCAAATCCCATCCCTTTTCGACGAACAAGCATGCTCATCAAATTCCATCCCTTTCCCGTCCCTTTCTGACGTACAAGCGTGCTCAATCTATGCCTGGCTATGAGCTTTGAGGAGTCTCCTTTCAAAAGCAAAGCAACTATCACGAGGAGAAGAGACGTTTAACCAAAATAATAGTAGGAACTAGAGAGAGACATTCTCATTTCTATCTTTGGTATTAATTGATGCCTATTATGACCCATGTTGATTTCCCTGACTTCTTGCAACTTTTATGGTGTCTAGTGTGGGAGCTTGTCGAGAAATCTTTGACACAAAACTCTGAAGTGAGATCAAAAGAAGAAGGAAGAAAATCTTAGTTAACAAATAACTAATATGTTGTGCAATTCCATTTCTTGCAAGTCCACGCTATCTTGCCTATAAATACTTTCATTTACAAACAATCACTTGCAAGACTTGAAGGTAATCATGGAAGTCGAGATTTACATGCTAGCTAACCAAACTTTTGCTAACTCCTAAGTTTTACAAATCAACGCGAGACACAACTCTTAGAAACCCCTCTTGACCTCTCCTAATCCACATCACCACCGCGCTGCTATCGATGCAACCACAAGCACTTATGCTTAACTTGCCCCTCTATGAGCCTTCTGATGCATAGCCTGCCTCCTCCTTCACTAATATACCCACCAGACCCTCCCCCACCCTTGGCTGCCCCTCTATGAACTCCTCCTCTCTACTAGGAGGCCAAGCATGATTTTTGATGGGCACATCATGCACGTTTTTAGGTATCTTGGACGGAAAAAACCTGCAAAAATAATTATCAACCGTCAAAAATTATATATATAGAGAGTGAAAAACTTGCAAATCTCATCCCTTTCTCATCGGATTTGACGTACAAGGGTGCTCATCAAAAGGCAACCTGTGCTGCCGAGCTATGAGCATTCAAGAGTCTCCTTTGAGCACCAAAGCAACTATCACCAGGAGAGAGATGTTTTAACCAAAATAATAGAAGGAACCCGAGAGACATTCTCATTTCTATCTTTGGTATTAATTAATGCCTATTATGACCCATGCTGATTTGTGTGACTTGCTGTTTTTTATGGTGTCTAGTGTGGGAGCTTGTGGAGAAATCTTTCACACAAAACTCTGAAGTGAGATCAAAAGAGGAAGGAAGAAAATCTTAGTTTAAAAAAAACTAATCTATTGTGCAGTTCCATTTCTTGCAAGTCCACACTATCTTTCCTGTAAATACTTTCATTTACAATCACTTGCAAGACACTTAAAGGTAGAAGTCAAGATTTGGTGCATGGAACATGCTAGCTAACCAAACTTTTGATGTCACTCCTAAGTTTCACAAATCAGCATGGGACACAACTCTTAGAAACCCCTCTTGACCTCTCCTAATCCACATCACCACCCCCCTCCTATCTATGCAACCACAAGCACTTGTGCTTGACTCCCCCCCTCTATGAGCCTTCTAATTTGCAACCTACCTCCTCCATCACGAATATACCCACTAGACCCTCTCCCACCCTTGGTTACCTAAAAACATTAGAAAAGTCCCATCATGCACAAACATGCAAGGGTGCTATCACAGCGGGGCTGCCCTTTCCATGGTTTTACTATGCTTGTTTTGACTAGTTAATATATAGAAGACATGCTGAGAATAGCAAGGGAAGCATATAGCACAAATTCTTAGAGCCCCAAAGTATGGCCATCCACATACGAGACCAAATTTAGCGAAAATGGACATCCCATTCAATACTTAGAAAAGTTCATCAAGTTTATATAGCTTTTTGTAAGAATTGATGATCCCACCAAAATTTGTGTATTCTGTCTTTGTCTCAAAGGCAAAGCAAGCCTGTAATTTAGATCTTTAATCCCACTTAAAAAGGCCATGTATAAAGATTAACCTATCTAGCCACCACAGTTTAAGTGTGTGTGTGTGTGTGTGAACACTTCTGGACTTTTTGTTAATCTTTAGCTCTATTTTAGGTTAAACATTGAGCTTAAATGCTTAATGTTTTTGTTGCATTTGGGTGTATTAAAGTGTTAGCATACATTTTAATAGCTTAATTAACAAAACTATTAAAAAGCTCTTAATTTTCACTAAAAACCCTTAATAGACTGGTTTTTGGGCTTAGTATTAATGAGCTTAAGAGTCAAAACAATTTTAAAAAAGAGACCTTGAGCGGCATTGGGATCAAATTGGGTGTGGGAATGCTGAGTCTTTGTGTTTATGGACTAGATTCTAGCATTCCTTCACTAATTTGAGCACCGAAATTGTTTCATGCATGGATTTGAGCTTTCTTTTGCATCAGTTAGAATAAAAGAAAAAGCCACAATTTTGAGCTTAATTAATCTTAGAGTATTGATTTTTTAACACATTAGTTTATACATAGATTAGGAATTGGATACATTATTCGATTGTGTATACAAAAATGCAAATTAATCATTACTTAGTGGTTAATTAGAGCTACTAATTTAGATCATAAAGGGGAAAATTTAGTGTAAGGGTTAATCTTTAATTAAGTCCTAATCATTTTTTTACATAACTCATTATAAGTTAAGTGAAATTAATGTGGAAAGGACTAGCTACCTAGCTAGAGCCCACTTTTAGTTGATCCCTTATGACATGTGTACCAAGAAAGGCATAAAGGGGTATTAACTATTTGTCCCTTACCTTTTGTGTAAAGTTTTTATGCTTAGGTATTGGGAATCCAAAAATCTACCCTCATACACAAACCTAAACTGTGTTAGAATTCATGTGCCACCAAAGAAAAAGAAAAAATATTTTCCACGCTCCAATTCTCACAAACATGAAAACCTTGTCCACGTGAAAACTTCAATTCTCTGAGATGTGAAAACCTTATCCATGTGAAAACTTTAACTTTCATGTGGATTACATTTTCATAGACATGAAAACACACATACACGTGAGCATTACATTCTCATGTACATGAAAGCCTTAACCACGTGCAAACCTTGTCCAAATGAAAACACAAATTCACATGTAAGAAAAGAAATGCAAAAAAAAAAGTTTTTTCACTCTCCGATTCTCATGGATGTGAGAATCTTATCCATGTGAAAACTCCAATGCTCACACACTTGAAAACTTTTTTTAAGTGAAAAAACTTTGTCTTACACGTGAAAACTCCAATTTTCATGGACATTAAAACCCAACTTCATGTAAAACTTAAAATCGCAAGAGAATTCACATTTGTGTGAAAACCAACTTCATGCCATAAAAATCAAGAATCATAACATCACGTTGAGATCATGAGAGAATCAAAAAATCAGAGTTATGTACTAGCTCATCAAGGAGGATCAATCAACACAATCAAACCATGGCTAACCTAGGCAGGGGGATTAAACATTCCCTTGACGATGAAATTGAATCTAGCACCAACCCTTAAAGTACATGCCTTAAGTGTAAACTCCAACCACATGGGCCATGCACTTTGCAGCTCTAGTTATGCCACTAAGGTTCGCACCCTTAGTGACCTAATTCTCACAGTGACTAGTCCTCTGCCTAGCACAACAATGAGGCCCAACCTTCTCCAGATGCTTAGAACACTTAACCACCCTTGCAGCCCCTAGATGCCCAAACCGTAGCAATAGTCTAAAGAGCACTCAATGTAACCAATAATCAACTCCAAGCACTAAAACCCAATGCACCACCTAAGGCTGAGAGTAAAACTCATGCCAAGACCTATGAAGAATGTAATAATCAAGCTCAAAAGAGTATGCTTATAGGATTGTTGCCCGAATCAACACTGAGCCACACCATGTCAAATTCACAATGGCCAACCAAACTAAAAAAGAAGAAATTTCCCTTTCAAGAAGAAGAGGTACTCTCTTTTGATGAGACCCATTCTTTGAACCATGAGAAAGAGTTGGAGGAAGAATCTATGGATGATACTGCAAGCAAGTCAAAGGATTTCTACAAGGCCTTGCCATATACCATGCTAGGACCTAGAAAATCGATGGCTAAAGGTGATCTATTTGCATGGAAAGATGAACCCAAAAGTGATCTATCTGTATGAAAAGATGAACTCTTCTACAATTCTATAGTACCATTGTGTGTACACATCAGCACTCTCAACAAGGTTTAAAGTCATGCATGCATTACCAATTCCTTGATAACAAACAAAAAACTACAAACTCAGTTTTTCCTCACTCTTAGGACTAGAGATACCTGACCAGGGTAAAAAGTAAGATTCCTCCATGAATATATATGTGCAGGTGGGTTGGCAATTATTCCTCCTATATAAAAAAAATGGGTCGAATGTTTTCAAAACATTTCCTAAAATGTCCGAAATTCGGCAAATAGTTTCTAAAACCCTTCAAAATGGCCAAAATTTGGGCGAATGTTTTAAGATACCGGACGATTTATTTTGCAAAAAACTCCAAAAAATACCCAATTGGCGAAGATTAGTCCCTATTTTTTTTCCTTGTATTTGACTTGGCTTTAGAGGCCTTGAAACTAGAAGACTATGATGAGCTTTAGAGTTACTATATTGGTAGTTTGAGACAACAAAATTTAATATCTTTAATTTTCAACTTTTGTATATATTTTAGTGGTTTAATGACAATAAAGTGGAAGATTATTTAAGAAGATTGTTCAATGATTTCTCATTCTTGGGACTTGAGATACCCAATTGGCGATTTATTTTGCAAAAAACTCCAAAAAATACCCAATTGGCGAAGATTAGTCCCTATTTTTTTTCCTTGTATTTGACTTAGCTTTAGAGGCCTTGAAACTAGAAGACTATGATGAGCTTTAGAGTTACTATATTGGTAGTTTGAGACAACAAAATTTAATATCTTTAATTTTTAACTTTTGTATATATTTTGGTGGTTTTGTAATGACAATAAAGTGTAAGATTATTTAAGAAGATTGTTCAATGATTTCTCATTCTTGGGACTTGAGATACCTAACTTGGCTTTAGAGGACTTGGACCTAGAATACTATAATGAGCTTTCGGGTTACCATACTGGTAGTTTGAGACAACAAAATTTAATATCTTTAATTTTTTACTTTTGTATATATTTTGGTGGTTTTGCAATGACAATAAAGTGGAAGATTGTTCAAGAAGATTCTAGCACTAGCATTGGAATGATGGAGTGGCATCTTTTGGTGGCTATGTGCCAATGTGCACATTGTAAATACCACAAGTATGCTCTATAAATACTTTGGTATGGTTGTTTAGTCTAGTGACGTGGAAATAAAAGTGGGCCTTATGCCTACATATCTTGGTAACTCTATTAAATAAGATGGCAAACACATGCCAAGATTGTGGATGACAAGATTGTGGATGGCATGTGGAGAAGGTTGGACTTGAGTAAAGGATTGGGCTTCGGTGGCAAGAAAGATGGTTGTATTTAATAGCCAAGATTAAGGGCATCCATCTGCCATGTGCCAAGTAGCCCCTTGCATGTGAAGGGTCTTGTCTTACATCTAGTTGGAAGGAAATCTTTGGGATTGGCCTAACATGTGATGAAGGGTTGCAAAACATGAGAGGGTAACATCCTTCATGTCTCAAGAACAACACCATCGGTTGTGAGGTTTCTTCTCATGATGACGCTACTAAGGGCAAGGAACCAGTTGTTGGATTCATGGACGAGGGAGGAGAGCCTTGCAGCCTTCCTTAGATAGACAGAGCTCTTGATTGAAAATTTACTGGCTAGGGTTATTGTAGAGGATCGAGAAGAAGGGATAAAGATAGGAGTGGTTACAAGATAAGGGCCACCACTTTTGACAGTTGGATGCCTTAAAGGTAGCCTAAAAACAGGCATCTCCACAACTTAAAGGTAGCCTAAAAACAGGCATCTCCACAACTTAAAGGTCCAATCTCTCGTTACGTTTAGAATTTAGTGGCATGGTGTTTGGGGCACATTATACATATATTGGGTATTCAAATGGCACCCCCAATCGGAAATCCAATTTATTTTAAGGATCGTTTCATTGCACAGAAGTTTCGGTATTTGCATTTTTCAACTTTCTTTACTACAGTATAGTATATGTTACGCATAAAATGCTTAGTACTTCTACATTTTTTGGGAATTTTTTTAGATATTTAATTATTTTCCATAAATATTTTTTCTCCACTTTATGTTGTAAAACAACATGTGATTTTCTATTCAAGATCTTGGAAAAAGTGAAGCTCATCATTGTCTATAATGTGGCCATTTTATCAAATTGCAATAACGGTTGAATTTCTTTCGATCTTCTGTAGAAAATTCACTCAGTCTATAAGAGGGCTTGCAGAAGTTTAATAATTTAATTATATAAATTTAATATGACCCTCATTGTACTCCAATTTCTTGTGGATCAAAGTAGTTGTCATGATGAATTTAACAAAAAAAAAATGGAGTGAATTCGAGTAAGGGAAGCCCATTTTTCTAGCCATCTTAATTAAAATTTTCTAGCCATCTTAATCAAAATTTTCTAGCCATCTTAATCAAAATTTTCTAGCCATCTTAATCAAAATTTTCCTGTTTGTCCGCCTAAAGTCTAAAACAAAGGATACATATTAGGCTTGCTGTTTCACCAAATCTAGAGAGTATGCCATTTGTCAAGCAATTAAGCTATGGTAACATAGTCTTAGTTCTACATGTACATGCCACATCATATGGAGGAGGAGAGTCCACATAAGCATCTTGCCATCTCATCATGCACAAGGTTGACTTCCTAAAGCCTACATGACATGCCACATCATATGCGTACATGGTATTTCCATGTAATCAAGAATATCCATGTCATCTTGCCACCTCAGCACAGTCAACTTGGTTGACTTTTTGTGCCTACATGGCATGGCACATCATATACATGCATGGCATTGCCACCTCACCCTTGAGCATGAGGAATGCCCACGTGGTTAGCCAACATTTAACCACGTGGCAAAACACCTACCACCTCATCATCATTTTTAAATTTTGTTTTTCAAAAAAAATATATACTAAAATTTTTTATTTTTAATAAAAAATTTAAAATAAATTTATGTAATATAATTTTAAGGCTCTCCTCAAAAGAAAAGAAAAAAATTGTAAAATTTCTAATCAAATAAATATTATTTATTGAACAAAATATATTATTAAAAATAAATAATTTTTAAATTTTAACAAAGTGAATATTATGATAAATTAAATAAATACTTTCTATTTAAAAATATGTATTTTTAATTTTTTGAGAAAACTTAAAATATGTATTATAAATAGGTTTAAAGAAATTATAATACTATTTATTTAAAAAATAAATTTTATGTATTATATAAGTAAATTTATTTATTAAATAAATAAAAAATTAATATCTATTATTTAAAATAAATAATTAATTCATCATTTCTAAAAATTATAATTATCTTTTAACATTTTCTAGTATTTTATAAAAATTTACCATTATCTTTAAAAAGATTAGATAAATTGACAAAAATCCTGATTTTATCCAAAATCTAATTTATGAAATTGTAACTATCTTGGTATATATAGCCCAATTTTTTGAGTCATCCTCATTCTTAGAGCTTCACCAACTTTGGAGATGACTCCATTCCAAGCATATGTTAATCTTGTTCAAGTATTACTTTAATCTTAATTATCTTCAATTTTATGCTTAATCTCTTTTTTCCTACCTCTTAGCATGGGTTCACAAAGTCGTAGGAGTAGAAAAAGTAATAGGCAACGAGATCCCCCAATCCACCTTATTCATGAGGAGCAAATAAGGGTTCGCATGGAAGATCGGAGAAGAAGAGATCGTGAGTGCAAAGCAAGGGCTCGAGCATTGCAACACATGGTGGGTTTAATTGATGAGGCGTCATCTCCTCCCCCCACCCATTCTCCATTTCTTTCCCGTGGCCCTGCTCCACCTCCTTCTCCTCCGCATTCTCCACATTACTTTGAGGCCTTTGCCTGTTGGTGTTTTGGCCATCTCTGTGTGTGAGCGAGGTGATGAGGGGTCAGTGGTGTGTGGTGTGAGTGTGAGGCTTGCAGGGATACTGCGGTGTTAGGTGGTGGTTGGAGAGCATGGTAGAGCATAGGTCTTGCATGTCTAGCCAATGAGGTCAACTCATCCTTGGCGGGTATACTTCCTTGAGAGGATCCACGCTCCCTTCTCCCCAACCTTAGTGTTTGTGTCAGTGGTCCTTGAGTTCCCTAGCGAGGACCGGTGGAGTCATCCACAACTAAGACAAAATTTGGCGATCACTGTAGGACTCTCCTAGAAGTCAAGGATAGTCTCCAAAAAAAATTCTTTTTCTTTTTGGTGATTTTTGTTCATGGTGAGAGGAGTGTTATGTATGCCCCCGCCGAAGACGAGCTTCTAGAGGTGATTCACCCCTTCATTCTCCTCTTTGAACTAGTCATCGTAGGGTTCTTCCTCGTTCCCTTACTCTTCCCTTAGTATCTTCCTCTTCTAATCCTATGGAAGCTCTAGGGCTAGAACCATTGGCTATTGTCCTTAACCGCGTGCAAGTTAAACTACCAACCTTCAAAGGTACCATCATTGAAGATGCGGAAGACCATGTGCGGTGGTTCCTCACTATGTGTGACTCAAGAGGTCTCAACCGAGATGATGCACACTTGGTCTTGTTCCCGACAACGGTGGAAGAAAGTGCCGACCAGTGGTACAGTTAATTTCCCGTCAACCACTTCCTGGATTGGGCCACCCTCAGGCTGCAGTTCTTGGCGACCTTTCAGCATGGGAACTACTTCGACCTCATCACTTAAGAGCTCGACCAACTCTCCAGGCGGGGGAGTCAGTGGCCTTTTGGTCGCTCGGCTATCCTAAGATCCTGGAAACTACATGCTGCAATAGTGGGTGTTTCAAGCACTTCCTACTCAAACGGCGAGATGAAGATGAGAGAGACCTTTCCATCCCAAGGCACCCTACAAGACTTCCAAGATAGAGCTACACAACTGGAGAATGCTTGCCTCATGGTAGAGCGTAGTACCTCTTGGTATCCATTGATTCCCGGCATGTCTTCGGCTCCTCCAACTGTTCCTTTAGTCCCGACGGTAGCTTCTACATCCGCCTCCATGGATGAGCTAGCCAAGCTCAAGAAGGAGCTTGAAGATTTCAAAAGGTCACAACAAGAGGATGTGACCGTTGCAGTGTTCATCAGGAAGAAGAAGGAGATCGAGCAGCTCAAGGTCAAAGATCCCAAGACAAGTCCATGGTGTCCAGTATGTAGCTCACAAGGCCATCTTCCAAATGATTGTCCTACCAAGAAATATTGCTCATTTTGCTCAAAGGCGGCGGGCCATGAGGACAAGGAGTGTTACTACCTCAAGGGACTTCACCTTATGCAACAACAACTTAAGCAAGGTGCCACCCCGCTTAATCCCTTCGCCGAAGACTACATGGTGACCCTAACCGGTAGTGATTCAACTTCTGCCCAGGCCCCTAACCACCAACCAAACCCAACACCCTTCTTGATCCCTCAATCAGCTAGAATAGCTACCGTCCAATCCCAAGCTTATATTAACCCTATCCCCACTAGTCCCTCCTACTTAGCTGCCCCACATACCCTTCCCTCCCCCATGGCTACTTTTTTACAAACCCCTCCACCGCCCCAGGCTGCCACACCATCTCAATAGGGAGCTCAAATAGCCACGGTAGCATACACTAATACCCCTCATCTCGGAGAAACCCTAACATACAACCCCTGCTTATGCAAATCCCATATCAAGTAGGCACTCTCCCAACCTATCAGCCATACCTCCCACCCGTGCCGGTCCCATAAACACCCCAATTCTATCAAAACCCACCCCTGGTGGTCTATGCAGTAGCTCCTCCTAGTACCTCGGGCCGCTAACAACACGTATGGGGCTTGGCCTAACCAAAGGTTCGCCAATTGCCATCCTCCCAACAACAACCCCACCCAGCCTCTTATATGCTACCTTTGTGGGGGGAGGGCCACATGCAAGCTCAATGCACTATACTAGAGGGCTCGCCCCCATGCCTTCATTGCCCAGAGAGCCGAGACCGAGAGCCGAGACCACTACACCCGGGATTGTCCTAGAACCCCACTGGTTAACATGGTGGAAGTAGTGGTGCCATCTCCCAAATTTGACACTCCAATAGTGGTAGTGGTGCCACCTCCCATTGCTGGCACTCCAATAGTGGCGGCTGTCTCACCACCTAGTCCCACAAGGAGCCCCAAAGACACCAACTCCTCTCCTTGATGGTGTAGTCTACCCATCCATTGTGGACCACGCTTATAAGGAGGCCATGGAGGAATTCATTCAAACACCACCGATGGATAAGGAAGTGGCGCCTACCTTGGTCATTCCCCCAACCACCACACCTTCAAAGACGAATGAGGAGTCTACCCAACCCAAGGTTAGTAATTTAAGTTGGGAGGAAAAGTTAGTAGGAGCAAAGGTGTAAATCACCTTTCCTCAATTATGTGGTTTGAGCCAGGAAATAGGAGAGCTACTGACAGGCTTGGTCCAGCATTAGATGGATCCAAAGGCAACTAGGGGTGAAGCCACATCTAGTAGTATTGGGCGACGGCCTAGGAGGAAGCAAGCAAGGGTATGCCTCACTGTCCCAGAAGTGGCCAATCAATGAAGCCCAAGGGTGACAGTCTTCATGGGAGGAACTCAAATTACAGGGGCCATTGTGGATGGTGGTTCTGGTGTTAACATCATGCCTGAAGCTACTAGGGAAGTCTTGGGTCTCCGAATTTCTGAGCCAGCTCCCTTCGCCATCCGAGTGGCAGACTAGAGAGAAGTGATGCCCGTGGGACTAGTCAGGCAAGTTCCGATCAATTTTGAGGGATTAGTATACGAAATGACTTTTGTGGTGTTAGACCTCCCACCAGCTCGAGGGGCCTACAACTTGCTCATTATAAAGCCTTGGTTGAGGGTAGCGTAGGTGATCCATGATTGGGGTCGAGAAAACTTGCATATCCCTAACCCGGAGGGGACAGTGACCTTGCCCTTGGAAAAAGGCCCCGATGAGAGTGCATGGGACACTGCCCTACATGACATGATTCCCATTCGAGAGGAGGTACCCAGTGACAAGGAAGAGCAAGAGGAATCAAGGATTACCAGGGGATGAGGCATGGGATCCATTTGTCTCAGAAGGACAGGCGGTAGAACCTCTATGGAATTGGTTAAATTTCTATGAGGGGTTCAAGTGCAATATGGTGGACATAGTGGAGTTGGGGCACCCAGACCCTATTCAAGAGGTGTCCCCAGAAGAAGAGCTCTCAAAAGAACCAATAGTACGAGATTGGACAGAATCTTTTCTCACCCTGGCCTCCTTCTCTGCAACAGTGTCTCAACAGGAAGAGATAGAGGTCATAGGTCTAGGGGAACCTGAGTTTTCTCGACAACCTACAAGGTCTCTCAAGAGGAGTCATCAGAGGTACCTATAACACCTCCTAGACACACCCGCAACAAGGAGAGGCGGGTAGAGCACTTCAAGACTAGGGAGGAAGCTTTGCCCCACTAGAAGAGATACCCGCTTGGCTGGATGGAGGAACGCATTGGTGATTTCCCTTTGGACATCACCCCAGCCCATGACCCCTTATCTCTCCATCAACAAGCAGCACTCGGTGCCGCTCCTCTTCCACCCACCACTTACCACGAGGCGATGAGAGAGGTGCACCTGGGCACAATAGAGGAGCTAAGTCCCATCTTGGTGGCAGCTTGGGTAGGACCCTTCCACTCTTCATAGAATCACCAACTTTTTCAAAGAGCACCAAGATGTATTTTCATGGACTTACAAGGATCTCCCAGGAATAGACCCAACCATTTGCACTCACAGAATTCCACTAAAAGAAGGCAGTTGGCTAGTCCGGAAGGGCATTTACCGCATGAACCCAAAATATTCAGAGGTAGTGAAGAAAGAGTTGGACAAGATGGAAGAGGTAGGTATCATTGTTCCCATTGAGCACTCCCACATATAGTGGTCATTCCAAAAAAGAAGACCAACAAGATCAGGATATGTTTCGACTTCAGACCCCTCAATCAGTGCACAATCAAAGACGGGTTTCCCTTGCTTTTCATAGAGTGGGTTCTAGAAGATGTGGCCGGCCATGTGCTCTATTCCTTCATGGATGGGTTCAGCGGCTACAACCAAGTAGTGATCGATGAGAAAGATCAGCTCAAGACAGCATTGGTCACAGAGTGGGGAACATATGCCTACAAGATGATGCCCTTTGGTCTTTGCAATGCCCCAGCCTCATTCCAGAGTGGGGAACATATGCCTACAAGATGATGCCCTTTGGTCTTTGCAATGCCCCAGCCTCATTCCAGAGGACCGCCACCAAGATTTTCTAGGAGTATTTGAATGATTTTTTACGCATCTTTTTGGATGACTTCTCTAACTTCAGTGGGAAAAAAGGCATGCTTAGGGTGGTGGTTCTAGAGGAACACCTGACTCAACTCACTTTGGTGTTCATGAAGTGCAAGGTATCTGGTCTCCACCTGAACCCCTTCAAGTGCCACTTCCTTGTTGTAAGTCATGGTGTCCTGCTGGTGTTAAATTTGCAACAATGTGATGAGCTATGGTGGATCAAATGCTAGAATCAACATCATTAACAAAGAGATAAGATAATAATTAAGATGTAATTAGTGAGTACGTTGCATGTAAGCATATCTATTTTGTCTTCTTGCGAGTTTTGGGATTACATGAGAATGAGGATATGGTAATGCATCAACCGACACTATCACCAGAGGAAGTGGACAATATACTATCACGTCCTTGAAGCAAGGATGTTTGTGCCTATACTTAAGCTTTAATCAAGCCTCTCATGTTCGTGCCTACTTAAGCTTGTAAGGAAATGTGAAGTCAATCTTTTTGTAAGAAAATTTGAACCTGAGTTGCGTGTGACGAGTGGAGATCAATGCAAGGATGCAACAAAAAGATGCAAGCAGGAAACAAGTGACATTCTTATTTAGGGCTCTTGTAAAGAGTTCCAAGTTGTAGATGAGTGTGGGAGTGGGCTTAAGAATAATCCCACATGGGAAGTTTTGGGAGTTTTAGAGTTTTTGTATAAAAAGTGGCTCATTTGAGAGCTTATGTACACTTTGGGCTAAGTTCATGCTAGAGCTCCTTTGAGAGAGCTACTCTCCCTCTTCTCCATAGAGGTGAAGACTCTTCCCTCACCCCATCTACATCATTGTATGAGATAAATCTCTTCATTGAATCACTAGCAATGTCATGAGTCTTTTCTCATCCTCTTCTCTAATCATTTTACTCTTATGCATGCTTTTAGTATTTCATTTTTGAGTATGTGGATTGATTTGAAGCTTTCATGGAAGCTTGATGCTTGAGAGTGTGCATGCTTGTAGAAAGATAGGGGTGGAGTGAGGTCTTTCTCTTTGCTTGTGTGCATAGTGAATGTGTTCCTCTTGCTTGTATTTGTGAATGAATGGGTGTGTAAGAATGAGGGCAAGTTGAGCTTGTGTGTGTGCTAAGTCTAGTGTCATGTGATGGTAGCCATAAGCATTCTCTCCATCAAATGGATAAGGTTTTGTGCACCGATACGGGTTGAATCCCTAGCTCCAAAAGGGATGCAAATCCCATTGGATTGAGCTACATGTGGATCATACTACTCTTGCTACAAGTGAGAGAGTTTTCCGTCTCTCCATTGGCGCCGCTGCGCCGGGGAGAAGACTCAAATCCGGTTGAGAGTGTGTGGAAACCACCACTATTTTCTCTTTTGGTTGCAAAACCATTGAGTGATTAGGTTAAGTTCGGATAGTGCTGCAAAGGTAAGTGTGCTTGCACACCACAGGTTATGACCACAATCTCAATGTCCTACAAGTATTTAAGTGATTCCTAAGTGGCAAACCTACTCCTAAATATGAGCAATGGTGATTGGACCTCTTATTCTTCTTTTCATTTCCTTTTTTTTTTTATGTGTGTGTAGAAGATGATTAAGATGAAGGTTCCATCCCAATGAGACCCAAGCAATGGCCAAGAGACCTCCGCCGAGAGAATCTAAAGGCCGCTAAGTATCTCAAGGGCGACAGACCCTTTTCTTTCTTTTTGACATAAGGAGTATCCCATGAAGATGAGGGCATCGGTCTCGAGGGCCCATAATGTACCCCAGAGTCCTACCAACATCTATCAAGGTGATAGAGTCCTTGAAGGTCTTTTTCGGAATCATTTAGACGTCAGTTTTCACCCCATGGAAACCAAGGCATCGGCCCCAAGGTGCTAAGACAACCCCAGGTCCTACCAAGCATTCCACATGGCTGTAGACACGTCATGTCCGATTCACTTGTATATATTTTTTAGGGCATGATTTTGTAAATTTTTTATTAATCCTAGCACAGAGCCCATACCTAAGAGGTAGCTACCATTAGGGATAACTAATATACTTTGAAAGCATAAGAACTTGGCATACTCCGTTGGTATATATCCCACACTGTCTTCAAATAGAAATACCTTCTACTAAGTCCTCTAAGAATCTAGAAATAGCGGTGTTGTCCCGAGTGGCTCTGGCCTCGTCGGCCCATTTGGTCACATAGTCGGTGGCCACCAAAATTTACTCGACCAGTGGGATGGGACTTTGGGGCCACAAAATCAATGCCCCACTTCTCGAAGGGCTCCTAGGGTGGTGAAGCATGGAGAGGCAAGTAGTGCATACTATGTTATTTGGGTGTCCAGACCTTTGACATATGTCGCATTGTTGCACCCACTTTCTGCAGTCAGAGAACATGGAGGGCCACCATAGACCTAACTGCATGATCTTTCGAGTGGTGACAAGGCCAGACAAGTGACCTCCACCTGGTCCAGAATGTGCATCCTCCATGATGAGGGGAACCTCATGAGGGTTGACACATCCCTCAACACTTCATCCTTGCCCCTCTTGTACAACTGTCTGGCAATGAGCTGATAAGGCCTACTCTTAAGTAAAAGCCTCCTCTTTGCCTTGGCATCGGAATTCTATGGGGAAACCTAGCTGTGCTAAACAGCATCACAATGTCCTCATACCAAGTAGGGGTGGCATCCACCACAAACAACATGTTGTCTGGGAGATCATCACAAATCCCATCTTTCGAGGCTGGCTCCCCACTTGGGATTCTAGACAGATGATCAGCCATGACATGGTCCTCTGGGACTATAATCTCAAAGTCAAATTATTGAAAGAGAAGGAGCCATTTGTAGATCCTGCTAGCCATCTGGGCTTTATTCAACAAATACTTTAGTGCTTGATGGTCCGTGATTCACCACAAAGTGATGCCCTAATAAATAATGTCTGAATTTCTGAAATGAGTAAACTATGGCCAAACCCTCCCACTCTGTGCTGGAGTAGTTTCTCTCAGCCCAATTGAGCTGCTTGCTTGCATAATGAATAGGCCTATCCATCTTTAGATCTACATCTGGCTGTGCTAGCACTGCTCCTATTGCTATTGCACTGGCATCCGTGTGCACACATGGAAGATCAATTCCCAATTTGGGGTGATGAGTACCGGAGCGTTCACCAGCATGTACTTAAGAAAAGTGAAGGCTCTCTCTTGATCGAGGCCCCAAATGGAAGGGAACATCCAAGTGGAGCAAGCGGTTGAGTGGAAAACAAATATGTGCATACATGCGGACGAACCGACGTTGGTAGCCTGATGCCCGAAGCAACTCCTGCACACCTTTAGGATTGGATGGAGAGCCTAATCTGAGAATAACAATGATCTTGTCGGGATTAGGAGAAAGACCATCGGCTAAGATGATGTGACCCAGCTGTTGAAATATACGAGTGAATAGGGTGTGTGCGGGAACAAGCCCTTGGCAAGAGGCTGTAAAAGAGAATCTGTAAATGTGAGAGAACCTATGAAAAGGTGAGAAGTATCTACTGGGAGAGAACAAAGGGTAGCATGAGGAGATTTAGGAGGTGTGGAGATATTCTGGGAAGAGGTGTAGAGAATCAAGCAAAAGAGGTGGAGTGAATCAAGGAGAAATCAGTGGGATTGGATGCTTGGATGTAAACTCTATAAATTGAGGCATTGGCCTAATGAGGCATTGGCCTAATGAGAATTTGCTAGTTTTTGATTATCCATGCCTACATTAAGCTATCAGTTAATTGCTTACTAATCACATCTTAATTATCATCTAATCTCTTTGTTAAGGCATTGGCCTAATGAGAATTTCCTAGTTTTTGATTATCCATGCCTACATTAACCTCTATAAATTGAGGCATTGGCCTAATGAGAATTTGCTAGTTTTTGATTATCCATGCCTACATTTGCTAGTTTTTGATTATCCATGCCTACATTAAGCTATCAATTAATTGCTTACTAATCACATCTTAATTATCATCTAATCTCTTTGTTAATGATGTTGATTCTGGCATTTGATCTGCCATAGCTCATCACATTGCTGTAAATTTAACATGGTATCAGAGCTTAGCCTAGAATCCATCAAATTTATGAGCCCATATCTAACTAATTAAGATTAGTAGATGATTAAGAAACAATCACTTTTTTAGTTATTTTCAAGTAGCCCTCTGCACTCCCAGCCAGTGGAGGGGCTTGATCTCCCTCCAAGAGCAACATTAGGGCAAGTCCTTCTAGGCATGCATAGCCAGCCTCCCCACAGCCAAGCAAATTGGCACGCAAACCGCCCTCCATAGCTCACGAAATTTGCGATTCTACAGGCACATTTTTTTGAGAAAATTTGATATTTCTGTTGCTCCAGATCAAATTTCTCTAATTCCTCTTGGACCTAGGGGTTTTCAAGGGTGCTCTACAAGCTCTAGTGAAGACAGATTTTGATTTGATCAAGTCTACAGTGAGATCCAAGCTCTTCATCAAATCTGCAGGGTGACTTTGGTAAAACAGAGATTAAGCATTCAATGTTTGGTCAAATCTTGTGTTTCTTGGCTTAATTCTCTACTAGACTAATTGCTATTGATGGCCTTGAAAGGATTTGAGCTCATTTGAACTCTAAGGCCTTGAAAGGATTTGAGCTCATTTGAACTCTAAGACCTCAGATCTGGACTCCCCGCATACTATGTTTTTTGCACACAAAATAGAGAATTAATTTGCTAATCAATGATTAATCAATGCTAATCATTATATTTTGGTGTAACTGAGGGTTCGAATTAACCATTAGGTATTTGATACAGATCCCTATAACTTCAGATTGCAATTCAGAGATTGTTTGATACTCCGACCATTCTGTACAGATTTGTTACCCTTGCTTTAATGTAATTTTTGGTAAAATTATGCTGATAAATTTGTGGTAATCATCATCTTGCATTTACCCCTTGGTTAATGCCTACAAATCACACTCAAATTCAAGATTATTCACAGCCAGAGTTGCATTTGGGAATGTGCATAAGAATGAATGCTATATGCATTATGTATTGGGCACACATGGGTGATTATATCCTTGTAAAAATGGGATCAGACACTACCCTTGTCCAGAATAAGGCAAGAGGCAAGACCTCCCACATAGATTTGGGTTTGCATTGCATAATGATACAAGATAAACATCAAAATCCCAAAAGAACTGTCAACAATACATTAAAACATGTTGCTCACATGGAGCAAGAACTGACGGACAAGCTCATGGCCCCATCCATGAAAGAAGAAGAACATCTCTTTCCAAGAGAAGGATCAACACCGAGAAGAAGAGCTAGAGGAAGCATTGAAGGAAGACATGGATGCGTGAAGAGAAGCTGCCACAACAAGAAGACTAAAAGAAGAGGAAGACATGGATGCATGAAGAGAAGCTGCCCACGACAAGACAAGAGAAGATGTGAGGCTCCAAGAAGTGAGGAGCCATGTGAAAATCTCAGAGAGAGAGAGAGAGAGAGAAACCCCACAACCCAATGTAACCTACCCCAACAGAGTAAAACCACCTCTGAGCCACCGCCGATGATGTAGGCCATGTGGTAGATGTATGTGTGAGCACTTTAGTCAAGGTCACGGGCACTTGTAGTAGCCTTGGACACATAGAGAGAGAGAGTGTGTCAAGGACTATGAGTTTAGGGACTTGAGGCACTGGTCGTGGACTATCAAGTAAGAAGGAAACTTGGTATAGGGTCCAGGTGTGCTAGGATTATTCACTTGAGGGGAGGTGTTGAAATATACAAGTGAATAGGGTGTGTGTGGGAACAAGCCCTTGGCAAGGGGCTGTAAAAGAGAATCTGTAAATGTGAGAGAACCTGTGAAAAGGTGAGAAGTATCTACTGGGAGAGAATAAAGGGTAGCATGAGGAGATTTAGGAGGTGTGGTGATATTCTGGGAAGAGGTGTAGAGAATCAAGCAAAAGAGGTGGAGTGAATCAAGGAGAAATCAGTGGGATTGGATCAGTTTTATTTTTGCATGAACATCCGGCTAGGGGGCGTGGGAACTCTTTTCCCTGGTACCCGGGACAAAAATCAAATTCTCCTTCCCCTCCTCCCCCTCTCCTCTCTCCTCCTCTCTTCTTCTTCCCTCCTCCTCCTCTCTTCTTCCCCCCTCCTCTCTCTCTCTTCCCTCTCTCTCCTTCATCAGAGTATCTATGGCATCATTGACAACTAGAACGCTCACCACCTGTCCACTTAGGGGCCTTTTCAATAGTTCCTAGAGCATAATACTCGGCAATATAATCACTTATAAAAATCAAGATGGACTCTCGTTGTTGAAGATCAACCAGCAGATCCATATAAAGAGCCATGGACTCATCCATTGAAGACCAGCAAGGTCAAACAACCAGATCCATGTCCGGTTTCAGAAAACAACTCTTACTCCTTGTTCCAATATCTTCCTCGATGCACGTGTGGGTATCCTAGGTGACCCAGAGCCTGAGCACCGTATGGTCAGCACCCTCTAGGATGCTTCGCAGGTGACCTAGCGCTTCACTCATAGGCCGCTTCCTTGGTCCCTCATCCACCGTATCAGAAGCTCACCATTTTAATCGAACCGAGGCTGGTCAAGACCTCGGTCGACTTTGCTACGCGAGACGTCCTCCATTGACTCTCCGTCTCAGCAGTTGTAACTTTATCAGTTAGGTCTCCACGACCTTAATCACAAGACGATCAAAATGCTTCCCCAACATTCTTGACATAAAACAGCCATTTACAAACAGCATTTACAAACAGTTTACAAATACAGTTTCTATATTAACTCTCTGTAAGGTCCCTCCCAAGCCATGTATGTATATGTCTCTTTTAATATAGATTTCAATAAGGAAAGAGAGTGTACTTAGAGAAGAGTGAGACAATAAGGCTAGAAACATTAGGAAAGTGTTAGAATAAAAATATTAACTCCAAAAAAATCCAAAAAGAAATAAGAATATAAGAATAGTTTTATTAAGAGATAAGTATCCCCAAAAATAGAATTTCGAATTTAGGTGATAAGAGGTCATATTTAGAGTACTTTTACACATTTAGAGTCCATGCATTCTAAAAATGTAGAAAAACAACGTGTTTCTAAAGATGTCGCGTTTGTGGCTATATACAGACGTTTTTGCCTATTCTGCCTACGCTATCTTGTAGAGCAGATGTCTTCCCGTTCTTTTGACTGGTTATATGACCATATTCTGAGTTTTTATCAGAGAGTTATGGCCGAAAAAATTTACTGTTTCTGTCAGGGTCTCTACACAGAGAAAACTGTGAGAAGGCAGCAAGTAGCCTCAAGGTAATCCTAGAGTTTGAGATGCATATATCCCTTCATTCTTATCTAATATCTCAGAAAATAAGCTTAGATTGCTATGGTCTTTCGGAGGAAGATACCTAAACTCTATAGCTTTTCTTTTCGAGAAAGAATAGTATGCCGTAGCCCTATAAGAAGAGGCTATTTTGTCATAAACCTTAGAAAGAGAGAAGAGTCACACTACGAGTAAGAAGAGATAAAGCTTGGGAATGACTGGATGATTTCAATCATAAGTCAAGGTATTAGAAGACTCTATTCTCATATGTCAAGTTGTTCTAAAGCTCTTGTTAACAAGCAAGGACAACGATAAACGACAAATTTCTATAAGGTATATACATATTTTGTTTTTCAATTATATATCATTCTTAGGGGTTGAGGTATGGCCCCAGCTTCTCTATTAATTGTTAATATTGATCTATTTGATTGATTTACTATTTAAAGTTTGTATTCTTTAACATATGTCTTAATAAAGAATGTCTTATCTGGCAATCTCAAGTTGAAATGCTAAAATCTTTGTGAAAAGGATTGTTTTCTTAAGAAGGTAACATGGATTCTAATCCTATGGTTTAGTTGAGTAAATGGATTGTTATCTTGGTTAAATTAAGGTACAGGTATAACTTCTCCCTGCCTTGACGCTGCCCCGTTCTTGTGCTTGTATAGCCGGACGGCGGAGACGTTAGTAAGGCCCGGAGTTGGCCCATGGTATCCCTCATACCATTGGGAGAATGAGGTTCGCCGATTGAGGCGAGTGATTGTGATGCTGCCTAGTTCTGAGGGCCCAGGCTAGTGCGGTAAATTAGCCCACCCTAGTGCGCAGACATCTCTCTGAGGGGCGGGAGGATCGAGCGATGGAGCCTGAGAGGGCGACAGGCCGGCTTGAGTCCTCGCCCAGCGGCCGACGATGAGGTGTATGGTCCCGTAGGATTTTGCCCAGCATGTAGAGGCTAGAAGGCCGAATTCTAGATCATCGACGGTATAAAGGAAAAGAATAAGAGAGCCAGTTTGGCTTGTATGAAATTGATTCATGTTTAAACTTTGTCTTTGGCATTATTGTATTGTGAAAAAAAGGCTGTTTTAACAAACCTTGTGAAAAGAGCCTTAATTAAGGAACATGTTTATTTATGTCAAACAGTGTGGTAGGATTAATTAGAAAACAAATTGATGCGTGAGTAGGGTGGAAAGTGGGAGGATGGAATGCCCCGACGGTACTATCCTATGGACGGGTGGACCCGATTAGTCGGGTAGCTTTCCAACATATTAAGTGAAAGCCCTACGTTAGATAAATAGGTTCTCGAGCAATTCTATTCTAGAAGACTAGGCCAGCGGCTCTGCCTTACATAGATGAGGAAAAAAGCGTTGCCTCTAGAAATCAAGTCTAGTAGTTGCCCAATTTATGATCAATTGCCCTATGGGTGATTTAATGTTTTGAAGATCACGCTTCCCTGCGGGATAGAACTAGGTCTTACCTATGAATCGTATCCTTGAATCTTTACATGGTCAAGGTGTCGATGAATAGGAAATTTTCTCCAAGTTAATAAGACTTAGTGGACTATCTTAAGTGTTTTCCCCCATTGTGGAAGGGGGGGAACCTTACAAGTGGTATCAGAGCCGATCTTAGTTCCTAGGATTTATTTTTCAAAGGTTAACTATCAAGGGATTAAAACAAGTGATTGTTTATCATATGAGGACGAATCAATCATCTCTACTGGCCATAGAAGAGATTTGAAAATCCGCACATGTTGAGACAATCATCCTATGAAATTGTGCTTGTATCTTGGGGGTGCACACGCAAGATATTTGTACAATAAATTTGAGAAATTAGATTGGGGAGAAAACCTTTTGTGAGGAAAAACATAGGGCGATCAAATTAAGAAACTAGTGAGAGACTGAATAGAAGGATAGACCAAAACTTTGTTTAGAGAAATTTTTAGGATATATCTCATTAGTTCGTATATTATAAATTATTAATATTATAACTCCATTAAGGTTTGAATAGTTGACGTGTGAATATCATCCATTGGATGCTTTACACTAGGACGATCATCCAAGATCTAGAATCCATCTCAGACACTAACTTCGGATGTGTAATTCCCAGAGGATCATGCTCTTAGATGTGTTAATCCCAAGATACTAGCTGTGTAATTTTTAGAAAACTAATCATCTTAGATGTGTCAATTCTGATAATCTTTGGATGTGTCAATCCCAAGGCACCAGATGTGTAATTCTTAACACTAGTTCTGTAATTGGACACTAAAGTGTCTTGAGGACACTAAAGTGTCTTGAAAGTTAGCATTTTTCTTGAATTTTTGTGGGTAATCTATTAAGAGTTTTGAAATGCTTAACATCCACAGATGTTCCTCAAGACCCAAAAAAATTGAGATTTTTTAAATTACACTTTTCTTAGCTTTTGCAAGGTAATATTTTAATTTTCTTAGACACATGCTGATAAAACGCATGATTTTTGCTGTTTTCAAAATAGTAGTAATTTGTACATAACTTTTAGAAGGGACATAGTTTGATCATGAAACTTGGCTTGATGGAAAGCCCATGATGTAAACTAAATCTTGGAATCATCAAACGATAATTATTGGATAAATTTTTGACTCGTTAATATTGAAATGATGTTTTTTATACAGGTGGAGCATGAATTTTTCTCCTTCCATATGCAAGCTAATAATGTAAAACTTGAGGTGCACCCATGTTATATAGGGTAAATACTACTTTGTTTTGAATTTTCCAAAACTTTAGAGCCACTTTTTGGGCCTCTTCTCATACATGGCCTTTTGCGCAACCTGTTTTTAATACGTAAAATGTCTAATTATGAGCCTAATTTTGATTTTCATCAAAGGGGAAAGCTGTGTAAGTGCATTATTTGTTGTAAATATAGGTGTAGACTACTTGTGCAAGCATAGTTATGATTAGTTTTTGAAAAAAGATGATCAAATTTTATATTTTTGTTTTTTACAGTTTTTTTAGAACTAGGCGATAAGAACCTACTTAAGTGGAGGCTAAGTTAGTGTCATACACATCAAATTATGGCTTATTTATCTCATCTCAAGCATGAAAACCAATAATCAACATTCTCATTGATAGGGCTACAATTTTTTTTAGTGGCGTGATTGAGTTTTGATAATATGCGTTACTTTGATTTTATACAACTTTTTTGGAAAAAATTCTAGGAAAGGAAAATGATTTTTTTGGTGAACTTCTACCTCCTTGGACTGATGTATGCTATCAAAATATCTTGGGAAAAATGCTATTGACATCATTGGATTTTTTTTGAGAGAGAATGATGCTTGCATATTTGAAAAAATCTTGAAAAATCCTGAAAAATGTTCATTTTCAAGACATATGCTACTTTGTTGCTTATGTACTTCCAAATAAAAAGGCATTTTATATGTTTAGCATTTTTTACATAAGCATAGGGTTATGTTCTACATGTCCAATGAAGCATTTTGGTTTTTAAAGCCTACATTAGGAGTTTGATTTTTTTTCGTAACCCCCAAAAAAGGACACTCAAGTGTCCTGTTTTGGTACCAAACTAGTGTTAAAAAATGAAGATCTCACATATATTAATCCAGAATGCCTTTAGATGTGGCACTATGATAAGTATTTAGATAGTTTTGAACTTTTCATGGATATAATGAAAGAAGCAAGTTCACCCTTGCTCATCTAAAAATTGAAAGAAATGCCAAATTAGTTGGAAGCACTGTTGTCAATCTTACCACTGGAGCTAGAATCAGTTTATGAGATGCCATGAAATTACACCTTCGTGAAAGATTTTGTCTTCTAGGATTTTGAGAGGATAAAATGAATGAATTTTTGGAGCTAACCCAAGAAAGGAAGACCCTAAAAGAATACCACCAAACTTTTGTTAAACTTCTCCGATTTGCTCCAGAGATGGATGAGGTAACTCTTCTCCATCAATTCATTTGGAAGCTTAATCTACCTTTGAATAACCTCATCAAGAATGTGAAACCATCCTCTATTTCAGAAGCCATAATTATAGCCAGAGACTATGATAAAGTTTTTTATATAGAAAGTGTTGAGAAGGACATGAGTCCTTCCATGTTAATCAAGAAGAAGTCTCCTAATTCAAGAGAAACGTCAAGCCCACCCTTGGCTACAAGGAATCATGAGCTAGAGCAAAAATTAGGTCAAGAAATAGAGATAGCAGGGTTAAAGATAATCAAATTCAACAAGTATTTCTATGAGTAAATAGAAGAGGATTGGTGCAAGATTTATGTGAAATAATGTGCATGATGAATAGAGGTATTCTACAAGACGATACTAAGATTATGAAATTGCTATCAAAAGTTATTTAACTAAAGGATTGATTCCCTTATGTTTTTCCATGATAATTTGTTAAGTACCATACTGCATGGGGGTATAGAATGAATTTGAAGGTTCATATCATATGAGAGGTATATGGATGCATGAAATTAGGATAATAAGGCCAATTAACTTTAGAATAATAAAGACCTTTTGGAGGCACAACAAAACGAGCCAAGCACATGAAATAAAGGACTCTTTAAGAACAATGTTTAGATAAAAGAAGATTTTTACCTAGTGTGGGGACACCACTTTGAAAGAGACAGGAGGATTTACTTAGATACTACCCTAGCTCGCGAGATGAGGACATCTCGAATCTTTTAAGTGGGGGAGATTGTAAGGTCCCTCCCAAGCCATGTATGTATGTGTCTCTTTTAATATAGATTTCAATAAGGAAAGAGAGTGTAATTAGAGAAGAGTGAGACAATAAGGCTAGAAACATTAGGAAAGTGTTAGAATAAAAATATTAACTCCAAAAAAAATCCAAAAAGAAATAAGAACATAAGAATAGTTTTATTAAGAGATAAGTATCTCCAAAAATAGAATTTCGAATTTAGGTGATAAGAGGTCATATTTAGAGTACTTTTACACATTTAGAGTCCATGCATACTAAAAATGTGAAAAAAAACGTGTTTCTAAAGATGTCGCGTTTGTGGCTATATATACACGTTTTTGCCTATTCTTCCCGCGTTAGCTTGTAGAGCAGATGTCTTCCCGTTCTTTTGACTGGTTACATGACCATATTCTGAGTTTTTATCAGAGAGTTATGGCCGAAACAATTTGCTATTTCTGTCAGGATCTCTACACAGAGAAAACTGTGAGAAGGCAGCAAGTAGCCTCAAGGTAATCCTAGAGAAAACTGTGAGAAGGCAGCAAGTAGCCTCAAGGTAATCCTAGAGTTTGAGATGCATATATCCCTTCATTCTTATCTAATATCTCAAAAAATAAGCTTAGATTGCTATGGTCTTTCGGAGGAAGAGACCTAAACTCCATAGCTTTTCTTTTAGAGAAAGAATAGTATGCCGTAGCCCTATAAGAAGAGGCTATTTTGTCATAAACCTTAGAAAGAGAGAAGAGTCACACTACGAGTAAGAAGAGATAAAGCTTGGGAATGACTGGATGATTTCAATCATAAGTCAAGGTATTAGAAGACTCTATTCTCATATGTCAAGTTGTTCTAAAGCTCTTGTTAACAAGCAAGGACAATGATAAACGACAAATTTCTATAAGGTATATACATATTTTATTTTTCAATTATATATCATTCTTAGGGGTTGAGGTATGGCCCCAGCTTCTCTATTAATTGTTAATATTGATCTATTTGATTGATTTACTATTTAAAGTTTGTATTCTTTAACATATGCCTTAATAAAGAATGTCTTATCTGGCAATCTCAAGTTGAAATGCTAAAATCTTTGTGAAAAGGATTGTTTTCTTAAGAAGGTAACATGGATTCTAATCCTATGGTTTAGTTGAGTAAATGGATTGTTATCTTGGTTAAATTAAGGTACAGGTATAACTTCTCCCTGCCTTGACGCTGCCCCGTTCTTGTGCTTGTATAGCCGGACGGCGGAGACGTTAGTAAGGCCCGGAGTTGGCCCATGGTATCCCTCATACCATTGGGAGAATGAGGTTCGCCGATTGAGGCGAGTGATTGTGATGCTGCCTAGTTCTGAGGGCCCAGGCTAGTGCGGTAAATTAGCCCACCCTAGTGCGCAGACATCTCTCTGAGGGGCGGGAGGATCGAGCGATGGAGCCTGAGAGGGCGACAGGCCGGCTTGAGTCCTCGCCCAGCGGCCGACGATGAGGTGTATGGTCCCGTAGGATTTTGCCCAGCATGTAGAGGCTAGAAGGCCGAATTCTAGATCATCGACGGTATAAAGGAAAAGAATAAGAGAGCCAGTTTGGCTTGTATGAAATTGATTCATGTTTAAACTTTGTCTTTGGCATTATTGTATTGTGAAAAAAAGGCTGTTTTAACAAACCTTGTGAAAAGGGCCTTAATTAAGGAACATGTTTATTTATGTCAAACAGTGTGGTAGGATTAATTAGAAAATAAATTGACGCGTGAGTAGGGTGGAAAGTGCGAGGATGGAATGCCCCGACGGCACTATCCTATGGACGGGTGGACTCGATTAGTCGGGTAGCTTTCCAACATATTAAGTGAAAGCCCTACGTTAGATAAATAGGTTCTCGAGCAATTCTATTCTAGAAGACTAGGCCAGCGGCTGTGCCTTGCATGGATGACGAAAAAAGCGTTGCCTCTAGAAATCAAGTCTAGTAGTTGCCCAATTTATGATCAATTGCGCTATGGGTGATTTGATGTTTTGAAGATCACGCTTCCCCTGCGGGATAGAACTAGGTCTTACCTATGAATCGTATCCTTGAATCTTTACATGGTCAAGGTGTCGATGAATAGGAAATTTTCTCCAAGTTAATAAGACTTAGTGGACTATCTTAAGTGTTTTCCCCCATTGTGGAAGGGGGGGAACCTTACACTCTCATTTTTCCACATTATCCCTCATCAGTCTACATTACTTATTCCACATTCCATTTATATGTATACTTATCCCATCACATCATTTTCCATCTCATCACTTCAGATTCCTTCACATCACATATCATATATTCACATCCATACATATATCAACATCCACATCCACATTCACATCCATATATCCACATCTACATCCATGCTTCTATTTTCACATCCACATCTACATGCACATTCATGCATCCTCATCCATACATCCACATCTACATGCACATTCACATCCATACATCCACATCTATATGCGTACATTCACATCTACATGCTTACATCCACATCCACATTCATACATCTACATCTACATGCGTACATCCACATCTCCATGCATACATCCACATCCACATTCACATTCACATCCATACATCTACATCTACATGCATACATCCACCTCCACCTCCACATTCACATCCACATCTATACATCTACATCTACATGCATACATCCACCTCCACATTCACATCCACATCTATACATCTACATCTACATGCATACATCCACGTCTCCATGCATACATCCACATCCACATTCCCATTCACATCCATACATCTACATCTACATGCATACATCCACCTCCACATTCACATCCACATGTATACATCTACATCTACATGCATACATCCACATCCACATCCTCATTCACATCCATACATCCACATTCATGCATCCACATCTACATGCATACATCCATACATACCCATCCACATTCACATCCATATTCTCACCTTATCACAACCCATATACATCTTATCCCATCACATACACTTCTTACCTCATCCCATACACATCCTATCACTTCTTAACTCATCTTATCACATCCTAACTTATCTCATATGCATCTTATCACATCTTATCACTTCCCATATCTTTTATGCATACCTCTATGCATGAAATTCAATTATACTAAAAGTAACACTTTTATAATAAAATAATCATCTTTTATGCATACCTCTATGCATGAAATTCAATTATGCATGAAATTCAATTATGCTAAAAGTAACACTTTTATAATAAAATATTCATCTTTTATGCATACCTCTATGCATGAAATTCAATTATGCTTTCTACATTCCATAATGTAAGATTCCTTCTCCAACCCCTTTTTGATGTCTAGTATCTTCCCCTGTAATCAATCCCTCTTCAGAAATGTAAAAGACCTTGTTTCTAACTGTTTTAACATAGAGAGAGAAATTATTCTAGAGAGAGAATATACAGATTTTGAATATTTTTAGATAGAAAAATTTCTCACTGTAAGATCCCTGTCCCCACCGCGCAACGGATTCGGGGTGCTGGCAGCGGAAGTAGCACATCTAGCGCGGGCAAGGTCCCACACTCGGGGCTGCGTCCACGGATATCCGGACAAGAGACTAATTCGTTGGTTTTTTCAAAACCGAACCCGAAAAAACTCCCCTTACCCGAAAAGCACGGGCGATTCCACCAGGATAACTTTTTACTCTAGCGTAGTCAAGATCATTACTGATCACGCTGATCCGACTACACCTATAAAGGTACTCGTTCGGATCAAGGAAGAAACTTGCACTTGGATCATTGGGATCAACGCTTTTTTCCCCATCAAGAGACACAGCCGTTGATTCCTATCCATAGAACAATTACTATCCGGAATTTACTTTATCTATCGTAATAACAAAAATTGAGTCTCGATTTACGGATCCATCAGTCCATCCAGTCCCATGGGTTAGCCAACCACCGCCCAACCACTGTAGTGATGGGATCCAAATTAGAATTTGATTTTTGTCCCGAGTACCAGGGAAAAGAGTTCCCAGGCCCCCTAGCCAGATGTTCATGCAAAAATAAAACTAGTCACACCACTTACACACCCAATATGAAATTGCCTTTTTCACAGATTCAGCCAGTTTTAAAACAATCCTATAATGAAACCATAGTATCACTGATCACAATCTTCCAAATTATCCGGTTGATTCTTAATTTCCCATCATTCCTTTATCAGAGTATTTATGGCATCATTGGCCAACCAGAACGCTCACCACCTGTCCACTCAGGGGCCTTTTCAATAGTTCCTAGCCCATAATACTCGGCAAATCATCACTTATAAAAATCAAGATGGACTCTCGTTGAAGATCAGTAAGATCAACCAATAGATCCATATAAAGAGCCATGGACTCATCCATTGAAGACCAGCAAGGTCAATCAACAAGATCCATGCCCGATTTCAAAAAACAACTCTTACTCCTTGTTCCAATATCTTCCTTGATGCACGTGTGGGTATCCTAGGCAACCTTGAGCCCGAGCACCGTATGGTCAACACCCTCTAGGATCCTTCGCAGGTGACCTAGTGCTTCACTCATAGGCCGCTTCCTTGGTCCCTCATCCACCGTACCGGAAGCTCACCATTTTAATCGAACCGAGGCTGGTCAAGACCTCGGCCGACTTTGCTACGCGAGATGTCCTCCATTGACTCTCCATCAGCAGTTGCAACTTTATTAGTTAGGTCTCCACGACCTTAATCACAAGACGGTCAAAATGCTTCCCCAGCATTCTTGACATAAAACAGCCATTTACAAACAGCATTTACAAATAGTTTACAAATACAGTTTCTATATTAACTCTCATTTTTCCACATTAACCCAATCTACATGTACATTCACATCCATACATCCACATTTATAAGCATACATTCACATCTACATACATACATTCACATTCACATTCATACATCCACATCTACATGCCCATTCATGCATCCTCATCCATACATCCACATCTACATGCACATTCACATCCATACATCCACATCTATATGCATACATCCATATCTACATGCATATATCCATACATACACATCCACATTCACATCCATACATCCACATATCCTCATCCACATCCACATTCACATCCATACATCCACATCCACATTTATACATCCACGTCTACATACATACATTCATACATACACATCCACATCCACATTCACATCCATACATCCATATCTACATGCATACGTCCACATCTCCATGCATACATCCACATCCACATTCACATTCATCCATACATCTACATCTACATGCATACATCCACCTCCACTTTCACATCCACATCTATACATCTACATCTACATTCCCATTCACATCCATACATCTACATCTACATGCATACATCCACCTCCACATTCACATCCACATCTATACATCTACATCTACATGCATACATCCACATCTCCATGCATACATCCACATCCACATTCACATTCACATCCATACATCTACATCTACATGCATACATCCACCTCCACATTCACATCCACATCTATACATCTACATCTACATGCATACATCCACATCTCCATGCATACATCCACATCCATATTCACATTCACATCCATACATCTACATCTACATGCATACATCCACCTCCACATTCACATCCACATCTATACATCTACATCTACATGCATACATCCACATCTCCATGCATACATCCATATCCACATTCACATTCACATCCATACATCTACATCTACATGCATACATCCACCTCCACATTCACATCCATACATCCACATCCACATTCACATCCATACATCCACATTCACATCCATACATCCATATTCACATCCACATCTACATGCATACATCCATACATACATACATCCATACATGCATACATCCATTCATACACATCCACATTTACATCCATGCATCCACATCCACATCCTCATTCACATCCATACATCCACATTCATGCATCCACATCTACATGCATACATCCATACATACACATCCACATTTACATCCATGCATCCACATCCACATCCTCATTCACATCCATACATCCACATTCACATTCACATCTACATGCATATATCCATACATACACATCCACATTTACATCCATGCATCCACATCCACATCCTCATTCACATCCATACATCCACATTCATGCATCCACATCTACATGCATACATCCATACATACCCATCCACATTCACATCCATATTCTCACCCTATCACAACCCATATACATCCACATTCACATCCATATTCTCACCCTATCACAACCCATATACATCCACATTCACATCCATATTCTCACCCTATCACAACCTATATACATCTTATCCCATCACATACACTTCTTACCTCATCCCATACACATCCTATCACTTCTTAACTCATCTTATCACATCCTAACTCATCTCATATGCATCTTATCACATCTTATCACTTCCCATATCTTTTATGCATACCTCTATGCATGAAATTCAATTATGCTAAAAGTAACACTTTTATAATAAAATAATTATCTTTTACCTAATTCAATTATGCTAAAAGGGGTGGTTGCAAGATCAGGGTGCCTAGTTTTGTCCACTCAGGCACCCTGTAAACAGTAAAAAAACAGGCATTTGTTTACCTTTAGTGGCTAATCTCTCCTAGTAAATGAAGGAATTTCGTTTCAAGTTCTTTTGTTGGAACATCATATTCAAAGTTGGAAATATAGTTGCATAATTTGATTAAGCATTAGATGGTCAAAAGTCCTCATTTTCTTAGGTACAAGGTCAATGTATATACCCTGTCCCAAATTTGAACTGATTCCATAAAATGCTAATATCTTTTACATATAAACTCATATGAGATTCCCACTTTGTACCTTAGATCTTCACATAATATGGAGCTTAACTTGATTTTTCAAGAAAATTTTAAGATATCTGTCTATTTTCTTTAAATATTTCAAGGTCTCTAAAGTGTTATAATATACGCCTGTTTTTGTACCCACAATAGCTACCACTTAAAATCCTCAATCTTGTAGATCAAAAGAGTGGGTAGATACTAAGACATTAGTAGAATGTGGTGGTTAGTAAAAATTGCAAATCCAATGGTTGGATTTTTAATGATCTCTTTTTCAAAATTCTTCCAGACTATCAGAAGGCTTGCAAATATTAATAATCTAATTAGTAAAATTACATTTTTGATGTGAATCATCTAAAACCTATAGGGACTAGTGTACTTTTAATGGTGCATCTATGGAAAAATAAATTGGATCACTCTAAGTATGGAAAGATCATTTGTTTATTATTTCATCATATTTTTGATTAATTTTAATTAATTAGACTAATTTATATTAATTTAAGTTATATTAGGTTAATTTAAGGGCAAGTGTATTTTTTATTATTTGCTTGATCTAATTTTAAGTACCTTGCCCCCCAAAATTTGCTCTCCAAGCTATGTCCCAGTTCTGCATAAACTGGACAAAACTGGATACCCTGATCTTGCAACAACCCAAAGTAACACTTTTATAATGAAATATTCATCTTTTATGTATACCTCTATGCATGAAATTCAATTATGCTAAAAGTAACACTTTTATAATAAAATATTCATCTCTTATGCATACCTCTATGCATGAAATTCAATTATGCTAAAAGTAACACTTTTATAATAAAATATTCATCTCTTATGCATACCTCTATGCATGAAATTCAATTATGCTAAAAGTAACTCTTTTATAATAAAATATTCATCTCTTATGCATACCTCTATGCATGAAATTCAATTATACTAAAAGTAACACTTTTATAATAAAATAATAATCTTTTATGCATACCTCTATGCATGAAATTCAATTATGCTAAAAGTAACACTTTTATAATAAAATAAAAGATGAATTTTCTTTTACTAAATTCTAAAAATTTCACCATAACCTCCTTTGTATGGCTGACCATTTTTCAATTTTCTACGTCTTTAAAAGTACATCAATATTGAAATTATCCTAAAGTAAACATTTTTTTCACTTAATTGAGATAAACATTATAAAAAATTATTATTAATCACTTAACCATTCACCTAGGATAGAGAATGGTTGGTTTTGTTAGAGAAGAGAGGGGAATGCCTTTTGTTAATGAGGCCTAACATTATAGAGGAGACATAAAGCATAAAAACCATTTAAAACCATAAAAATCCATAAAATAATTGAAAGAAAGAAGAATCACCAACTTACTAATGACTTTGATAGCTTTCCTTTGGCTTGATGGTTTGAGGGTTCAACTCTTGTTTGGACAAGAGTGGCCACCAATCTTTGGAAGAGGGAAATGTCAAAAACTAATGAATTACTAACAAATTCATGGTTTTTGGCTTGGGTAGAGTAGAGTAACAATGCATTAAACATTGTTAATTTTTAACAAGGGGGAGGCTTATATTTATAGGAAAAATTGAGCTCCTAACCAAACAAACTAATTCTAGAATTTTCCAAATCAGTTTGGTTGAATTTGGACTAGATTTGGACCTAGTTTGGTTCCTTTTTTATTCGGTTTGGTTCAAGAGAGAGAGGAGAGATAAAAATATCACATTATTTTTGAGTTTAAAACTCATTCAAGCATGTGAAGTATGCACCTCCTTTAAGGGACTCCCCTTCCTTACATATGTGTCAAAATGGAATCATTATACCCAAAATATCTTATTTTTTTAGTAATACTCATAGTTTCTTACTAATAAACCTTGTACATATTCAACTCTTCATCTTATGTGAGCATTTACTCATTTTTAGATACCCAATTTATCTCATTTTTTTGATATTACTCATAGTTTTTACTAATAAACCTTGTACATATTCAACTCTTCATCTTATGTGAGCATTTACTCATTTTTGGATACTCAATTTATCTCTTTTTTTTTATATTACTCATAGTTTTTTACTAATAAACCTTGTACATATTCTACTCTTTATCTTATGTGAGCATTTACTCATTTTTGGGTATCTTTTTTTTTTTTATTACTCATAGTTTTTTACTAATAAACCTTGTACATATTCTACTCTTTATCTTATGTGAGCATTTACTCATTTTTGGGTATCTTCTTTTACAAATTGGATTTATCTTCTCCCTACACATGGATTGATGCTATTGGCCCATAGGAACCTTAATTGGACCATAATCCAAAAATTTCTGAAAATCTAGACCCTTAGGTTAAGGTCCTTTATACCCATTTCCAATTAATTCAAATTGCACATTGGAAGTTCTTTTTGAATTTCTGTTTCAGGGGAACTTATTTTAATAAGATGAGGTAATTTTCTATCCAAAAATATTAAAAATTTGAATATTCTCTCTCTAGAATAATTTCTCTCTCTAGGTTAAAACAGTTAGAAACAAGGTCTTTTACATTTCTGAACACGCGAGATGTCCTCATCTCGCAGGTGGAGTATGATCTCTTTCATCTTCTTCTTCTTCTTCAATCACTTTCGGCGTTATGCCTTGGAAGTGGACGGTCGATTTTTCCCTGGTATTCTGCTGGAGTATGGATGACTTGAGAACTGTCGGTTAAGCCCTTGGTTTTCAATTGCAGTATAGATCTGCCCTTTTTTCCTTTTCTACTTCATTTGAAATTGTGACTGCTCTGGCTGCTGCAGTCTGAGGTGGAATTCTTTCTCTTTGGTTGCAAGAAATGCTACTTCCGATGCTAGCACCCCGAATCCGTTGTGCGGTGGGGACAGGGGTCCCACACTCGGGGCCTCGCCCACAGATATCCGGACAAGAGACTAATCCGTTAGTTTTTCCAAAACCGAACCCAGAAAAACTTCCTTCACCCGGAAAGCACGGGCGATTCCACCAGGATAACTCTTTACTCTAACGTAGTCAAGACCATTACTGATCAAGCTGATCCGCCGACTGCACCTATAAAGATACTCGGTCAGATCAAGGAAGAAACTTGCACTTGGATCATTGGGATCAATGCTTTTTTCCCCATTAAGAGACACAGCCGTTGATTCCTATCCATAGAACAATTACTATCGGGGATTTACTTTATCTATCGTAAAAAGAAATTGAGTCTCGATTTACGGATGCATCAGTCCAAGCCTAACCCCATCCAGTCCCATGGGTTAGCCAACCTCCCAACCACTGTAGTGATGGGATCCAATTTAGAATTTGATTTTTGTCCCGAGTACCAGGGAAAAGAGTTCCCAGGCCCCCTAGCCGGATGTTCATGCAAAAATAAAACTAGTCACACCACTTACACACCCAATATGAAATTGCTTTTTCACAGATTCAACCAGTTTTAAAACAATCCTTTCATGAAACCATAGTATCACTCATCACAATCTTCCAAATTATCCCGTTGATTCTTAATTTCCCATCATTCCTTCATCACAGTATCTATGGCATCATTGGCAACTAGAACGCCACTTAGGGGTCTTTTCAATAGTTCCTAGCCCATAATACTCGGCAATATAATCACTTATAAAAAATCAAGATGGACTCTCGTTGAAGATCAGCAAGATCAACCAATAGATCCATATAAAGAGCCATGGACTCATACATTGAAGACCAGCAAGGTCAATCAACCAGATCCATGCCCGGTTTCAAAAAATAACTCTTACTCCTTGTTCCAATATCTTCCTCAACGCACGTGTGGGTATCCTAGGTGACCCAGAGCCCGAGCACCGTATGGTCAGCACCCTCTAGGATCCTTCGCAGGTGACCTAGCGCTTCACTCATAGGCCGCTTCCTTGGTCCCTCATCCACCGTACCGGAAGCTTACCATTTTAATCGAACCGAGGCTGGTCAAGACCTCGGTCGACTTTGCTACGCGAGACTTCCTCCATTGACTCTCTGTCAACAGTTGCAACTTTATCAGTTAGGTCTCCACGACCTTAATCACAAGACGGTCAAAATGCTTCCCCAGCATTCTTGACATAAAACAGCCATTTCCAAACAGCATTTACAAATAGTTTACAAATACAGTTTCTATATTAACTCTCATTTTTCCACATTAACCCAATCTACATGCACATTCACATCCATACATCCACATTCATGCATCCACATCTACATGCATACATCCATACATACACATCCACATTCACATCCATACATCCACATTCACATCCATACATCCTCATCCACATCCACATTCACGTCCATACATCCACATCCACATTTATACATCCACATCTACATGCATACATCCATACATACTAATCCACATCCACATTCACATCCATACATCCACATCTACATCTACATGCATACATCCACATCTCCATGCATACATCCACATCCACATTCACATTCATTTCCATACATCTACATGCATACATCCACCTCCACATTCACATCCACATGCATACATCCACATCTACATGCATACATCCACATCTACATGCATACATCCACATCTCCATGTATACATCCACATCCACATTCACATTCACATCCATACATCTACATCTACATGCATACATCCACTTCCACATTCACATCCACATCTATACATCTACATCCACATCTCCATGCATACATCCACATCCACATTCACATTCACATCCATACATCTACATCTACATGCATACATCCACCTCCACATTCACATCCACATCTATACATCTATATCTACATTCCCATTCACATCCATACATCTACATCTACATGCATACATCCACATCTCCATGATTACAATAAAATTCTTTTAATTAATCTAGGATGATAATTCCTAGAATATGGTAGGAAGTCCTCTTTTCATGCTTTGAATGAAATTATTTTATGTGTAATTTTTATAAAAATTTTACCATAGCTCCGCTACTATGACTGATAAATCTCAATTATCTTAAAAGATAAAGCTTATCATTAAGAGAATGATTAGAATGATTCCTAATTGGATCATTAATCCATAATGGATTGAATCATCAACATTCATGAAATACATAAACTAAAAGCATAGGAAAAGCCATTAATTTGATCTTAAGCATAGATTAATCTTGGATTAAGAAAAAGCTTTATAAAAAGCTTCATTTGGATTGAGAATAGGTCATGAGTATGACCATTTCTTGAGTGAGAGAGAGATATTACATAAAAACCATTAGAATAAAGCATAAATGGAAATTTATGTAATTCTTTACTAACATTCATTAATTACTTCTATAGCATTATCATTCATCAATTAACTTCAATAGCATTCATCAATTTATGTAATTCTTTACTACCATTCATCAATTAACTTCAATAGCATTCCAAAAACCATTCCAATTAAGCTTCTCAAGCTTGAGAGGGGTTGAGAAGAGAGAAACATTGAGAAATTATAGAAAAGATCAAAATTCACCACTTACTTTACAAATTGCTTGATTCTTTGTTCACGGTAGAGGCCCCCAACCAATCAATTGGTTTAGTATGTTGATGGAGCCACCAATGGGGATTGAAGAAAGAGGGAAGCTCTAATTTCTTACAAATTGGAGAGAATTTTAGAGAATAGTAAATATTAGCATTATTTCAGCATAGTTCTAGAATAGTAAAATTCTCCTCCTTTTCTTTTTTTCAAAGGACTCATGTTCTATTTATAGGAGAGGGAGGCTCTAACCAAGGCTAACTGATTTCTAGAATTTTCCAGATTCAGTTTGGTTGAATTTAGACTAGATTTGGACCTAGTTTGGTTACTTTTTTTTATTCGGTTTGGTTCAAGAGAGAGGAGAGATAAAAATATCACATTATCTTTGAGTTTAAAACTCATTCAAGCATGTGAAATATGCACCTCCTTTAATGGACTCCCCTTCCTTATATATGTGTCAAAATGGAATGATTATACCCAAAATATCTCATACTTTTAATATTGCTCATAGTTTTTTTACTAATAAACCTTGTACATTTTCAACTCTTCATCTTATGTGAGCATTTACTTATTTTTGGATATCCAAAATATCTCATATTTTTAATATTGCTCATAGTTTTTTTATTAATAAACCTTGTACATTTTCAACTCTTCATCTTATGTGAGCATTTACTCATTTTTGGATATCCAAAATATCTCATATTTTTAATATTGCTCATAGTTTTTTACTAATAAACCTTGTACATTTTCAACTCTTCATCTTATGTGAGCATTTACTCATTTTTGGGTATCTTCTTTTACAAAATTGGATTTATCTCCTTCCCACACATAGATTGATCCTATTGGCTCACAGGAACCTTAATTGGACCATAATCCAAAAATTTCTGAAAATCTAGACCCTTAGACTAAGGTTCTTTATACCCATTTCTAATTAATTTCAATTGCACATTGGAAAGTTCTTTTTGAATTTCTGTTTCAGGGGAACTTATTTTAATAAGATGAAATAATTTTCTATCCAAAAATGTTAAAAATCTAAATATTCTCTCTCTAGAATATTTTCTCTCTCTAGGTTAAAATAGTTAGAAACAAGGTCATTTATATTTCTAAAGAGGGATTGATTATTACAGGTCATTTATATTTCTAAAGAGAGATTGATTATTACAGGGAAAGATGCTGGACATTTTGAGGGGCTGGGGAGGAATCTTACATTCTCTCCTACTACTTGAAAAACGCGAGATGCCCATATCTCGCAAACTGGGGATAATTGCGCAAGATGCACTGAGAGAAAATTTAATTAAGATTAACCACCAAGAGAAGTCTCAAAGAGAGCAAGACTCAAGACAAGAACAAAGTTTTCAACTTTATTCACTCTTGGAATATATACAATAAAGATAGAAGAACTTTTTACAATTCCATAAGCCCGTCTATCATATGGTCACAAAAGCAGCACTCACAAGCTGCACACGTATAAGGTAACTCATCTATAGGAATAATTCGGTCGGTTATTGCAGCACCTATCTCTTTGGAATGAGGTGACCTAATAAACGGACCTCTAAGAGGCAAGCCGAAAACGGGATAAAGACATATCTTTTGGTGAGGAAGAAAACACGCGAGTAAGAAGACCCGCTCAGAAAATCCACCATGCCTTGATCTCATCACGCAGTAGTATCGGGGACCCAAACCCAAGGGGACCCAAACCCAAGGCTTCAATAACCATAGCCAAGCGGATATTGTTACGAAAGTGCTGTCGCCCCCACGGTGTTACCCTAGTTATGTCTCGACAGGTCTGCCATTTGGTCAGAGCTACAGAAGTTCCCAAGTGAGGGAAAAGTGAGCGCTCATACAGTGCTATAAAATCCTTCTTCACAGACTCGCTTGCGTCATGAAGGTGAGAAATCATCATGGATAAAACCAATTCTTGTTGCCAAGCCATAAAGGAGATTAAGAAAGAAAGGGAATCGATGGAAGTAAGATTACTGCGAGTGACAAGTAAGAGTTACGACTTATATAAAAGAAGGAACTAGCATAACCTAGAAGCCAACGGGTATCTTCCCACTGAAGTTTTACCGTCTTTTCATGATTTGGGTTTGGCACATATTTCAATAGAAGGTTTAGCTGAGATACAATATGAACTTTGAGATGATGAGGTAAAAGAAGCTCGTAGACTAATTTACCTACTTTCTTTGAATTCAGATATGGCCTACAATATCTGGGGGATAACTTCTTATACTTCTCAAGAGATAAAGAACTTCTTTTGGGCCGTACTCGAATGAAGACCAAAACCTTGGTATCCAAAACACCTATTCTCACTTCTGAACTCATCGTTCTAAATCCTTGAAACAGGTGGGGCTCCTGAGAAGTATTCTCGGGAAAGGGCCTTCCCTTTTTCTAAACAGAATCTTTCTTTTATTTTAGAGAGGGAATAATTATAAGATCAGAAAGGGAGGTTCTTACTCCTATATACCTCGAAGGCTGGGGGAGGAATCTTACAGGCTCAGAAAGAACTTCTTGAATGGTGCATGTAATGTCAATCATAGCAACAGTGGGATAATAGGAAGGGCATAACACATGTTGAGATGGCAAAATCAATGTTGAGATGGCAAAATCAATCATACAGGGCTTCATAGATAATAATGCCGATCAAATGCCACATAGGTCAAGGACAACTATGCATGGAGCCCGTGAGACCCAACGTGTTCTACCAGCAATGTACAAACAGGTGGACATATTGCGTGAAGTGAATGACACACTTGTCTCATTTAAATACCGGCCATTGTCCAGCCATCATTCTCAAGATTGTGGAACACAGAGTTCAAGACAGTTAGTTTATCAAAAACCAGCACCTTCTCAAAATGCAACATTTGTACGGCAATCAAGGTCAAGTTGGAATTAACAAAAAATCAAGAGGAGCGTGTCAGATACATTGCACAAAGAAGGGCACACATGTTGCAGCAAATGAGTTGTAGAAATCTATACTATGCTTGGAGGAGCTCTTCTGAAATGAACCCAAACAGGTATTTGTGTATTATACAAAAGCTCAAATCCATGCTAGAAGAAATTTTGATGCTCGAATTAGCGGAGGAATACTAGAAACTAGTCCATAAACAAAAAAAAGTCACTATATTCCCACACCCAATTTGATCCGAATGATCACTAAAGGCCTGTTTGTTTTAATGTTTTGACTCTTTAAGCTCACTAAAATGCAAAGCCCAAAAACTAGTCTATTAAGAAGTTTTAGTGAAAATTAAAAGCTTTTTAATGTTTTGACTCTTTACGCTCACTACAATACAAAGCCCAAAAACCGTATATTAAGAGTTTTTACTAAAAATTAAAAGCTATTAAAACGAATGCTAACACTTTAATACGCTCAAATGCAACAAAAACACAATTAAAGTGCAAAAATTAGGCACTTCAGCTCCATGTTCAACACTAAAATAGAGCTAAAGATTAACAAAAATGCTATGCTAGAGAACATTTTGATGTCATTAATGCAATCTAAGCCTAAAAATCCATGTGTGCATGTTATATATACACAAACAACTAATCTACATGTCATTAAAATAATAAATTAAGTTTAAAGTTAAGCTAAAAAGCGTTCTTTTATGCACAAAAAAGAGAGCAAATACGCATCATAACACATATAAATCTAAAACTAGCTCTTTTACATGGAAATCCACTACTCTCAAGAGTATGGGGAATTGGCAATACATAGTTCTAGAGAAAAACGAAAAAAAGCCAATGGAATGCTTCCCAGCAAGGGCATCAAATATGTGAAAACTTAGAGAATAGGGATCCACTCTATCTCTAATACTATCATGCGAAACTTTTTGTTGTGGCCGAGCTCGAGCTATGTGTGCTCCAAGAGCTCCACAACTCCTTGGGTGGCTGGTTTCCTCTCTATCTCCCATGAGTGTTCATAAGAATATAGCATAGAAGAAA
>NC_141103.1:23420691-23673191 GCF_041138505.1 Cibotium barometz | reverse complement strand
TCTCAAAAAAGCCGGTGGCAAGTGACCTGGTAACCGGGAAAAATCCCGTCGGGCTTTTGATATACCCGGCGGGCCCGCCGGGATAAAGCAAAGCCCGACGGGCCCCTGCGGGGTCGTCATAAAGCCCGACGGGGTACAATTTTCTATATATATGGGCCCGACGGGCCCTTTGGGATTTCATTGCTGACAGCATACACAGGTAATGAAAACTTGTGTGTGTGTGTAAGTGGGTGTGTTCGTGCGGGCAGCCGCCCACTGTCGCAATGCGCGGCAGGATGTGGGTGGTCCGCCACACGAGGGATGTGTGTGTGGGTGAGTTCGTGCGGGCAGCCGCCCATTGTCGCAATGCGCGGCAGGATTTGGGTGGCCCGCCACACGACTGGTGTGTGTGTAAGGCCATTCTTCGGAATGGTGCTTACCCTGGGGCACTTAGTCGGTAACGCGGCTAGTCTGTGTCCTATGGTAAGTATGACACGCCGTAGCGGTACTAGTCGGTAACGCGGCAAGCATAGTATCGTTATAGCGATGTCACCTTCCCTTCCCTTCCCTTTGTCAAATGCGGACATATGGTCGGTAACGCGGCCAGTGTATGTTCGTATCCTATTGGTATTCCCATAGAATCGGGTGGCATTTTGTCGTTAACACGGCAAGTTGGTGTCGTCCGCTAGTGCATAAAATGTTTTTTGCATATTGCGGCATTTGATCGTTAACGCGGTCGAAAAAGTGTCATAAATTTGCTTGCGTATTTCGGCATATGATCGTTAACGCGGTCGAATAAATGTCGTAAATTTGTTTGATTTGACTTGTATTGTTTTTATTGTGTTTGATCCATGCGATACTTGGTTGCTAACGCGGCATTAGTATTTCATGGATCAAAGTTTACATCATATTGTCTAAACGTTTTATTTTATAATATCATGATTCGTAACTCGAAAAATATGAATCTCTCTCTTCTTACCCCCCTCTCTCTCTCATGATACACTTCACAACTCTTTCTATATCTCTCTCATGATTCACTTCACAACACGATAGATGTGTAGATAATGATTTTTTTTATTTCTCTTAAAATATTCATACTTCTTAATAATTTCTTTTTTCTCCCTCTATTTACTTAAAAATTGGCACAACTCTCTATCTGTCACAACTCTCTCTTCCTCTCCTCTCTCTCTCTCTCTCTCTCTCTCTCTCATGATATACTTCAAAATTCTCTCTCTCTCTCTCGCAATGATACACTTCACAACTCTTTCTCTCTCTCTCTCATGATACACTTCACATCTCTCTCTATCACGATAGGTATGTAGATGAGGAGTGCTTTAGGATTACAAAACATTATTTTTCTCTCTTTAGGAACTCACAAAACTATAAAAAATGTCATTTAATTTTTCCTCTCTCTATCTTTCACACCTCTCTCTCTTCCTCTCCCTCTCTCTCTAAGAAAAAACAAATTCTACTTTTGTATTGATAATTTCTCCAAATATGATCATTTGTACAAGTACTTTTTATTAAATTAATAAAGTGACTTCTTCCTCTATGTCAGTATCTTGCTCCAAAATTCTTTCACCGTTTACTCTCTCGTCTGCTAAATTAAGCTCATCTAAGTCAATGTCTAAATTGTCTTCTATCTCAAGGGTGGTGCACAACGTACGTCCAACATCAAAGTTCTCGTCTACTACATCTTCACAATTGTACATCCATCTGGGCATATCTTCTTCATACTCTTCGCTTTCGATGTCTCGCAAGATCTTTTCATTGCAGTACATGTAAACAAGTTTATCTGCTCGATCTGCAAGAAGTCGATTGCGAATAGTACTATGAATATATTTATACATGCTCCAGTTTCTTTCTGAGCCTGAGTTTGAAGAGCACTGACTTAGAACCTTCATCGCAAGGTTGCGCAATAAAGCATAATGCTCACCACCATTCATCATCCACCACTTCCATGCAGGTTGCTCTTTAGCCATTTGTTCAACAAGGGAGTTGGAAAATAAATCCTCTTTCAACCGAAATGAGGTCATCTCCTTTATGCACTGTACACGATCATCATCATTACTATAGAAAGTGTTTACTACTTTATAAAAATCTTGCACCACCTCAACGTTGGACATCAAATCCATATTCCAATATTTAGGATCTAACATGTAAGCAGCACTGTGCAGTGGTGAATGCGCTCCAATCCATCTAGCATGAAAGTACTTCAACAGAACTTTTCTTTGTCTACTGGAGAATGGAACACGCCATTGCTTTTCCACCACTGAATGCTCTAATTTCTCAGGACACTCCAAACTCCGCTGGACAGTCCACCATTGCATCCATGCTTTTCCGAGATTAGGCGCTCTTTGATCAAGACTTCGTACAGCATACATAACAGGCATCATTACATGGTATGCATCCATCACACTGTTCCACCAACTTCTTCTCGTAAGTGCTCCCTTCAAGACTTTGATTTTCTCTTTCACTTTTTCAAGTTGAGTGTTCTCCCAGTCATGAAATGCCATGCATGTAAATGTTTAACAAACTGCATCTTTATTTCTAAGAAGAGACTTAAAAGTGTAAAAGTGAGTGCAAAACCTAGTCTCCGCTGGAAGCTTTAACATAACTAACATGCGAGGTCGAAACATATCTAAAACTCTCTGTCTCTTGAGCATGAATTTCACAAGCTGGCGAGCAGTGTCGACGATTGAGGCAAACCATTTGGTATCATCAGATTTATACCAATCTTTTAATACAAGATTCAAACTATGAGTATTACAGCCTACCGGAAAAATATGTGGATATTGTCGCTGTAGGATTCTGGATGCATTTTTATAATTTTTTGCATTGTCCATGACGACTTGGACTACATTTTTGGCACCCACTTCCTCTATCACAGAGCTAATGACTTGAGCAATGTAAGCCCCAGTTTTGATTGAACCAGCTGAATCCACGGCACGGATGAAAGTCTCACCTCTAGGTGAAATAACCATTACATTAATTAATGGTTTTCTTTGCACATTAGACCATCCATCACTTACTATACTACATCCAGAAAGCTCTATATTGCTAAGAATTATTCTTTGTACACGTTCTTTTACATGCGCATAACATTTCTCTAATAGATCATTTCGCATAGCATGGTACGTAGGCGGTGAAAACCCTGGTCCAAACTCACCAATTTTCTTCCATGCTCTCTTCCAATGCTCACTGTCCACCATCATCATAGCACTCCCAGAAAAGTAAATCGCTTCAGCAAGGACGAGTTGTGCATCATCGAGTCGACCTTGACGTAGGCTTTCTTGCAATGAAAGTTTGACGCATGGGTATATTTCCTACGTCAAAGTTTCGCTTGCAAGAAGATGCACTGGGTAGATTACTTTCTGGTTGCACATTGCCGTTCGGGGTATAAGTAGGCGATGTAGCGGGAGTTTGAAGATTAGAACAACAGTGTTCTTGCTGCCTTGATACATTAACGGTAGGAGTGTCATGTTTTCTTGAATCTTTCTTTTGAATTTCTTCTCTTATGCGTTTGGCCACTATAGGTGCAGAGGGGTGGGTACATGACTTTTTCTTCGGTCCGCCTAAAAAGTGTTCTCTTAGTCGAGGCGCCCCACCTGATTTTACTGCATGGCATAGCTTACACTCCCAATCTATGAATCGATCACCAACGTTAATTGCATATTGCCACTCTATCCCAGGTGCCTTTTTTTTTCTACTATTTGAAATTTGGACTCTATTGGAGGTATCACTGGATCCAACATTGTCCTCCATCTCAATAAATAACCTATTCAACCAAGCATATAACAATGAATACACAAATGAAAAAACAACAAATCACTCACGTATGACAAAACATACATCTGCAGACAAAGTACTTCGAAACTATCTTGACAAATACAAAAGATCATCACATAACATAAAACTACTTCAAACTATCTTGCAAGGTCTTACTACAAAACTACTTCGAGACTATCATGCACATTGCACCCCCAATGAAGGATGCCTTTTGTACCCAATTAAGGATACTTTATACAATCAAAGATCTATGCTTGCCCAATACTCTAGTATAGGACAATAGACCCTTGTCTACTCTAAACTATATCAAGTATCAAGAACCAAAACAAGCCCCTAAGCAGGACTCTTGGCTCCATCAAACCATTCATAAAGCAGAATGAGGTAGGTAGATTACGTACGTGGCTCAAATGCAAAGCTGAATGACTCCAAATTTGTCCCTAAATCTCCGCAAGTGTTAGCTACGAACCACACCCTGCCCCCAGTTCAAAGAACTAAGGACGAGTGGCCCAATAGCCTTAGGAGTGCCTACAAGGAAAGACGACAGCCCCTAAAATAAGGACGTTCTTCCCAAGAGGACACTTCTAGCAACTCGAGAGCTCTACAAGTACTTTGAGGAGAGATATCACGCCCCCAAAACAAGGACTATCTTCCCAAAAGTTGTACGATGGGTGTCGGGCAGTGTTTATATACAGAATAATACCCCGCCGGGCTTTTGTTTTTCCCGGCGGGCCCGCCGGGCTTTTGTCTTTACCGGCGGGCCCGCCGGGAAAACTCTGTATCCCGGCGGGCCCGCCGGGAAAGATAGAAGCCCGGAGGTGTTACTGGACTAGTGGGTTCCGGCAGGTCATTTCTCAGGTCATGTGAATATACAATGTGATCACAAGTTTTAATATGTTAACACTAGGTTTTGTTAACGTGATCACGAAATTGTGAAGACGTTAATGAAATCCCTGGTAATTATAAAAGATGTCGATCTTTAGTAACAAAGAAGTGTAAGAAACTTTTATGTATCTCATAGCTCATAAAGGTAAATAGGGGATCAAAGGCAACCATTTAACCGAGTGTTTGTGAATTTTTTGAGAGGGTTTTACACCACCAGTTATTTTGTTTGTCACTTTATACACGTGTTGCTTTTGATTGGAGTAAGCCTCTTGCGATTATATATGAAGAAGCACATGTAACATTGCACTAATACCCTTCTTGTCAAATTTTATTATTGTATACAGACTTACAATCTCTCAAAATCAAAAGTCTAAGAATGTTTCCAAAAAGTGGTGTAAAACAATAAAAAATCATCTAAAGTGGAGCCCAATCCTTATGCATATGCAATGAATGAAATGGAACTTCATAATCAACTACTTATCATGAGGATGTGTTGTTCTTGAACTTACCTACATAAAGTGATCAATGGAAAACCTTTCAAATATATGATTGAGAGTAAATAAAAATAAGGCCAAAGAGGTGATGTTCATAAACAAAGAAAGCCATGAGAATCATTCCTAAATATCAACCAAATTCAAATTTTGTTTAGATACTCAAATTAGAAAATGACAACTTACCTACATAAAGTGATCAATGGAAAACCTTTTAAATATATGATTGAGAGTAAATAAAAATAAGGCCAAAGAGGTGATGTTAATAAACAAAGAAAGCCATGAGAATCATTCCTAAATATCAACCAAATTCAAATTTTGTTTAGACACTCAAATTAGAAAATGACAACTCACTAGTTCCTTTCTTTACTAGTCATGTTTAAGAAAGTCTCACAATCAAAAGTCTAAGAAAGTTTCCAAAACCCCATGTAGAATAATTAAAAAGCATCTAAAGTGGAGCCCAATACTTACGCATATGCAATGACTGAAATGGAACTTCACAATCAACTACTTATCATGAGGATCCGTTGTGCTTGAACGTCCCTACATAAAGTGATCAATGGAAAAACTTTTAAAATATATGATTGAGCATAAATAAAAATAAGAGCAAAGAGGTGATGTTCATAAACAAAGAAATCCATGAGAATCATTCCTAATTATCAACCAAATTCAGATTTTGTTTAGACACTCAAATTAGAAAATGACAGCTCACTAGTTCCTTTCTTTATTGGTCATATTTACACAACCATTTTAATTCTTGTATTATCTATATACAAGGAAGTTGTGAGTAATAATATGCAAAACCTATAAAAACTCTAATATAGACTATTCCATTTACACTTTTTTTAATTTTCCTTAAATATGAAAAAAAAACATTACCTGTACTTTTACAAAACATGAGAAGGAAAATTACCATCACAAGTATAATTATGCACAATTTTAGTACATAGAAAGTATCAAGTCATCATTGAGTGATCATTTTTAAAAATAGTAGTGTACCTTACAATGCTATTTTCTACTTGATAACTAATATATATTATCTTCTTAAGTTGGTCATTTGAAACTATAAAAGTTTATTCCCTTCAATGCCAACATAACACACGTTTATCATGCAAATCCTTGTGATCAATGTGAGGCACAACCTATGGTTATATTTTTAATCAAACATTTCTTGGTGACATTTTAAAAAGTGATGAGAATTATCTACTTCAAATATCCTTTTAATTTGCAAACATGGCAATTTAACAAAATGATTGGCTTGAGTTTACAGAAGATTGTGTTTTTTAATAATGTCTATTTACAATCTTTACATTTACTGCATGAGAAGTTATTAAAAGATGCAAGTTCACATCATCTAAGGTTTGCATAACCTTGGAAATGCGCTGCGTGTTTCGTAAACTATTTGGTGAAAGAATTATAGGTCGCCGTCTTTTTAGAAGATAAATATGCATTAGGTGACCTAACCACTGTGATTCAACGCAAAATTTTGGTCACACCTACGTGATTACATCGGCGGAGATGAAGTTTGATGCAGTGACGAGTTTCTCATCTTGGATCATTATAAAAGCCAATTTTATATGATGGTGTAGTGAATAAGAATCAAGAAGTGTACAAGAAACCGCCTGAGTGTGTAGCCTAGCCTAACACTCACAACACTATACGGATTGTAATATCTGAGAGCTGATTGAGCTCCTTAGCATTAGGATAGGGTTTTATGGATTAGATCTTCTACATTAGAGTAAGAATTTATCATTATTATATCTCATCTAATTTAGTAATATAAATAGTGCTGATTCGGTTTTTCAACTTGTTCATTCAATCTGATGCTGATCATTGTGTCTCATGTTTCCTCCTATCCTCACCAATTTTTCACATGGTATCAAAGCCTCATTTACTCCATTGCGTAGAGCTTACCTAGGTTCCACCTAGTCTCTAAGATCAAGCACACCAGCATCTGCATCAACTTCAGTTATGTGTTGCCTCAAATCTGCGGTGCTCGAGATATGGTTGTTTTGCTCTATGTCGATGTTGCACAAACTGCTAAATCAGTCTTCTGCATTATGACATTCAACCCTTTACACTTGGGTTGTAGATTCGGCATCAACCTTCTACACTTGGGTAGCATCAATCGCTTTCATCTTGCAAACTCAAATTTGTAAAATTTGTATTAGCTTTTGATCTGTTGATGCCACATCATCTTTTGACATGCTAAAGCCATGCCATTTTCTGACTTGCTGATGTCACACCATCTTTCGGTCGTCGGAGTCAGCTATCTAAAATAGTTGACTAAATTCGTGTCTAAAATAGCTATCAGAGCTAGCTATCTCAACTAGCTACCAGAGCCAGTTATCTCAACCAGCTACTACCAGAGCCAGCTATCTAAATCTGCTACCTGAATTAGCTACTACTATCAGGAATTAGCTTCCTAAATCGGTTGACGAAATCAACCATCTACTTTAACTGTTAGTGTGCCATCTAAGTTAACCTGCTCTGCTGCTCTGACAAGCCATCGACATGCTACAAAGCTAAACTCACAAATAAGACAAGTAAGCGCAGTTTGCTAAGATCTTATATGGCATGGTCTTATGGTGATAATCTTTCACCATATGCTTCATCGACTTATTCTTTTGGTGATATGCCTCTCTTAGCATGTGTCCCAGCTATTAGAGAGGATCGACATTATTATATATGTACCAATTGATGGAGGTTCTTCATTGACATATATTTATGATAATAGTCTATTTTTGGCCTATAATGCAGATACTGAGCATCATGTAGATTTTTATGTGGAAGTTTTACATGGTCCACTCCATGCTCTTGGAGTGTGGATCTCATTATTGATTCATGGTTCCATATATTCATATTTTATGATATAGCATGGTATTAAATTTATCTCATAGGATTTCATTTCTGGCATACATATATCATCTATGTGGGTTCTATCTTTGGGTTGGGAATCCAAAGATTTCATTTCTGGCATACATATATCATCTATGTGGGTTCTATCTTTGGGTTGGGAATCCAACCCACCGGGTGTCCCAAGTGTTAGGGGATGCACATACACATTAACTATGGACATTATTTATATTTATAAGGTCATTTAACCATAGGGAATGGCACCCATTCATATGTACCTCTTGGGAGCACAACCATTTTTCTCCCACACATGATTGTAACTATCTACCTCTCATGCAATGTAATAGAAGCTATGGTATTCTCAACAATATGCGTGTGTTAATCTTCATGTTGGCAATTTACTACCAACAACAATCCTTATGAGAGAGAGAGAGAGGGTTGAATTCAACAAATTGAAGGCTAGTTCAACCTTGGTGGACTTGAAGAATTGGAGCAAGGCTTAAAGGCCTCCTTGGCATCAACAAAAACAAGGTACTTGAAGCATCAAAGAAGGTGTCAATGTTAGCTCAATCAAACCCAAGGTATTATGTATTTTCTATGTGGAATGTGAGCAAAAAATTGAACTAAATTTGAGGATCAAATTGAAGCCTTGAAGTGGTTTATTGGGACAATCAATTGTTGTGGCTTATATAACAGGGAAAAGCGCTTCTTCTAGGCTAGAAAGTCCCTTCAAGTTGGGTATAGAGAAGGAGCACAATGCAAATTAAACAAGGACTATTAAGCCTTTAATGGCATTGCTTATGCAAATCAATCACCCTAATTAGTATAGGGTTTTTTTTAGCCCAACCCAAGAAGACTTTGTGTGTAGCCCAAGCTTGTCAAAGTTGCATTTACATAGGAAAATTAATCAAGCTACCAACTACATTAGGTGAAATATGGACTCTCATTTTGGCCCCTTAAGGATTTCCACACCTCCTCTCTATAGAAAAATGGGCTCATGGTGTGAAATTTTTGCAAATCAACTCAAAAGTGAGCGGAGTTTGGACATTTGGAATCTACTCTTCGAGACCTTTCCAATGATAATCAAGTAATTAATTGAAGCTTAATTGATATTTAATCTTAGCAATTGAAGTTGTAGGCATCGTAGAGCACATCTCAAGGAAATTCTTCTCCAAGAAAGGGGGCTTGATTTGGTGCTATATTCATACAACAATTAAAGCTCAACCATCTGCAATTTTTCCTCCTTCAATTTAGTAAGGAAAAAGTAACTTTTTTCCACTAAAAGTTGAAGAGTCAAAATAATGTAGTAACTCTAAGGTGTTTAGGGCTAGTGTTAAAATCCCTTAGTGGAGTTTTTGAGAAAATTAACTTTGTGGGTTCACATATTATACATGCTCTAGGGTTATAAAGAGAAAATGTTACCTCATCTTGCATCTTCTTTGTGAAAGATTATGTGATGTGTAGTCACAATGCCTAGATCTTTACACACTAAAACCAAAGCAAATTGTATTAGCCAAAGGTATAAAGATAAATTTCAAGACCAAAGAGAATCCAACTTATCTTGGGTGGTCAAAGTTCATGTGCACATAGCTTTATTTATTTGGTCAAGGTTTACTTGAGTAGAGTGTCTCTAGGTGAAAGTCAAGCTCTATTGTATAGTCCTCCAATTATAAAGGACTTTCCTATTCTCATTGGGTTACATTGTGTGTGTGGGGTTGAGTACCATGGAAAATATAGTGGAAAAATTTTTAGATAAGTCAGACAAGTTTGACAGAGCCAAGTACCATACTTGGTGTATCAAGATGTAAATGTGTCTTATAGAGAAAGACTGTGGGGTGTGTCAATGTCACTGAAAGGAAGCCAAATAGAGACCCATATCTTCCTACTAAATGGACCAACCTAGGCTCTCCAAGTCCTTATCCCTCATCATTGTGGGCTAAGTGATAGCCAAATTCATTAGGTGAGCTCAACAAAAAATTCTAATGAAGCTTGTCTTAGGCTCAAATCCATTTTTGGGAAAACCAATGTTGCTGCTAGGTTCTTCTTAAGAGAGAAACTTTATAGGATGGAAAAGGATGACAAAACTAGTGTTTCTTCTCATATCAATGATATTAGATGTATGATTTATCAACTAAGTTTTTCAAGTGTTAACATTAATAAAAAGGAGACAATCTATGTGTTGCTTTCTAGTATGCCTCCATGTTATGAGAAATGTGTTTTAATGATAGCAAATCAAGCTAATCATACCCTCATTCTAGAGGAAACTCACATGGAGTGACCAAGCCTCCTCGTTCTTGCTACTATTACAAGAAGAAGGGACACATAACCAATATTTTTAACACATTATTCTAACATTTACTATGTATGGCATTTTCTAGCCCGTGGGAAATTTTCTATCTTAGTGATTTTTTCTTTGTGGTATACTTGATCCAAGCACACCCTATGTTGTATGGATGCTTGATCAAGAGAGGGTGTTAGAATTGAAGTGATCTAGCATCCATCCTTAGTGCAAACCTTAGTGGTACCTTAGAATGCTTTGATCTAAGGTTAGAAGATTCATTTACTAGAGTTACTAGGTGTAGGTCCAGTAGCTACATTCCCTTGATGTAGGCATCACCTTTTAGGTGAGTCAAGTGAGAAATCTAAGGGAGGTGGAGAGATTCAAGGGCTCTAAGGGAGGTGGAGAGATTCAAGGGCTCTAAGCACGTTCCTCCATGGAGCCTATATATACATGTGTTCACATCATATCTCTAGAGTGTGAAGAGTGTGTGGAGTGCCTATGACTTGTGTACTTGCTTCATGCTAAGAAATCTAAGTGGTCATTTGTGGAAGATACTCTTTACTTACATAGTTCTTATGGTTATACCTATGTGGTGACTCTTGAGCACACATTATTGCTCATTTGGTCACATATCATTTCATCTTAGTGATTTGTATGTGCTGTTCTTTGGTGTGAGTATAGCTTAAGTGATAGTCATCATCATTATATAAGTGATTCATGTAATCCTTTTCAAGTCTAAGCCCACACGATATCTTTTAACAAATATTTTGGGCCTTCATAAACTTCAACCGCAACACTGTATATTCACATGACCAATGCACTTATACATATGTTAATACACAAACATGGTTTCCTTCACCTTGTGCATGTTAACATACAAAGTAAACATCTTGCCATTTCTGTTACCCTTTGTAACCAATTTTTTACAACCAAGTGCGGCACTAATTTTTGAAGTATTCCATAAAGAACTCTTCTTCAGGATTGAAAAACACTACTCAACCATCAACTTAACAGAAACTAGGTTTTTGGTAATGTTAGGTACATGAAGTACATCTGCTACGCAATTCATTTTTCTATCTTGTATATATAATGATGCTTTACCAACATGCGTAATGGGGTGTATAGTATCATCACACCCGTTTCCATATACCCTAGTTTTTTGAAATTTTTACATATCTTTAAACCACTCACCGTGAATTATCATGTGGTAAGAGGTGCCAGAATCCATATACCAAATATCTCTTGATCCTCACACATCTCTTGTTGTGGAACTGAGCATGTGTGTTGCATCAGAAACACTTCTATCTCATCACCCTATTTACTTGATATGATACATAGTTGGCTCTAGTGTGATATGTTTGTTATAGTATCCAAAAGTTATAATTATTTGAGGTCTTTGGTGCAAATAGATTTGTTCAAATACGTGTGTGTGTGTGTGTACATCAAGATATAAGAGTCATATTTCTTTTAGACATGTGTGATGCACAAAGTGTAGGGAAAAATAGCCACCCTTGCTTGTTTCATCCTAAAGGACTAGTCACTTGCTATGCGCATTAACACTATGGTTGTCACTACTTCAGCCTTCACCATTGTTTGTTTGTGTGTGTGTGTGTGTGTGTGTGTGTGTGTGTTTGTGTGTGTGTGTGTGTGTGTGTGTGTGTGTGTTTGTGTGTTTGTGTGTGTGTGTGTGTGTGTGTGTGTGTGTGTGTGTGTGTGTGTGTGTGTGTGGTGGGTTTGCAGTGCATTATGCAGTGAGCTTGGGATAGATTATTAGTTACCTTTGGTATTTGGGATGCTCTTTGCCGAGGATAAGCTTGATGGGACTAGCTATCCCATGTGGGCATATATGATGAAGCATGTATTGTTGTGGGCATATGTATCTGGTGCTGAGTTAAGGCCTATTGGTCCCGCATCTATAGTTGCACATCAGAGATATCCGCTATTGGAGCGAGTGATCCTAGTTCTAGTGGAAGTGCACTGCCTCCACTTGTACCTTCTACACAAGAACAACTCAAATGGGATGCTAAAGATGCACAAGCTCATGCCTTGATTGTTCTCTTGTGTAAATGGCAAGTCATACCTCATATCCATTTATGTACTTCTTCTGAAAGTGCATGGGATATACTTGCCTCTTTATATCAAATCCGCAATGAAGCTCATGTAGCAACCTATCTTCGAAAAAATCTTGACTTGGAGAATATGGCTGAGAGTGATTCTATTATTGGATTTCTCACTCATGTTAAGGATTTGCGAGAGCAATTAATCAATATTAATGAGGTGATACCTGACAATTCACTTGTCTTTACAGTTCACTTGTCTCTATAGTTCACTTGTCTCTACAGTTCTCAATGGTTTACGTGAATCTTATCAAGGATTTGCTACCACTCTTTGCCTCTTGATAGTTCACTTGTATCTACGGCACTTAATGATTTACCTGAATATTATCAAGGATTTGCAAACACTCTTCGCCTCTTGACAAAGAGAAATATAGATTTGTACTACACATTTGATGATTTGGTAGCTCTCTTGTTATAGGAAGAGCAATCCAAGTCCAACAAGAACATCATGATTGCTGTTTTGCAGATTAGGCTTTTACTACCTCCTATCATGGGGCAAAGGAAAATATGGGGCTAGTTCTAGTGTTAAACCTAAGGGCAAAGCACAAGCCCATTCAGATCCTCCTAAGTCTAAAGAGGAGAAGACTGAGAAGAAGAAGTATTACGTAGCCCGTAGCGGCTACGTACTAGAGACCCAACTGGCTTTGAGACGATCCACCGGAGTGTGGACAGCGAGCGAGCCAGGGTTCAAGGGTGAGGACGCCCAAGACGGAGTTCCGTTGGGCGACCGAGCATGTGTAGGCAGGCAGGCCCCTATATATGCCCGACACAGTGGGGAGGATTCCCCATTACCTCTCAAGCTGGGTGGTGGGGCTTCCCTCCTCTTCGTGTGCACATTGGCATGAAAGGGGGCCAAGCCCATGAAGGGTGATAACCTTAGTAATACAATTTTGGTTTTTTTATTTAGTTTTGTGATAAAGAAAATCATCTTATCTATTTGGGGTGAGCTGCCCGACTGTGTGGAGGAGAGGCGATAGCTATCGTTCAGGAGCTCAGCATTAACGCAGGGAAAATCTCTCTATCTCTCTCTCTCTCTCTCATTTCAGCAAGAGAGAGTGTGGGGAGAAGAAAGCGTAGAGGCCATCGCTTGAGAGGTGTAGAAACCGCGATGTGTGGGGAAGAGTTGTGACAGCAATGTGTAGAAACCACATCATCTATCATGGGGGCCTCCCGAATTCGGCACTTGAAGAGTGTGCATCGAATCACAACTCCAACTTCTCCTTGCTGGCCGGTCTAATTAACACAGCAGAACGAGCCTAGACAAGAGGCGACAGCAGCAGTCGAATCGCCTACTTTCTCTCTCTTAGCGTCTGCTACCTTCTCTCTCTCGTGGGGGGCTACAACCGAGTTAACACAGCTAGGCCGCACGACTGTGGGAGTATTACATGGCAGATCCCATTATACCACCCTTTTAACACAGCTAGGTAGCATGAACCAAGCAGCAGCAGTGGCTTGTCAAGCCAATACCTTATCTGCTCCCTGCGAGACCCGGGATTTGTCCATTGATTTAGAGCCCATTGCGCCCCTATCCGTGAATGACCCCGTGTTCGATGCGTGGCATTTCTCTCACCTAGTACATCTCCAACTACTACGAGATTGTACTTAAATTGAAAGGGATTGATGAATTCCAGACTTTACATGGGTTCAGGAAGGGATTACACCCAAATTATGAGGATTTTATGGAGCCCAAGGAACCGAAAGATCTCAATGAAGCCATTAAATATGCACAGATTTACGATGATGTTTTGCATCATTCTAAATTGGGTCTTAGTAAAGAAGGAGAGGAATCGGGTGGCTACAGCTTTAAAAGAAATTTCTTTCGGGGTGATAAGGGACAAGGGGACTCTAATGAGCAGAGAAAGGAGGGTGGACACTGGTCAAAGAAACCACATCATCTAAAAGAGAAAAATCAGGCAAGAACCCTTAAAAAAGAGCAGTTATGCTTTCACTGCTTTAAGGTTGGACATAACAAAGCAACATGTCCTAAGTTGGGCACTAGAGGGAGTTCCAGTGACGCCAAGAAGGAGGGAAAAACCTCCCAACAGATGCATACCATCGAGAGCTTGCCACTCAGTTCCGCAGAGTTCTGAGAGGTAACTATCTTTCATACGGATAGTATCCATGCTTGCTATGTCAGCAATGGCTATGTGGTAGCCATTGGTGGGACCACATGATTTGGTCTGTCTTTATGGCAAGATAGATCGTCGTAGAGTCACCGTCATTGGCAAACGATGAGGCCATGCACAACTTTCTTAACTATGCATTGGTTAAGAAGTTACGCTTACTTGAAACCAAAAGTGATCAAAGTACAGTGTTTCATTGGTGAATGGTCATGATAAATCTATTTGGGACACGATGGTTTTGGGTGTACCTTTAGCTATGCAAGACTATGAGGCTAGATTGGATTTTCAAGTCATGCACTTAGCTAGAGCCACCGATATATACCTAGGCAGGGAGTGGTTGTATAACGTTAACCCTACCCTGAGTCGTAGTTACTAGAATAATAGCCTATAGTTTGTACATGAGGGTAGAGTTGTGAGGCTACAGGGTGAGCGAGAGGTTCCAACTGCACCCCTTAAATCTTCCCTAGACTTATGTTGTGCCTTGACGTCGCCTATATCTTCGAGATATATCTTTGTTCCCTATGACATCATTTTGATTCCGTGAATGAAATAAGTTTGAATAATGTTATTTTTGTGGATGAAATAAGTGATAAAGTTAATGTTTCCGTCGTTGTATCTAGAGAACACTTAATTATCCTTGGACGAGATCCCTGTTTGTTAAACACTATCTTGTTATCTTGTGAACAAAAACAACAATTCAAGGTAGAAACTGAGTCGATAAAACTAATAAGTATGCAGCTACTTTATGTTCTTTATTTGTGAGATTTTAGAGATGTTTTTCTCAAAGATTCGCCAGATGGGTGTTCCACCATCGAGAGACATTGAGCACAGCATTGAAGTACTCTCTAGGTCAAAACAACCCGTAAAGTAAGCCTGCCTATAGGATCAGCCACTCCAAGGCACATGAGGTGAAACGACAGCTAGCCGAGTATGTGACGAAAGGGTCAAAACAACCCGTAAGCAAGCCTGCTATAGAATCATCCTGCTTATAGGACTCCGAGGCACATGAGGTGGAACGACTGCTATAGCTGAGTATGTGAAGAAAGGGTTTATTAGACCGAGTTCTTCACCTTGGGCATCACCCATTGTTTTGGTAAAAAAAGAAAGATAACTCTATGCAGATGTGCATAGACTACCATGCTCTTAATCAGATTATGATTAAGAACAAATACCCCATGCCACGCATTGATGAGTTGCTTGATCAACTTCATAGTGTGCAATATTTTTCTAAGATTGACCTTAGATTGGGGTATCATCATCAGGTAAAAATAAGAGAGCAAGACATTCCCAAGATTGCATTCAGGACTCGTTTTGGATATTACAAGTTCTTAGTCATGCCGTTTGGCTTGACAAATGCGCCAATGACTTTTATGATGATTATGGATGGTGTGTTACGTCCATATCTATCTAGAAAATTTCGTAGTAGTTTTCTTAGATGACATACTTATTTACAATAAGTCCAGGAAAGAACACGTGCTTGCAACATTTATGCTTGGTGTTTGAATTACTTAGGAAAAATAAGCTATTTGTTAAGGAAAGCAAATGCGTATTTTTCGCTAAGGAAATTCATTACCTTCGTAGAAGGAACATGAATGGACCCTCAGAAGATGGAATCCATTCTTAAATGGCCTAAGCTAAGAAATTTAGAAGAATTGTAATTTTTTCTAAGATTGTCGGGCTTTTACCGACAATAGGACTATATGAAGATCGCAGTCCCCTTAACGGATCAGTTAAAAACAAAAGATAAAACTATTCATTGAGAGGATACCCAATGAAGAAGTTTTGCAAAACTCACGGTGGCCATAGCAACAACACCTGTTTTAAGTATTGTAGATCCCAACAAGCCGTTTGTAGTGGAGGCAGACGCAAGTGGGGAGGCCATTGGGGCAATTTTAATGCAAAGGGGATGCCCTGTTGCACCTAAAAAGCAAGAAGCTTGACCCTACCCAACATAACTACTCAGCTTTTTTACGAGCGAGAGTTACTTTCTATTATTCATGCTCTAAAAATAGGGCAACATTATTTGTATGGCGCTACGTTTGAGATCCGGACGGATCATGAAAGTCTCAACTGGCTTTCAAGTCAGAATGAGTTAAAAGGTAGAAAAGCTAGGTGGGTAGAGATCTTACAGGAGTTTGACCTTACCCTCCATTACCAAAGAGGTAAATTTAACATAGTAGTGGATGCGCTAAGCTGCATGTCGATAAAACACCATATTGGGGAATATGGAAATTTCCCATAAGTTTGGGACATGTGGTCAAATCTTTGGATTAATCATAACTTGAACACCGTTACTCCAAATTGAGCGCTCTATAGCTCACTAGATTCTATTTTCCAAGCGCTTTCCAACAATAGGTCACATGATATGGTTTTGAAAAACTTATAAGCATGTTATCCAGGTCTCACCTTTTTAGTATTCAAAAAATGGGAGTTGGGAAATTCCCAAACTCACGAATATAGTGTTATAATGAATGAGTTGAGTTTCACCACCTTCAAGAGTGAACTCTGGGAGTCACAACATGGGTTATGTGAGTATGATTCATCTTTTTCAGAGGTATGGTATGATGTACGTGACCGCACTTATACACAGCAGCAACCACCTTCCTCATCAAAAAGGAGTACTAATCCAAAGAGATTAGTCGAGGTTTTTGTGGAAAGAGGAGCGAGCACTAATTCGGAGCGACTAGACGAGTCTCTTCGGTTATGTATCGAGCCGAGAGTTTGGGGGTGGACCCTTCACCACCATTTGATACTAATTCAATTGGGGGTGATAAACTTCATCCGAGGAGAAAAGTACAGACACTATTCCATTGACGACAAGTACCTGCTCTACAAAGGTAGAGTTGGTACTAGCTATTGGTGATTTTTGGGCCCAAATTCTTATTGAAAGTCACGATAGTCCGAGTGCTAGTCATCTTAGGATATGGAAGACCTATGCACTAGTCAAAAGACAATTTTATTGGCCTAGTTTGTTTAAGGACATTTAGGACTTCGTGCTGAAATGCAATAAGTGTCAGGTCAATAAGCATGAGCACCTTAAGGTTGGAGGTTTGCTTCATCCACTGGATATTCCCAAAGGAAAATGGGAAAGTATTTCCATGGATTTTATCATTGGTCTACCTAAGATGACTTGAGAAAATGATTTCGTTTGGGTAGTGGTTGATAGATTGACCAAGATGGTTAAGTTTATACCTACTAAAAAGACGGTGAAAACACCTGAGTTAGCTAGGCTGTTCATCAAACATCTCTACAAACTATATGGCCTACCCGCTCCTGCTGCCGCAGATCTAGTATAGAGGTAGGAAGTTTGATAGCCACTTTTCGAGGGAAGTCTTCAAAAATCTGAAAACTACTCTGAGCATGAGTACTGCAGACCATCTGTAGTATGATGAGTGGTCAGACAGAAAGAGTCAACCAAGTGTTAAAGTGTGTATGTCAATAAAAAGAAAGCTAATTGGGAGGAGTACCTACCACATTTGGAGTTTACTTATAATAGTCCAAAAACATTACGCAACTGGATTTTATCCATTCATGTTGATGTATGGATTCTAGCCAAGATCTCCTATAGCCGTAGGGCTAGAGAAGGAGAAGTTGCAGTCTATCAAGGAGTTCCTCCAAGACATGCAAGATATACTACAAGCAACAAAAGATTGTATACGTAGCGCACAAGATTATGCAAAGACGTATGCGGACAAGAATTGCAGAAAAGTGGCCCTTTGAAGAATGTGACTTTGTATATTTTAAAGTCCTTGCGAAGTCGGAGAGTTTAAAGATGGGAAAGTGTGAAAAGCTTTGACCTAGATATTGCAGTCCCTTTAAAATCCTTAAGAAGGTTAGTGGACTAGTGTTATATGCACATTATGTGTGCATATACTAGGAGGCTAACCCACACTGAGGCTTGTGAGCATGGGAGCATGGGAACAAGCTCTAGTGGAGCATGGGTTAGGACTAACCTTAAGGATTAAGGTTAGGGTCAAGCATCCAAGGGTCACACATGGGGAATGGAAAGTCAAGAGTCACTTGAGGGCCCTCCTATATATTAGGGGCATGGGGCACACTCAAGGAGGCTTGGGGGTTTGGAGGCTTATGCTATGGTCTCTTGTGTAGAGGTCCATATCTACTCATCTACCATTTCACACTATAGCTACATGCTATTGGATTAGAGTTATACCTCTTGATGGTATGGGACATCAAGGTAGAGGTATGATGTATTTCATTTATAATTCATGTGTGCATCCCTTGGGCTCGGGGGTGGTTGGGTGGTTGAGTTTATGCCTGATTTATGCATGTTTATGCATAACAATTATCTAGAGAGATCTTAGGGTTTTAACAGTGGTATCAGAGCAATCTCTAGTTAATTGTTGTTATTTTTTTTTGAAGTAAATTTTAATATTTACTAATAAAAATGTTATTTTATTGATTTATGTTGAAGAATTTCATGTGGATCATCGATATGGCGATTGGAATGCATGTTACTTCAATTCAATGGACGAATCGACGTTGCGGGGGAATTTCATGAGTTTAATGCTATTTTTTTCTATTTTTTTTATGGTTCAAAATAAGCATTAATGGAATTTTTTTACAAAAATACCATATATTTTATGGTGGATATTTTTGTTAGAATGGATTCCCTAAATTTCTAGAATTTTTAGAAATTTTTCCTAATTTTTTAGAAATATTTGGAGCATTTTTATGATTAAAAATATATTTTTATACATTTTTGGGGGTTTTTTCCGCAAGAATGCGATCAAATTTCTATCGATTTTCTACTAAAATTCAGTAGGGGACAGCATGTTGCTGCATGAAATGCTCTCCTGTGTGCGTGGGGTCCTCTTTGCCTCTCAAATATGATTTTTTCTTCTTTTTTTCGTGAGAAATTCTCTTAAAAATGATTTTTTAAACATTAATCATAATTAATGTTAATTATGATTAAGTATTATTTAATTAAAAAACTTTAATCAAAGATTAAAGATAATCCCCTCTTAACAGAGAGAGAGAGAGGGGAGGAAAGAGAATGGAAGGGAGAAGAAGGAGAGGAAAGAGGGGAGAAGAAGGAGAGGAGGGAGTTTTTTTTTACTCCCTCCCTCTCTCCTTCCTTGCGCGCAGACGGCGAGGATGGGGGGCTACGCAGCAGCCGGGGCTGAAAAATGTCCCCCCCCTTTAAAAATGTCCCCCCCCTTTAAAAAAATCAAAAGTATATAAGCTAATAAAAGCTTATTTTATTTTTTTATTTTTTTAAAAAATAAGTTTTTTATTATTTAAAAAAAGCTTTTGAAATCTTTTTTAAAAAAAGCTTGGAAAAAAGCCAGAAAATGTGAAATTTGAGATAAAAATTCTCTGAAAAATTTCTGAAAATTTCTTCTTGAAACTTTTTGGCTTTTCATCTTTCGGAAAACTTTTGGCTTTCTGTTTTCCCGAAACCTTTTGGCTTTCCGAATTCCAGAAAAACTTTTTACCTTCCGTATTCCGGAAACTTTTGACCTTTCACATTCCGATTTTTTTTGTCTTTTCATTTTCCCAAAACTTTTGGCTTTCCGTATTCTGGGAAAACCGTTGGAATTTCGAAATTTTTTGACCGTTCATATTCTAAATGCGTTCGGGGTAATTTAAAATTTTTAAAAAATTCCTGAAAATTAGTAGAAAATTAGACAAAGGTTATTTTAAATTTTCGAAAAATGTGGGGTTGGCGTTTGGCACGTGGTATGTCCATTCGGGCGCTCGTGACCATTCAAATTTCTTTAAAATATATTTTTTGACCCAAAAATTTAAAAAATCCATTAAAATTAAAAATTTTCATTAGATTTGAGAATTGTCGGGCGGAATTGTAAATTTCGTGAACGATGGGATTCTCAGGAGAAATTAGAAATATTCTAGATATTATTTTTAAAAATCTTAAAAATTGATATTTTTAAAATATCAATGGTATTTATTGCTAATTATTTTTTTAAAAAATATAGGTTTGGAAGGCCATAAGATAGGTTTGGTGGAATTCAAAATTATCATATTTTGAGGCCCTAGAAAATTAGGAAAAAATCATGATAATTCTTTTTCTCGAGAATTTAATATTTTCGAGGGTTATTTAATATTGAAGTATGTTTTCTCGTGCTGAAATTAGATAGATGCGGGTTATTCGAATATTATTAATACGATTATATCTCGTATTAATAGATATTTATGTTTGGATTAATTCTAAACGATGTATTCATGATTTTCTACCATTGTTTAGCCATTCTTTTTGGACATGTTCCTTAATTTCTTTTGATGGCTATAATTTGCGTTCAAAGTGTGTTTCACCTTTGACACTTTTCCATGATAATATTGTACACTTATTTAAGTGTGGTTTGTGCTTAATTTCTTAAGCCTAAGACAAATTCTATCATAAGTTAGTTGATCAGTTTGTTTTGGTGGATTTTTATTGGATGTTTTCCAAGTTTTATACGGACTCATCAGGTTCTGCCTAGATCACTTGTGTCTAGGGTTTTTTTTAATTGAGTGCTACACACATGTGTTTCACTTGCTTACTTTGGAATTTTGTTTGAACAACACAATGTTCATATACTCCAGATTGATGAGTTGGCCACCAATTTTAATTCTTCTTTTGGCACGATTAATGTCCATTAGATAGTATGCATTGATTTTTATGATCAACTATGGTTTTCATGGATTTAAGGTGCTTCTATGCTTTTATCCATAGTTTTATAAGGATCTTTTGATCTTTTGAATAATTACATGTGCTTTGAAGGTATCATTTTCCTTCGTTTTTTGCACGTAATTTTGGAGTATATTTCTTATACTCTTGTACATATTCCAACTCGGATACCTAGTTGCTTATATATCTAGGTGAGTTATTTTTCTACCCTAACTTTATTGTGTTTTAGGTAGTTATCATTAGAAAGGCGCCAATAATTCAATTTCTTTTCTAATGATGTACTCAGAAGGAGTTATTCCTTGATGTAGTCTCAAGTATATAGAGACAGGTTTAGTATATGTGAAAGTCTGGATGAGGCCATCTTATTCGTTTTATACAGGATTTTATTCATAATTCCTAGACGGCATACTAGGGAGCTTCAAATTGTTAAGATATGTATGGGTGGTATCATGGTGGTATGGGACGCTAGTGATCCCTCACATATATTATCTTATGGGATAATTTGGGCTCAAGATTGTTGCTTTGCTTACATCACTTAGCATGTTGTCCTCAACATTCAAAGACAATCTCATTTTCTAAATTCACTAGAAGTTATAGTTTGGGCATTCTCTAGATAAACTTCTTTTATCTATAGCCTACATGTTTTGATGAGGGTAATCTCATCGGCATTTTCACTTGTTGAAATCTCTTTCTTTAGAGTTCAAACAAGTTTATTTTGTTGTGTTCAGACAAGGAAATTTGGATTCTTCCTTTGTTGGCATTTCTTTCTCTAGTTCCGTACTTTAGCTGATTTATATAGTCAACCTGATTGTTTACGGATGGACATATGTGACTCATCAGGACGCTGATGACTCTCTATGTTGATATGGGTAACTCGGGACGTCGATTATTCCATATGCAGATGTGGGTATGTCGGGGCGCCGATGAATCCCTTGTTTCTGCTGTTATTGTTTTTCCTACTTTATTCCAACGAGGAAGTTACTTTGAATGTGAATTGCTCTGATCGTCCGCAGTCTGATGGGGGCAAACAGAGTGTATGAATCAGATTGTAGAGTATATGCTTCGTGCATATGTCTCTAGAAAATCATCATATTGGGAAAAATATCTTCCAATGATGGAATTTGCCTATAACAGTTTTAAATATACAGCTATTGGTTTTAGTCCGTGCATACTTATGTATGGGTATCAACCCAAGGCACCTATTGATGTTGGTCTTAAAAGGACATCGAGCTTGATACATCGAGGGATTTCTTGCGAGATATGCAGGAAGTACTGACCGAAGAGTCTTTCATATCAATAGATTGAAAGGGAAACTGGAAGGTGAGGATAACACAGTTACTCCTCAAGAACTCGTTGAAGTCGAAGATTTATCCTATGTTCCACATGAACCTGATAAGGTACTTGAATTGAGGGAAAGGAAACTTTGTAGTTGACTAATCCCTAAGGTTAAATTTAGGTGAAAAGATAGGGAAATAGAGGATTCGACTTGGGAGACGGTTGATATTGTTCAGTGTAGTTCTTCTTCTTTTCATTGCAAGAGTGCAACGTTTTGAGAGAGGGGAAGTATGTTATATGCACATTATGTGTGTATATACTAGGAGGCACCCACATTAGGCTTGTGAGCATGGGAGCATGGGAGCATGGGAACAAGCTCTAGTGGAGCATGGGAATAAGCTCTAGTGGAGCATGGGTTAGGACTAACCTTAAGGATTAAGGTTAGGGTCAGGCATCCAAGGGTCACACATGGGAAATGGAAAGTCAAGAGTCACTTGAGGGCCCTCCTATATAATAGGAGCATGGGGCACACTCAAGGAGGCTTATGCTATGGTCTCTTGTGTAGAGGTCTATATCTACTCATCTACCATTTCACACTATAGCTACATGCTATTGGATTAGAGTTATACCTCTTGATGGTATGGGACATCAAGGTAGAGGTATAATGTATTTCATTTATAATTCATGTGTGCATCCCTTGGGCTCGGGGGTGGTTGGGTGGTTGAGTTTATGCCCTGATTTATGCATGTTTATGCATAACAATTATCTAGATAGATCTTAGGGTTTTAACAACTAGCATACAAACTTAAGTTACCGGAGAGCTCTCGAGTTCATCCTGTTTTTCATGTCAATAGACTGCGAAAAATTGTTGATCATCAAGAGAACATATAGTTTCTCCAAGCATTTTGGTGAAGTTGATAGAACCACAATCTATTCCATCCACATCTATCCTCATCACATCACATTCATTCCCTCCCTATCATGTCACACCCATTCATATCTCATCACACCCATTCACATCCATCACATTCATTGTTGCATCCAAATCACATCACATACATTCCATCCACATCTATCCTTATCACATCACATTCATTCCCTCCCTATCACGTCACATTCATTCCATCCACATTACATCACGTCCACATCTATCCACATCACATCTCATCCACATCTATTCACATCACATCTCATTCATTCCATCCACATTACATCACATCCCCATCTGTCCATATCTTATCACATCCATTCACATCTCATCTCATTAATCCATATCCATCCATTCATTCACATTCACATCTATCGGCATCCATCCATTCATTCACATTCACTTCTATCGGCATCCATCCATTCATTCTCATTCACATCTATCCACATCCATCCATTCATTCACATGCCCATCTATCCACATCCATCTATTCATTCACATTCACATCTATCCACATCCATCCATTCATTCACATGCATATCCTATCACTTTACATCTCATTCTCATCCATTCACATCCATTTACATCACATCTCATTCATATCCATTTACATCACATCACATCATTCACATCTCATTCACATCCATTTACATCACACCATTCACATCACATCTCATCACATTCACATCCACATCCATTTACATCACATCACATCTCATCACATCCACTCACATCTCCTCACATCACATTCACGTCTTATCGTATCACATACACATCTTATCACATTCACATGCACATCCACATCCATTTACATCACATCACATCTCATTCACATCTCATCTCATCCACATCCACATCTCATCACATTCACATTCACATCCACATCCATTTACATCTCATCCACATCTCATCACATCCACTCACATCTTATCACATCGCATTCACATTTAGTACCGTTTTCTTTCCACATGAACCCGAGTGGATTCTCAAATTTAGAGATCGGAACACGTGGTATACTGTGTACCTCACTCGGAACACGTGGCATACTGTGTATCGTGAGGTACACAGTATGCCACAGGATTTAGAGATCGGAACACATGGCATACTGTGTACCGTGAGGTACTTGTTAAGAGAAAAGATCATGAACTTGAGGCTTCCTCATGGGAACTCTTGAGCATGCTAACCAAGAACTTTTCGAAGTTCATTTTTTGCAAATGAAAACTCTTCTTAAGGGGGGAGTAATGTTACATAGCCTATAGAAGCGGCTATGTACTAGAGGCCCGATTGGCTTCAAGATAGTCCATTGGAGTGTGGACGGTGAGCAACAGGGGTGAGGATGCCTAGGATGGAGTTTTGTGGGTGACCGGGCATGTGCGAGCAGGCACGCCCCTATATATGCCTGACAGTGTGGGGAGGATTCCCCACTGTTTGACGGTGGGGAGGATTCCCCTATATATGCCTACTGACGGTGGGGAGGATCCCCCACCGGGCATATGCGAGCAGGCAGGCCACTATATATGCCTGACAGTGGGGAGGATTCCCCATTACCTCTCAAGCTCGGTGGTGATCCAGGGCTTCCCTCCTCTCCGTGTGCAACTACAGTGTTGTGACAAGAAGAGATGCAACTATTGTTAGAACCTGGTCATATAATTGAGGAATGTAGGAAGCATAAAGAGAGTGATAAAAAGAAGAAGCAGCAAGGTCTTGCTATAACTAACATGTGACAATGCCGAGGAAGAAAATTTTGCACATGATGGCTATGCCTTAACAGACAAATTTTACACATGATGGCTATGCCTTAATAGTCACATGTAGTGATTTGCCTCCCTCTTGTTTGTCATTGTAGGATGCTGATTGGTATTTTGATTTAGATGTTACAAATCACATCACTTCATGAAATGCAAAAAGCTATTTTCTACTTTGAGAGATGAACCATCAGTGTGGTACAGTTTTGTGTGCTAATAATGCAATATGCTATTAAAAGCATTGGCAATGAGGAGTTGACATCATGTAGTTGGCCTCCATTGAAAAGAATGCTACATGGGAGTTATGTGACTTGCTTGAAGGCAAGCATGCTATTGGCACACAAAGTGGGTATATAAATTGAAACATAAGCTTGATGGCTCAATTGATTGCTATAAGGCTCATTTAGTCACCAAAGGGTATGCCTAGCAAGAGGCCATTGACTATGAGGAAAATTTTGTGCCTACATCCCGTATGACTACCATAGGCAATATTATTACATTAGCTACACATGAAGGTTGAAATGTGCATCAGTTAGATGTCAAAACTGCTTTTTTGAATGGTGATTTGCAGGAAGAGGTTTATGTATTACAACCTCCTGGCTTTGTTCAAAAAGGTGTAGAGCATGAAGTATGCAGATTGCGTAAAGCACTTTATGGCCTTAAACAGGCTCCTCATGCTTGGTATCAAAAGATTCATGTGTACTTGCTCTCTCATATTTTCTAGAATAGTCCTACTACTGAGAGTACCCTTTATGTTCGCAAACAAGGGGATGATTTCATAATCCTGAACCTTATGTGGATGATTTGCTAGTGACTGGCCCTTTTAAAGGATAAATTTCAGCTTTCATAACTAAATTCCAACATGCATTTGATGTTACAAACATGGGGTTTTTGCATTACTATTTGGGTATTCAATTTATACTAGTTGAGGGGGACATCATGCTATCTCTCAGGGAAGATACATTGAGTAGCTCTTAGAAAAGTTCCAAATGACAAATTGTAGACCTGTTTCTACTCTTATGGAACCATGCTTAGGACTATCACTTGAAGACTTTTGAGCTATTTGATGTTGCCACCTATTAGTAAGCTGTGGGATGCCTTATTTACCTATGCTCTACCTATCTTGATATTCAATATGCAGTGTCACAATTGAGCACATTTATGCATTTCCATGGCACTAGGCAATGGCAAGTAGTGAAGCATGTCTTTCGTTATCTTAAAGGTCCTCAAAGACTTTACATTGTTTTATGGCAATGCATCTTCTTTATGCTTGACCACCTACACTGATACTGACTGGGCAGGATGTTATGACAAGTAGTGAAGCATGTCTTTCGTTATCTTAAAGGTCCTCAAAGACTTTACATTGTTTTATGGCAATGCATCTTCTTTATGCTTGACCACCTACACTGCCTACACTGATAGTGTGACTGGGCAAGATGTTATGATACTAGGGTGTCAAGTGGTAATTGTTTCCTTCTTGGAAGTTCATGCATTCCATGGCTTAGAAAGAAGCAGTTGATAGTGGCCACTTCTAAATTTGAGGCTGAGTACAGGAGGGCAACATTCACATCTATTATGGAGTGTGTATGGCTCCATTGTCTATTGGCAAATCTTGATAGTAGAGATCCTTCTTCTACCACAATTTTCACTGATAGCCAGAGTGCATTGGCAGTGGTGTAGAATCTGATTTTTCATGCATGAACAAAGCACATTGAGGTGCATTATCTTTATGTCAGGGAGAGGCTCCATGCAGGAGAGATAGCCTTGACTTACATGTTTACATAAGCCAATGTGGCAAATGGGTTTACCAAGTCTCTTTCGAGAGAGAAGTTTAAAGCTTTTCGCAAAGCTTTGAACTTATTACCTCTACCAAGGTAGTCTGATACACCCTATACATGTTCACACCATTCACTTTAGGGGGTTTTGTTAGGAATTTGGCCTCTGAGAAGTTCTGGTGTGAACATCTCTACCCACAAGCACTTTTTACTTTGGTTGGACAAGGCTTTTCCCCGTGTGGGAACACACTCTTACGTGTTGGGCCTTGAGCCTTAGAGTATTTTGAGTACTTTGTACTTTCATTCACTATTAAATACATTTTCTAGCACAACTCTCTCACATTTTTTCTGAGAGCTCAACTATGTATGTGTGTGTCTGTGCGTGTCCTCCACCATAGCCAACGCTATAAGGTTACTTCTTCTCAACCATACTTTTTTTGAACTAGCACAAAAATCTATGTTTGATAAGGATAATAAGAATAAACTTGTTGTTGTTCAAAGGAATGATGAAAGGTATGGAAACTCTCGCACAAAGATAAAACCGTAAAGCAAAGGCACTTTTTTCTACAAGAGAATGTAGTGAAAAGTGATGCAAAATTTGTTATTAAGAATTTAATATATGGAGAAAATTTTGGTACAAAGAATTTAATAATGTCTAGGCTAAACATACAAGCTTCTTGTCTCTTTCGTGTTGAGCTTTAGACTATAAAAATAAAGCTGAAAATTATTAAAATAGTGTAAATATTTAAATCCACCAAGACACCTTAGACATCATACAGTTAGTTCATTAAACATATGAAAAGTGGCACCATTTTTACATCTTTTCCCACATGCCCCAATCATTGTAACTTTCTCACCTACATATAAACATGGAAGACATAAATAAAAGTGTAAAAAGAACCATCCATTCTGGGTGTAAAAAGATTGATGGATAAACTCGATGTAGGAGCTTATCATTCTTATGATTGAAACTAAAGCACATGTAAATAAATATATCTTTTCCTGCAATGTCTCCATTTTTTAAACCTCCGCCTTCACCTAAGAGTATAAACAAACTAGTAAATCAAGCTCCTCCTTCACCTAAGAGTACAAAAAAATTATAAATCAAGCTTATAACTATTTAATCAATATAATTACTTAACAATTTAATCGATTTAATTACTTAACAACCTTTACAATAGAAGGAGTATGAAGCTTAACATGGCTCTATTGGGTTAAAGGATGAAATATTGATTCCTCATCTCACACCTACCAAGAATAAGAAGGATGTAACTTATTTTACCAGAGGGGAAAAACATATCAAATTATAGTTGGTAGCCCATTAATGTTCTTCGCAAAAACCTTGCATTTCAAATTATTCTTATAGTTTGACATTAGTTGCTTATGAAGTGTAAATGTGATAAGTATGAAGAAGACATTTTTTTTTTACAAAGATGAATAATCTATAGAATATATGTATAAAAGCTATGTTCAACATTTCATAGGTAATAAGCACCCAAAAAATTACACTTACAACAAGCAATAAATATGGAAACTTAGAAAAACCATCTACATTGACAAACATACTGACTTTTCCTTTTATACTTAATATGGTTTATCCCTATGCGACCACTCAAGTAGGCCTAAAAAGTGATGTGACCCATATAGTCCATAAGTGAACCCATGGTGTTACCCACATTCGCTAACATTACTCCTCCAGATGCACAACAACACTTTTTTAGCCATACTTTTTATACCACGCAAGCACTTCATAAATGATTATAGGTATTCTTTAACCTTATGACGTGTAATGCCAATAGATAGTCAAAAATGAGCTTTTGACTTGTGTAATGAGGGTAGTATATTTACTTAGACTAGAAAATTATCTTTGACTAGCTTTTGTGCCCCATGATATTACTTGGAGTTGTGTAATGCCGGTAGTATATTTACTTACACACTAGAAAATTAGCCTAGACTAGATTTTGAGCCCAATTACCTTAATCTCCACCTATACCATCACCAAACTACATAAGATATTTTAAGGATAGTTGCACAAATAAGGAGGGGGATAGTAACATGGCTCGCACAACAACAACAACTCCACCACACCAGTTGCGATGGTACCAAACCCTGGACAACTAGATATGATTATTAACCGATGCAAATTGCAAAGGTAATGCCAAAATGCAATGGGATGATCCCATTACACACTTGGAAGTGTTTGACCAAATGTGCAATACATGTGGTCGATGTGATGACCTAGTAAGGGTGAGTGCCTTGGGCCAGACATGGAAGGGAAGGCAAGCCAATGGCTCTGATCACTAAAACTAAAAGACCAGGTTGCTTTATGACCAAATGTGCAATGCATGTGGTCGACGTGAGGACCTAGTAAGGGTGAGTGCCTTGGGCCACACATGGAAGGGAAGGCAAGCCAATGGTTCTAATCACTGAAACTAAAAGACCAGGTTGATTTTGGCACCTTGAAGACCACATTCATAATTGGGTATTCCTGTTATCATTCAAGGAACTTGATGGAACCCAGTCGACCAACTCTACCATGTTAAGAATTTAGAGAAAGAATCGATTAGAGACTACATCAACAAAGTGCACTCTCGATGTGCTGACACTAACAAATTCTCTAATAAATAGCTAATTAGAAGATTCCTAGAAGGAATCCTTGACTCAACCTTGCACAATGCCTTGTACTCTAAAAATCGCAAAAACTTTGAGCCATGTTGTAGGAGTGTCATAGATTTCCATGATAACTTCATGAGAACTACTTCAAGGAATCTCTCCAAAGGAACCCCATTGTGGAAGACCTAGTAGATACACTCATGGAGCAAATGATTAACCAACGGAGAGTCAGGCCAAGAAAAGACAACATGGGACAACCACATCTATACCCCAGACATGAGTTGGTCTAGTGTTCAATCTGTCGTGCTAACCACACAAGCATTAAATGCCCCCACCTAAGACCCAAACAAGGAGAAATCTGGTGTGCATATTGCATGAGGATAGGAAACCATGATACTGCTGCCCATTGGAATCAATGCCAGAGATAGCAGGTGCTAGTCACACCAACTCCTGCCTCTGCTAGTGGCAAGGCCCATGCTTACTAATGTACCTCACCTGGGGTAGTGTGTGTCGCCTCAACAAGGAGTACTACTTGAATTCAAGAGTTACCTCTACCACTTCTAGTGTTCTCATAGCAACCACCCATTCCCCGAGTGATCCCCATGAAAAAATTGACCTTGAGAGAAATTCTTGAAGGGAGGAAAAGGGAATAGGGGAGGAGACTATTTACCTAGAACCCCTAGAGGCTCAAAATCCCCTAAGTTAAAACCTCGGTCACTATATTCAATATGGTGATAATGTCTATCAAGTCGTCTATATAGTCACAATGCAAACTAATAGAGGGAGAGTTATCAATGCCTTAGGATTCCACATGCCACTATAGTGCTATCGCTACAAGGGAACTCATCAATGCCTTAGGATTCCACCCATAAAAAAGGCTACTATGGTTGTTGCACCAACTAATCCATAGCCACTAGCACCTATCTACACTAGTTGTGTTATTGGTCACATGTACAATGATTTCCCATTGGGAGCATCTATTGGAAATATGTTGGAATTTATGATCAATGTCATGGTCTAAGGTTAAAGCACTCAATAAAATGTAAAAGGACCATGTAATATGAAGGGAATCCAGGTGAATGAAGGGTAAACCCCCACTTGAGATAGGCGAGTTTCATTAGATGCTCTGGAGGCTATATTCTAGGGAGCCATGTGGGGGGAGATGGCCTTGGATGCCTTTGATAATATGTAAGCAGTGATGTCACTCAACCATGTACAACTTGGCTATAAAATGGTGGCCTTCCTAATGAGAAAAATACGAATTTTATATGCTATGTAATGCTCCTTATTGTGCTGTCATTATGCTCTCTTAATCTTGGATTAAGTACTAGTTAATTACATTTTTTGTTCATGTGACCATCATGGGTTATCTTGAACCACCATAGCTCTTTCATCACTCCATGAACTCATTAAGCTTTTATCATCACTCATTATGCTTTTCCCAACATGGTATCAGAGCCATGATTACCCCTAGGCATAGTAATTAACCACATTGATTAATTTTTCATTTTTTCAAGCTTTCCATTAAAGCTTCACTACACCCCCTGCTGGTTTTTTGCTTCATGTGAGCTCTATACTCCACCAAATCTCAAGCTTTTTGATTCAAAAGAGAGCTAACACCTGGCGCTTTCTACACCTAGCTCCATTGGAGCTCCCACGAAGTATACGCGGCGTATTTCTCTCTGTAGAGCAGCAGCCCGCCTCTGCGCTGCGAAAATGGTGAAATTGAAGATCTACAAAGCATGGTTTACAAATTCCTCTTATGAGCATTACATTGATGCTATGAAGCTCCTCCTTGTTGATTTTCATGAGCAATGGTCCACTGTAGCTGCTGTTTGAACTAATTTCTCAGTGACAGTATATGCTGTGTTGCAGAGCAGATTTACAGAGATTGAAGCAACATCTTGGCATGTTTGAGTGCTGAGCTTAGAGCCAATACCTTGGTTCTCACTTGGTTTAAAGCATTTTATGTTTCTCATTTGGGAAGAGCCTCATTCAATTGCTCAAAGCTCACTCTATTTTTGGGGGTAGTTTTTTCCTCTTTAATTAATCATCTCCACTAATCATCATATAATTATCTATTGAGATGACATTCTAATATGCATATTGAGTTGAATATCTCTTTGTAGTCATGCATTCGGATGCTGAATCATCTAATGAAGATTATATCAAAAAATCATTGAAACCCAAAAGCAAAACTAGAAAACCTAGGATCAAGTCTAGGCCCCGTTATTATCACTATGCAAAGGCTTATGGGTTTGGGGAATTCTTGAGTAATTTCATGCATATATATGGTGAAGGGGGATTCTAGCTTTTAATCTATTGCATTGTTCAGTTCCAATCATGGAGTCAACTTACATATCATCCTCTTTCATCAAGAAATTCAACGGTCATGACTTCCACACTTGGCAAGTCAAAATGAGATTTTTACTAATGAAAGAAGGAGTTTGGGGCATAGTCAATGGCACTATACCTAAACCTGCCACACGAGAAGGAGAAATCTCTTGGCAAACCAAGGATGAGAAAGCATTAGCTCTCATTGCCCTTGGAGTTGAAGATAGTTATATACATTACATTAGTAATGGAACATCTTCACAAATTGCGTGGAATTCACTGGATAAATCTTTTGGTGCTCAAGGCCTCCACAGCAAAATCAGTCTCAAAGTAGTCACATCAACACCATGAAGAGCTTGATGGCCCAGCTCGAAGCCATCAATGAACCAGTCAAGGAGAGTGATGCCATAGCCATCCTCGTAAAGTCAATGCCATCCGAGTATGATACACTCATGCCGACCTTAAAGTATATGCAGGATCCCACTTTGGAGGGAATAGAGAGTGTTCTCTTGGAAGAAGAGAAGAAGCTGAAAGGTAGAGTCATTGATCTTGTCTCAAACCAGGCATACCTTGTTCAAAAGCAAACCGGCAAATCACTCCAATGTACACATTGTGGAAGGACAGGACACCTTGCCAAGAATTGCTACCACAAAGACAAGCCAAAGCGAATATGCACCAAATGTGGAAAGCCAGGTCACCTCGCCGACAAATGTTACACCAACCAGGCAAATATGGTAAGCACTTCGAATGATTCCGCAGAAGCAATCCAAGCATGCAACAATGTTACTACCTCCTTTGATGCAGAGGTAGATGCAGAATGGGCTTTCTAAAGCCAACAATGTTTATGCCCTCTCTTACCCAAATGTTTATGTATGGACACCTCTAACCACCGATGATGTAGGTTATGTGTTTCTATGATGCTCACAATATCTCTCAGTAGGCCATGTAGCCCTCAAGGGGGGATTGATGGGGAGTTGGGTCTCCATGACCAACAAATGATGATGATGATGCCCATGGATATGATAATGATGATGCTATGATGATGATGGGGTATGGGAGAGGAATGTTTTCATGTAGGAATGTTTTTCATGTCATTTTCTTTTCGCAATGTAGAAGCTATGCTCCCTATGAGCGATGCTAATTTCTTTTATGTACTGTAGAGCTATACTCCTTATGAGTTAAGCTTTTTCTTTCATGTAATGTTTGGATCAAGGGAGGGCAATATACCATGCCATGATCAAGGGAGGGTATTGGAAATATGTTGGAATTTATGATCAATGTCATGGTCTAAGGTTAAAGCACTCAATAAAATGTAAAAGGACCATGTAATATGAAGGGAATCCAGGTGAATGAAGGGTAAACCCCCACTTGAGATAGGCGAGTTTCATTAGATGCTCTGGAGGCTATATTTTAGGGAGCCATGTGGGGGGAGATGGCCTTGGATGCCTTTGATAATATGTAAGCAGTGATGTCACTCAACCATGTACACCTTGGCTATAAAATGGTGGCCTTCCTAATGAGAAAAATACGAATTTTATATGCTATGTAATGCTCCTTATTGTGCTGTCATTATGCTCTCTTAATCTTGGATTAAGTACTAGTTAATTACATTTTTTGTTCATGTGACCATCATGGGTTATCTTGAACCACCATAGCTCTTTCATCACTCCATGAACTCATTAAGCTTTTATCATCACTCATTATGCTTTTCCCAACAGCATCCACCCTAGGTCACATGTACAATGATTTCCCATTGGGAGCATCCAGCCCAAGAGAATAAGTCCACTACAAGTATTAACTTGCTAAGCATTAGAGATGGGCTAGTACAAACGATTCCTCTCAATGTTTTGATGAGAATGCAAAAATAGGAGGAGAGTCATGAAGCTGGATAAGCTTCAACTCCCCATACTCAAAGGGAGACTAGCCCAAGTCCTACCAATCGATAAAGTCTCAAAACATACTAGAGTCGGTCCTAGAGAACCAGAAAACAAAGGTCCAACAAGATAGGAGAAAGCAAAGACCGGATGATAGTTTAAGAGGGTTCAGGCAATGATACAACTTCCAACATCTCTTCATCCAAAGGAATTGAATCCTCAGCCTGCCACCATGGACCAAGAAGAACTAGTCATTGACCCCAACAATCTACCTAAAAAAATGGCCAAAAAGTTGGCAGAATATGTCAACCTAATTGAGGAGAAAAGTAGGCTAGAAGTAGCTCAAGAATTGGTAAGATCATGCCAAGGATATTTGGACAGTGAATCAGTAGTTCCCACTATCCTCAGCCTACCATGGACCAAGAAAGATACAACTTCGAACATCTCTTCATTATTCAGTTAGCTCCTTGTTACTACAAGGAAGCCCAAGTCAATGGAAGGACCTAAAGGATTGGATGGATGAAAAGACTAATAGCGGACATGGAAGAACAACCACCTCGAGACTCCTCATATGAGTCTAATGAGATGATGACAAACCCAATAGGGAAGAGGCTGGTCATCACCAAGCTTTTCTAGTGTAATTTTTAAAAAATAAAAAATAAAAAATATAACACAACAAAGCATACAATAGCTTCATTTATTTCTTTAGGATGACATGAATGCCATCCTTTCAGTATAACATTAGGAAAAATCAGAGCTCATTTTGGGGCCCTCTAAGAAATTCTTTATTTTCCTATTTATTTGATGTCGAGAATGTGTAAAAGTGAAAAACAAGACCTAAAAGAAACATTATAATATCCCCACATATTGAAAAGGTGAATCTATTTAGATCCTCATGCATTTAAGACAATATATGACACTAACTACATTACACGTCATATTAATGAGCACTAACTACTGTACACACCATACTAAAGGTATTTTCTATTTAATATCAAACATTAAATTCAATAAATTTTAAAATTTTGGAGGATAACAAACAAGTTTTGTGCCATTGTCCTAATTTGGTATGATAAAAAGTCGTGTTTGTATCAATAGACAACTAAAAAAATGGAAGGAGGTGAACTCTTAGACCAAAAGAGGCTTTATCATCTTCATATAGATCTTGAAGATGATTATGCTCTAGTTTAGAAAAGGAGAAAGGATCCACGCATTGGTGCTATAGAGAAAGAGAACATGAGGTCATCAGGATTGCACCATATTGATCTATGGTGTAATGGCTCAATTTATCCCAAATGCCAATCACAAACTCCACTCCCTCTTTTTTCAATCTAACATCACTCTTAAGATTTGTAGGAGATGGTTATAAAGGTATGCTTAGATACATATCTAGTCACTCGACAGATGTGTACAAACACTTATATCAAACAAATTGAAAAAGATTGGTGGGTATTCAAAGTTGGAGGAGCTACTTGCAAGTGCGACTGAAGAATTGAAAAAGACAAAAGAGAAACTTAAAAAGTCAAGAATCAAAGAAACTCTATTAGGTGAAAGATAAATAAAGAAGAAGGTTCGTAATCTTACAGAATTGAAAGCAAACGATGAAGGACGCAAGCATAGAGTGCAACAGGAAAGGTAAGAATTATTACAAAAAAATTCAATTATTCCTAAACATAATTTTGAATAAGAAATAAACTAGTAAGATATTGTTTTGTTAGATATTAAGAATATAATTTATTCTTCAAGAACATATTGGAACTAAACGAACAAAACATGAATCTTGATAACCTTCCAATCAAATAGATGAAAAGATTGGTACCTTCTAGTATTGCAAAGGACATGATTGAAAATAAAAATTATAAAAAGGTGAAAAGGAATGTTGTGCAGCGATTTGTAGATAGCAACAAAGTTGATGTTTATGTAATTCAGAAAGCATTAGATGAGAGCGATGTTAGTAGAAAAGGGTATACTTCTATTTTCAAAAATGTATCCAGAAAAATGCAAGACCAAATAATCAAATACATGCTTCTGCCAACACTTACAGAAGTATGGAGACTAAGAAGTCTCTCTTAAACATAGACATGGTCTTCGTAGGACCCCATACATCTGAATGCATAACATCTAGTGCATTTCTGCTCACATTTTTGTCACGTGGAAATACATGCTTTGTTTGCTTTCCAAATTGGCATGCTTATACAATTCCTTGTCACAATTTTGGTAGCCTTGTCACAATTCCTTTAGTCTACATAGACTTCATTCTCTACACATTCACATGTCCAATTCTTTTATGCCAAATGTCTATGTCTACAACAATTCCTGAACCATTTGCAAACATCGTAGCACTCAATTCAGGCATGTTTACATTTAATGTAAACATTCTGCCCACTCTCTTGCCTTTTGCGACCAACCTGCACTTGTCTTTAAAGTATTCAACATAACAACCATCAGGGTTAAACCGAACCTACAAACCCTGCTCAATCATCTGGCCAACTGAAACTAGATTCTTTGTTATGTTCAGAACATGAAGTATTTCTGCAAGGTACTTTACTTTGCCATCCTACATAGACAAATGGCACATCTCCAACATGGACAATTGGATGAGAAATGTCATCCCCTATTTCCACAAAACCTGGTCTTTCAAGGTTTTTCATCTCCTTGAACCACTCCCCACCATGACTTATGTGGTTTTTCGAAGCACCTGGAATCAACGTACTATATATCATCTTTATGTGTTGCTTCAACATTTTCAGACACGGCATTAACAACATGCTGCATAACAAACAACCTTTCATTATCCTCATTGTTTCTGCTCGAGGATGCATAGTTGTTTTGCTACAATTTTCCATTTGCATGTCAGCCTACTTCTTATAACAATCTGCCTGCACATGTCCAGGCTTATCATAATAAAAGCATCCACGTGTATCATTATATTGTCTTTGCCAATTTCCATGACCTCTTTGACTCCCTCTGCCTCTAAATTGGCCCCTTCCGCCTGTGTGTTGTTGTTGTGAATTCTGGGACTGTTGTTGTTGCTGCTGCTGGCCATAATTCTAATTACCTGCTCGGCCACCTCCTTGGCCGCGTCCACGACCTCCTCTACCTTGTCCTGTTCTTGAACTTGTGTAGAAGGCCTATTGCTCTGAATAAAAAATTCCAAAATCTCTTTTTTTTTAAAAATAAAAAACTCATTTTAAAAAAATAAAAAAACAATATTGATAAAGCTTTATTCAAAGCTTAGAAAAATGATTTTTTTGGGGGGGCATGTTTTTTTTGCCAGCGGGCTGCTGCGTACCCCCCCTGTGCGCAGAAAAGTGGGAGAGAGAGAGAAATTATCTATCCTCTCCATCTCCACTCCTTCTCTCCTCTCCATCCTCTCCACTCAATTCCTCCTCCTTCTCTCTCTTTCTCCTCCTTCTCTCTCCATCCTCTCCACTCAATTCCTCCTCCTTCTCTCTCTTTCTCTCTCTGTTAATAACAGAGAGCTTAACATTACATTAACTTTTAATTAACCTTTGTTAATCATTATGATTAAAATTAATAAAAAAATATATTTTTTAAGAGAGGTTTATACACGTGAGAGGAAAATTCAGAATTGAGAGACGAAGAGGATCCCATGCACATGGGAGAGCATTCCATGCATCAACATGTTGCCCCCTACTGAATTTCAGCAGAAAATCGATAGAAACTTGATAGCATACCCACAGAAAAACCCACAAAAATGTATAAAAAATACATTTTAACCATTAAAATGCTCAAAAAAATCTAAAAAATTAGAAAAAATTTCCTTAAAATCTTAGAAATTTAGGGAATCCATTCTACCAAAAATATCCACAATAAAATATGTGGTATTTTTGTAAAAATTTCCATTAATGCTTAGTTTAAACCATAAAAAATAGAAAAAAATAGCATTAAACTCACAGAATTCCCCCGCAACGTCGATTCATCCATTGAATAGTAGTAACACGCATTCAAATCACCATATTGACGATCCACGTACAAATCATCAACACAAATCAACAAAATAACATTTTTATTAGTAAATATTAAAATATACTTCAAAAAATGCCAAAAATTACAATAAGAAAGAAAAATCAACAACAATTAACTAGAGATTGCTCTAATACCACTTTAAAACCCTAAGATCTCTCTAGATAATTGTTATGCATAAACATGCATAAATCAGGCATAAACTCATCCACCAAACCACCCCCGAGCCCAAGGGATGCACACATGAATTATAAATGAAATACATCATACCTCTACCTTGATGTCCCATACCATCAAGAGGTATAACTTCAATCCAATAGCATGTAGCTATAGTGTGAAATGGTAAGTGAGTAGATATGATCCTCTACACAAGAGAGGATAACATAGCCTTGGCCTCACAAGCCCAAGCCTCCAAGTTTCCAAGCCTCCCTTGAGTGTGCCCCATGCCCCTATTATATGTTGGAATTAGGGTTGCAGGAATGCACACACAACTTCAAGAAGATGAGGAAGCTTGAGCACAACACAGTAGTGTATTATGAGTGCCAAAAAATGAAAGATAACAAGCCCTAGAAGATAATGGGCGTATATACAATGCACGGGGAAAAAACCTCCTAGTGAGGGAAAAAGTGCCCCGGCGGTCCTAAGTGTGTTCACACACATCACTACTATAATATGGTAACAAATCCCCCCTGGAGTGATGCGGTGAACAAGAGCTAGCACTCATGTATAGGGAAGTGTCTAGCTATGTGGACGAATCCACAAAAGGGAGTAAGCCCAAAGCTTTGCGAAAAGCTTCGAACTTCTCACGAGGCAGAGCCTTTGTGAAAAGGTCTGCAAGGTTATCCTGTGTTGGCACATAAGCCAAACTGATCTCTCCTGCAGAGAGTCTCTCCCTGACATAATGGTAGTGCACCTCAATGTGCTTCGTACGAGCATGGAACACTGGGTTCCGCGCAACTGCCAATGCGCTCTGACTGTCAGTGAAGATGGTGGTGGCAGATGGCTGCCCAACACCCAAATCAGCCATAAGGCGTCTGAGCCACACACACTCAACCGTAGCTGTGAAAGCTGCCCTGTACTCAGCTTCACAACTAGAAGTGGCCACAGTAGGCTGCTTCTTGCTCAACCATGATATGCATGAGCTTCCAAGCATGAAGCAAAAACCACTCGTGGACACGCGTGTGTCATAACAACCAGCCCAGTCAGAATCTGAAAAAGCATGTAAATCTGGCGGCAATGATCCCCCCTTGGGATAAAACAACCCAAGATGCCGAGTACCACTCAAATAGCGAAAGATACGCTTCACTGCCTGCCAATGCTTAATGCCTGGGCTATGCATAAATCTGCTCACCTGTGAGACTGCAAACTGAATGTCTGGCCTCGTAATGCATACATAAATGAGGCAACCAACAGCTGTCTGATAGAGTGTGACATCAAAGTGATCTCCAGCATCATGAAGACTCAACTTCAAACCTGTCTCCATTGGAGTAGCAATAGGCTTGCAGTCTTCAAGGCCAAATCTCCGTAACAATGTTTCAATATACTTTGTCTGACACAAAGCAATACCTCCATCACACTGCTTAAATTGTATCCCCAAATAATGATGCAAATGCCCCAAATCTGACATCTCAAAAGAGGCATTCAAATCAGCCTTAAAATCAGCAATATGACTCTCATTTGGTCCTGTGAGCAGCATGTCATCGACATAGAGAGCAATGATTAGATGTACACCATCCACACGTTTAGCATACAAAGTGCTTTCTGTTGGACTATTCTGAAACCCATGTGCAGTCAAATATGCATGTATTTTTTCATACCAAGCTCGTGGAGCTTGCTTTAAACCATATAAAGCCTTTTTTAACCTGCACACTTTGTTTTCCTGCCCTCTTTGAACAAAACCACGAGGCTGCGATACATACACCTCCTCATGCAAATCTCCATTTAAGAACGCAGTCTTTATGTCCAGCTGATGTACATTCCAACCATTATGAGCTGCTAGTGCACAGATGCTACGAACAGTGGTCATACGACATGTGGGAGCAAAAGTCTCATCAAAATCAATGCCCTTCTCTTGAGCATAACCTTTTGCAACAAGCCTAGCCTTATGGCGATCCACTGTGCCATCAGGCTTACGCTTCAATTTGTATACCCACTTAGTGCCAATGGCCTTCTTGCCAGGGGGCAAGTCACATAAAGACCATGTACCATTCTTCATAATAGCATCGTATTCTGCTTGCATAGCAGCCATCCAATTTTCTGAACTTTGTGCATCATCAAATGAAACAGGCTCACTTTCATCGCACATACTAGAAACAGCCAATGCATAACAATCTGACGCATAAGAGGCACCATGAGAGCCAGAACGAGTGCGACTAGACAAAGGAGCATCCAACTTGCTGTCACGCAAAGTCTGCACCAGCCATCTAGGCATATTCCTAGAGCCCTCAATCTCTTGTCTCTCATCCTCAAGTGCATCATGCACATCTGCATCAGATATAGGCTGATCTGTGCCATCATTTAAAACCTGCATAGGCTGAAAAACTGCCTCATGAGGTATTGCACTTGACTGTGCACCACTGAAAAGAGGCAACAATGTATCATAGACATCACGTGAGCTGAGATCTGTCTCCTTAGTACATGAAACCAAGGGCTGAACTGCATCTTCCACAAATACAACATCACGGCTAACCAAAATGCGCTTTGTCTGTGGATGATACAAACGATAGCCTTTGCTCTCAGCACTATATCCAACAAAAATACATTTGACAGCTTTGTCATCCAATTTTCTGCGATGTTGCACAGGCACTAATGCATATGCCAGGCAACCAAAAACACGTAAATGGCCAACAGATGGCTTGCGGCTATGCCAAGCCTCATATGGAGTGACAACCTGTAATGCTTTGGTGGGACACCTGTTTAGTACATAAGTGGCACACATGACAGCCTCAAGCCAAAAACCATGTGGTAGACTTTGACTCTTAACCATACATCTTGCCATTTCCATGAGAGACCTGTTTTTTCTCTCAGCCACACCATTTTGCTGTGGTGTATACGGCACTGTACATTGGTGTTTTATCCCACGCTCAGCCAGAAATGCATTAAATTCTGAAGACATATACTCCCCCCCTCGATCTGAACGGAGGGTGCCCATCTTACTTTCTGACACATTTTCAGCCATAACCAAAAACTGTTTGAAGCACAAAAACACTTCGGACTTTGCCTTCAAAGGATATACCCATGCATGCCTGGTAAGATCATCAATGAAAGTCACGAAGTAAAGGTAGTTTCCAAATGATGGAGTTTGCATGGGACCACAAACATCACTGTGAACAAGCTGCAATCTGCGTTCAGCTCTCACTGATCCATCTTTGGGAAAGGAAGCACGCTGCATTTTACCCAATATGCAGCCCTCACAAACATGCTTGACAGGTGCCTCAAGCTTAGGCAAAGAAGACACCATTTCAGATTTCTGCAGGCGCAGCAAACTTGCAAAATTCAGATGACCAAAACGTGCATGCCACAGTTTTGCATTTGAAATAGCCTGCGTATCCATAATAGCACATGCTGAATCCTCTACACATTTGCCATCCATATTGAGCTTATACAGCCCTCGACATAGTGAACCAGATGCTACAATGATGTCACCACAAGAGAGATCATGAACAGTACATCTGTCATCCACAAATTTTACAACCAAACCTGTTTTGGCAAATGCGGAGACTGACAGCAGATTCTTTTTGATCCCTGGCACATACAATGCATCAAAAAGTGTAAAGGTGTTGCCATTTGCAACATTCAGCACAATCTGTCCAACTCCTTTAACGGGATAAGAGGAGTTATTGGCACAAGTGACAGTATTCCCTGTGGGAGCAGACTCAAGGAAAGTGAATAAACTGCGCTGCGAGGTGATATGCTTAGTGGCACCACTGTCAAAGTACCATACATCTGAATCTACTGCAGACATACATGTGTCATGCAAAGATGGGTCATAACTGCACTGCGCATTGAATGCCCATTCTGTATCTAGCACAACATTAGCAGATTCATTGTTAGAAGGAGAGGCATCTGCAACAGCCATACCAGCCTCTTTCTTCTTAGCCTCTTTCGCAGCCAGCTTAGGACACGCTTTGATGACATGATCATTTCCCTTACAGTACTTGCAAAATGTCTTCTGTTTGTCACCCTTCTTCTCATCTTTGTCTTCCTTCTTTGGTTGCGCAGCATTTGCAGATTTCTGCTTACTAGAAGAAAAGCCAGCTTTACCTTTCCCGCTTCTCTGACTAGCAACGAAAGCTTGATCTGCGACACGCATAATATTCCTGTTTTGCCTTGACTGGTCTTCTTGCAGCAAAACAGAAACTAACTCCTCAAATGATAAGGCATTGGGATTGCCTTTCATCATCAAGCGAAGAGTGGAAGCAAAACCCTGATAAGAATCTGGTAGACCATTCAAAACAGTCTGCACAAGTGAACTGTCTGACAGGATTTCATCTGCAGAAATGAGCTGCTCTTTGAAATCCTTGATTTTTGTCAAAAAGCTATCCATAGAATCACCTTCGTTCATATGCTCACTCTCCAACTGTTTTCGGAGATAAGCAACACGAGCCTCATTTCTTGCCTGATACAATGTGGCAAGTACATCCCAAGCATCCTTAGAAGTCCTGCAGGAGCGAATATGTGGGATAATGGTACGTTTGACAGACAGCGCAATCAAGGCATGAGCCTGCGCATCTCTACCATCCCAACGAATCTGCTCTGCTGAAAGTGGTGGTTCTCGAACAGCTGCTACAGCACTTGTGCCTGCACCATCATCAACAGTACCTGTTTCTGATGTGTTTGCAGCATTCCCAGCCACAATAGGACGTGCATCAATACCCTGCACAATGTTCCATAACCCCTTTGCTACCAATACATGTCGCATCATATATGCCCACAATGGATAGTTGGTGCCATCCAACTTATCCTCAGCAGCCAACATGCGGAATACATCATTGTTGTCAGCCATGGCCAATGACTGTACTACTAGATGTAAATGCTGTCTGTAAGAGGTAAACCTGTATAAAATCGACCTGTGCTATGTAGCACAGCCCAAAACAGACGAATGGGCACCTGTCCTGCAGATTTTAATCTTGACAGAAAATCTGCACAGTAGGACGATTTTGCCTGCGCAGTACTTGGAATGCAAAAACGGAGGGCGAAATGACTTCAGATCAAAATTCTGAAACGAACAAGCCCTATGGGCTTTCCCACGGCATATACTAACCTGCAGACGCTCGTGAAACCTCGTCGCAATCGGAGGAGATGAAGCGGCAGGTGCCGGTGATGCTGCCCGGGAGGAGGAAGCCTGCTCTGATACCAATTGTTGGAATTAGGGTTGCAGGAATGCACACACAACTTCAAGAAGATGAGGAAGCTTGAGCACAACACAGTAGTGTATTATGAGTGCCAAAAAATGAAAGATAACAAGCCCTAGAAGATAATGGGCGTATATACAATGCACGGGGAAAAAACCTCCTAGTGAGGGAAAAAGTGCCCCGGCGGTCCTAAGTGTGTTCACACACATCACTACTATAATATGGTAACATTATATAGGAGGGCCCTCAAGTGACTCTTAACTCTCCATTTTTCATATGTGACCCTTGGATGCCTGACCCTAACCTTAACCCTTAAGGTTAGTCCTAACCCATGCTCCACTAGAGCTTGTTCCCATGCTCCCATGCTCACAAGCCTAATGTGGGTTAGCCTCCTAGTATATGCACACATAATGTGCATATAAGAGTGGCATCATGTCCTTATGTGGCTTTTCACAACATTAGCACTCGTCACATCCTTTGACAAATAGTGCACGACCTTTGAAGAGTGTGGACCACCAATACCCCGATTGGAGTATTATTCTTGCTGTAACATTGCATAGTGTCCACCAGCTACCCCTTGGTGTGCTTACTCTCGATGATATATAAGTATTCATCCTCCCTGGGTAGCATCTTAATATGTCATCCTTACCATGTCTAGAAAGACTTCTTGCACAATCAATTGGTAAGGTTCTGCTTCTTAGGCAGCTTCTGGGTTAGATCTTTCCTTAACTTTTTTGGCTCTGGAAAATCATTAGCTAGAAAGTTAACGATTCTCTCACTCCATTCTGGAATAGCCTCAACCTTGAATAGTATAGCATCTGGTCACTCGTCCATCAACTCTAATTGGTGCTTCACCCCATTAGGTATGAGGGATAGATGATCCACTGTGCCATGTTTTTTGTCAGGCATCACAACTACTATAAAATTAAACTCAAGAAGAATCAACCACCTTGTGATCCTTCCCATTGAGCATGGTTTGTTTACCAAATACAACAAGGCTTGATGATCGAAATAGAAAATAATTTTTTTAGCAAGAAGGTAATGTTGAAACTTATTTATAGCATAAACCATTGCTAACCCTTCACGCTCATAGTGGTGGTGTAATTTATTTCAGCCTCATCTAGTTGTCAACTTGAAAAACTAATAGGATAGTCCAATTTGTGTTCCCATGACTTTGCTAGGACACATCCAATTGCAAAATTAGAGGCATCAATGTGTACATGAAAGATAATATCCCAATTAGGTGTTCACAAGATTGGAGCATTAGCTAAAGCTTTCTTCAGTGCGTCATAAGCTTGTTGGTATTCCTCGGTTCATATAAATACAATCAATAGCTTGTACAAAGGATGAGCTATTTCTACATAGAAAAGAATAAACCGATGGTAGTAGCCGACATGACCCATGAATCTTTGGACTTCCCTGTAGTTTGGTGGGGGTAATTACAAGATGACCTTGATTTTTCTCTCATCAGTGGAAATCCCATTTTTGGACACTATATGCCCAAGAATAACTCCATGTTTCACCCAAAACTAGTATTTGTAAGGATTTAAGGATATGCGATAAAATAGACACCTTTCATGCTAGGTGCTCTTTCCAAGATGAATGAATGCACAAATCATCCAAGAAAGCTTCAAGAAACTTTCTTAAAAAGTCCTTAAAAGCAATATTCATAAGTCTTTGGAACGTGGCTGGTGCATTGGTTAGACCGAATGACATAACTCTGTAAGCATACACACCATGCTCAATGACAAAAGCTATTGTTGGCTTGGTCTTTAGGTGCAATCAAAATTTGATTATAGCCTGAATATCCATCTAAAAATCTATAAGCCTCCTTGTCCCGCAACTCATTCGAACACATGTTCTGAATATGGCAAGGGATAGTGATCCCTACGCGTGGTAGCATTCACTTTCTTGAAATCAACATACACTCTAAGTTTTCCATTCTTCTTGGGAACAACCACAATGGGTGGTGAGACTCATTCTAAGTGTTCAATATCATAGATGAATCCACACTCAATGAGTTTATCAATCTCTTACTTAACAATGCTTGCATATTTGGGGAAACAACCACAATGGGTGAGACCCATTCTAAGTGTTCAATATCATAGATGAATCCACACTCAATGAGTTTATCAATCTCTTACTTAACAATGCTTGCATATTTGGGATTCCTTAGGTAGGGCTGCCTATTGGATTGGTTTAGCATCATGTACCATGGGGATGGTGTGTTGTACCACCTCTGTGGGAACTCCCTTCATATCATGGTGTCCACACAAAGAAATCCCTATACTCCTTGAGGAAAGCTACAATTTTAGCCTCCTCAGCCTCAATTAAGTTAGACAGGCTTAGGTTTTTCTCTTGGTTCAGCCAAGTCTACTCTTTGACATCTACAAACCCAATAGGCTCCTCCACTCTCACTTGTGGGTTTACATTTGGCATTATCAAACACTAACTTGCATCACCCTATGGTGTATGACTTGTGATTCTTAGGTGCAAGGCTCAAGTTAGGTGTTGGCTCTTGATTTTCTTGAGTCTGCCCTTCCGCTTCTCTCTCTTTAAAGGCCAAGTCTTTATTCTTGTTCCGCCTCATGGAATGATTAAAATTTGGTTCATTTGTGCGACATCGATTTTTGCTCTCAACTCAATGGAAGTGGTCTACAATACATAACTTTTTGTAATTCCTCTTCCCAGTTTGTTAATGAACTTGCGATGTGCATCGAATGCACCAATTTATTATAGCCATTTCGTAGCAGTTATCCTTACGTGTAGCCTTCTATGATGATTGGCCGCATAGCATTTACATCTGTGCCATCTTCGAAGATGCTCCTTGATGCTTTGAATAATTTCATCTCTCTCTTCAGGTTGGGAATCATCAGTGTCAGATTCAGAGATACTCCTTGCAGTTTCTTTCGATACTATTAGCTCTATTTTTCTTGTGATAACCAAGGAGTTTGTGTCACTTTTAGCCTCTATTTCACCACTATTGGTGCTTGTGCTTGAGTTATCCCATGTGGACTCAAATTCACTATAACAAATCCCCTCCTCGGCATCAAAAGGTAGAGCATGAATCATTTGTAGGGGCACAAACCTAGGGATCTCCTCATTATCAAGCATAACCCATGTAGATCATCTAGTTCCCCAGCTATCTATTGTGGCCATCATATGTATCCAATTTAGATCATCTTTAGGCTCAATAGCTTGTTTGTCAGAATCCTTGTGGGCTAGATCCTTACCTGCATCAATCTCTTCTCTACAAGCATAACAGTACTGCAATGGGATTGAAAAACTAGTGGTGTTTGAATGGTTTTCAAAAACTCCTACTACCCCCATAGGATGTACGCAGCCAGTCCTCACAAAATCTTGGCGGTAGACATGGTTCTTATACCAGTCATGTACCATCTTTCCTTCTCTCATGAATGGGCATCCTAAGATCATTTCATATGATTCAAGCTATTTGGAAAAACCCATGACAATGAAGGTTTGTTTAACCTAATGTTTGAGAATCTTCATCTTTAAATCTCGTTAGCATCCCAATAGGTTTGGCGACATTTCCATTAGCCATTTTGACAATGATATCTGAGACTTCTAAACGTGGCTTGGCCATATTCTCCTAGCATTTCGTAGTGAGTATGCTCACTCCTGCACCACCATCTAGGAATCCCATTATTGTGATGCCCTTGGTGGTGGTAGTAGTGCGTTAGACACATCACCTTCAAAGTATTGTGCCCAATTTGTTAAGTGGAATTTTAACCTCTTCTTCTAGTGGGACTATTGATTGGAGTAGAACTCGAGGTGTCTCAATTGTATAGTAGGGCTGTGCCTTTTACATGTAAATAAATGGTGGTAATCCGACATTGAGTTCTCCATTAAGGAGAACTCTCATCTCATTGCAAACAATTCAGGATCTCCACTCAATTGGGTGGTTATCTAGTTTGTGAGACATAAAGTCTAACAATCCAGGGGTATTTTGTGGGGTGAATTGATGACCTCCTTTCCATAAATAGGTGTTAATGAGACTAGAAAATCCATCTCCAAGATGGGCTCAGGGTTTCCATATGGTAGTCATCCCTTGAACCAATCAGGGATCAAACTATGAGAGGTGGAGACCTCAGTCTCTTCCATGATTACACTCGACACATCTAGAGGTTTGTGAATCTTAGTAGTAGACGTTATGGTACTAGGGTGTACATTATTTGAGACCCTCGCTTAGGCCTTGGTTCAAGCTCCTCTTGTGTTTTTGTAACTAAATCGCTAAATTCTTGGAGTTGTTCAAGCTCCTTCTGAGGGTCGGGATAAAAGCCAAGTTTTGTCATATGTGATCTAGTTTTAGGAATTATAGGTTCCTATGACATGTCCTTCCTCATGCTCTTGGTTTTGGAGGGTATTTCCCTACCTTGTTTAGAATTGGCCCTTGTGTCCAAGGAGTTTGAGTCCTCATCTAGGTCCCTAATGAATACTTGCTCTTGAGGCATCCCACAGTTTGTTGTCTTTTTGGCTCCCTTCATTTTCCCATTCTTAACTGACATTTTTCTCCCATTTTTCTTCTTCTTCTTAGATTCTGCTACCGATGCCACATATTGTTGCTCAAGAACATGTCGCTTTTTGGCTTGTATAGCCACGGGTGATAGCATTCAAAGGTGTATGATCTAGATTCTTAAGGATCTACCTCTGAGTTTGATTACTTACCCTAATCATGTTTAGGGGTGTAATGTTGGGTCCCGTATGTGGGCTTGTCTCACCACAATCTTGTTGGGGCAGTCCTTAATCCAATGATCTATGCCACAATGTTACACATAGCCCCGGTGGCATGTTTGAGGGGACCGCTTGGTTGAGTTGAGGAAACTTCAGAGGGCATTCTGAAACTCGATGGGGACCTTGATAGTGGTAACATTGACGAGGCGTCCTTCTAGATGTGGCGTTAATGTCTTGGCCCCTTCCCATCGCAGGCAAGTTGGTAAACTAGCTTAACTCCCCCTCTCCCATCCACTACATAATAGTCAGGGGATGAAGGTTTGTGGGATTCTCAAAGAGGTGGGGGTGGATTTGAAATATACCTCATATTCTTGGTAATTAATAGGCTCCTCAAAGCTTACTTGATTAAGAGGTGTCACCCTTGGTGGAGGTGGTTGCAGTCTCAAGACTCGTGGAGATAATGGCACATTGGGTGCATGGTGCATGCCCATGCCCTTTGATAGGATTTTTTGTGTGGGATGTTTCACCATTTCTTGATTTGTATTACAAGACTGAGGGCTAGCATTTGTTGTGGCACCGGCAATGTTAGTTATGGTATTGTTGTATTGGAAAAATGGTCTATAGGCAATCTCAGGCTTCGTGACCATAGCGTCCACAAAAGCTATAGTTACCATTGTATGGCAAGCTCTTAAAATTGGACATTTGCTAGTAGTATTGTGACATGAAAAATTGATATCTTTCATTTTCAATTCTGTGCATATTTTGATGGTTTCTCAATGGTAATAAGGTGGAAGATTGCGGCGCCCACAATGGAATAATGGCGTGGTGATGCGGCGGCTTGGCGGCGGCTACCCCGATAACAGCATTCTATCTTCAAATATAATGGTTTTACTTGATTTAGGGTGCACACATTGTAAATGCCACAAGTATGCTTGATAAATAATTTGGTATGGTAGATAGGCTAGTGATGTGGAAAATAAAAGTGGGCCTTCATGCTCACATGGATTTTAATTGTATTATTAATATGGTATTCACCATAAGGCTACAAGTTGGGGAGTGTGGAAGGCATGTGGAGGAGTGTGTGTAGGTGCATAATTGGGAAAGATTCTTCTAGAATGCCTACATGGAAGAGGAGAATTCTGCCATGTGTAAGTGGGATCTCCACCTACATGCCACTTAGACTTGGCTATTATCTCATCACACTCTCAAAGTCAAAAAGTCTTCAATTTAGTAATCAATAGAAGACTTAGCCTAAGAGGACAATTGATGGTGACATCTACCCTTATGTCACTGAAGGGTTGAAGGTTTTTATGTTGTAATTTGTAACAATGGAAGAGAGGGTGATTCTCCACCTATAAAAGGAGCCCTCCTCTCCCTTTCAAATCAATGAATGAAGCCTCCTCAATTGAGCATTTTGTGTCATTGCCATTCTCTTATCTTTTAAACCCTTATTCAAACACTCTCTTTACATGTGAATATCTCATTTAGCATTAGCTCCTCATGCTTAACCCAATTTTGGACCTCTTTGATGATTCATGATAAGGGGGATAAGGAGTTATTATCTTGGTGGGCCTGTGACTTCTCAAGGTAGCCCTTGCCTTATTGCCGCCCTCCTTTGGAGGTACCAATGGTTTTAGCGGTAATGAGCATGTGGAAAGACTTTGGGGACCATAGGTAAATCTTTACGATTGTCCACTGAGCAATGTTAACCCTTACCCTCTAGCTTGAATCATGAAGGAGATGAGAGGCAAGAGGCTATGTGAAAATTGAGGTTTCATGCAAAGAGAAGAAAGTGCAGTTTTTGTGGTACAATACCCAAATTTCAACCGTCATCACTCGGGTATTGATTTCTAAAATTGATCATATGGCTAGGAAGCTCTTTATATGCTCTTTCCACTCATGTAACTAATTTCTTAATCCTTTACTTCATTGATGATCAGAATTTCTCCCAAAGTTGCTAACTTTTAGGCGAATTTTGGATAGTCTTGTAGTAAAATGCTCATAACTTTTCGCTCGGTTGCCTGTTTTTGAAAGTTTTTATATAGGCACAAAGCTCTCTTCAAGCTCTACGCATCTATCTAATCTTCTCTTACATAGCCTATATGGATTTAAAACTGCAATTCTCTGTGTATCTCTGTTTTTATAGAATTTTGGCAGTTTTATAGTCTTGTAGTAAAATGCTCATACCTTTTCGCTCGGTTGCCCGTTTTTGAAAGTTTTTATATAGGCGCGAAGCTCTCTTCAAGCTCTACGCATATATATAATCCTCTCTTGCACAGCCTATATGGATTTAAAATTGCAATTCTCTGTGTGTCTCTGTTTTTATAGACTTTTGGTCATTATTTTTTCTTAATCATGATTAATTCCTCCTAATCTCTTATCAAAAGGCAAACCCCATGTGTCTTATCCTCTTGTAAGTGATTGCTATATTCATTTGCTTTAATATGTTCTGACCAAATCGCCCAATTCGAACGGATGAACCTTACCAATATTCCCCGTATGTTTCCGTTCACATAATCCTGAGTCGGAAGATTTTCTTCCAACAAAGAATCGCCCTCTTGTTTGGAGCTGCAAGACTGGCAGAAATTCTTACTTCTCCGGAGCCTTTTATCTTTACTTACATGAATTATGATCTCACCTTTTATGTGTATATCTTTATCTTAACCTAGGGAGAGAAAGGGAGGTGAGGAGGCTGTGAGGTTTCATACAAGTGTGTTTCGATTCTAAGAAGTGACCGAAGTCCAAACCCCAACTTCGTGTCACATCTTTTGGTGGAGACGACGGGCAGGTTTTACATAGAATTATTCTATTTTAACCTCAAGGTTCCTCATGATTAAAGGAAAGTTATTTTGAAACAAGTAAATTTTCCTTGTTGCTACTCATCTTTTGGTGCAAGATGTTCAACATTTCGGTGTTCCAAGGATCGGAAGGAGAAGACCCGGGGAGTTATCTCCGCCGAGAGTTTAACCGAGCATGCTGCTTGACGGGTTGGTCTATGAAGGAGAGGGCAGAAATACTTCAGGATTTCTTGGAGGGTGTGGCATTAACTTGGCATGAGGCTTTGCCAGAGGAGTCCAAGAATGATTGGGAAAGGTTGACCAAAGCAATGAAGGAGAGATTTGGGACAATGGAGTCGCCAAATGCTTTACTATTGCAATTGGATCAAATTTTCCAAAAGGATGGAGAGTCAGTTTCTGCCTTTTCAGTGAGGTATGAAGCCTTATTCATCAAATATCAACAAGCTGCTTTACATGTTGTTGCTTCTTCTTCTTCACCTTCTATGGAAGATTCAAAGAGTTCTTTAGCAATGGAGCACCTTAAGATGAGCAAGTTTGTCAGGGCTTTGGATCCCTGCTTGCATGGAAAAGTTCTTAGCAAAGATCCCACTAATTTTAAAGAGGCTCTTCGTATTGCTTTAAAGAAGGAGGCCACTCTTCATATTGAGTCCACATTCCAATCTTCTCCGAGTGTGCCAACCCCACCACGAGTAGAGATAGCCTCAACATCTCAGGTATAAGCTCCATATCCTTGGATCATAACATTGCACAACTTATGGCAGAATTTGCTGATTTGAAGTTACACTTAGTTAATGCAAGGCCACCTAGGGTTCCACGAGCTGAGGATAAACCTAGGGATAGAAGTAGTGTCACATGCTATGAATGTCAAGAGAAGAGGCACTATCGCACTGAGTGTCCAAAGTTGAGGAAAAGTGAGGATAAAAGTTTAGCACTTTTAGAGGAAACATGCTCAGAAGAAGAAGAGGAAACATTGATGCCATTAATGGTAAAAAGGGGTCGTAAAACTAGGAGTCAGGAAGAAGAACAAGAAGATAAATCTGAAGAAGAGTGGAGGGAGTTGCATTTGGTCTTTCCCTGGGAAGGGATCGAGGGGATGCTGAAGACAATGGAGCCTTGGAAGGGGAAGCTTCTTCAACCATGTGCAAGAAAGGAGATGTGGACCTCACTAGTCTTCACCAACAAAATGAACTTCTTCTTGATGAGTCCATATAGCAGGTACTGAAAGGGAGAATTACTTAGAAATGTTGGATGGATTTCCTAACCTTTTTGCAAACAGCTACTCACAAGTACGCCAAGTTACCCTAGTAGAGCACAAGATTGATCTCAAGCCCCAAAGTAAGCCAATGGTATAGCGGCTAAGGCATTTGGGAGTAGTGCAAGCAGAGATGCTCAAGAAGGAGGTAATTAATTTGCTTGAAGCTGGATTTATTTTTCCAATAGAGAATTCAGAGTGGATTTCCCCAGTTGTAGTCACTCCCAAAAAGGGTGGAAAATGGCGTGTGTGTGTGGACTTTTGCCCTCTGAATGCATGCACAAAGAGAGATTATTATCCTCTACCCTTTCAGGATGAGATTTTGGATCAAGTTGCAGGTCATGAGTTGTATTCACTGTGTGATGGATACTCTAGATACTTTCAAATCCGGATTTGTGAAGAAGATCAAAGGAAAACCTCATTTATCACCCCTTGGGGAGTGTATAGGGTGATGCCATTTGGCTTGACCAAGGCACCAGCAACTTTTCAACGCTTCATGAGTCAGGTATTTGCACCTTACTTGGGAAAGTTTATAAGGGTCTTTCTGGATGATTTTTGCATTTATTCAAGCCGCATGGATCACTTGGAAAAGTTGAGGTTGGCCTTGCAAAGTATTGATGATGCAAAAGGGTGTCTTAATCCTGGAAAATGCCGCTTGGCACGAAGGAAGGTGGTTCTCTTGGGACATGTTATCTCAGAAGAAGGCATAGAGATGGATCCTGAGAAGGTGCAGGCAATTGTGGCCCTCCCATCGCCTACCAATGTGAGGGAGGTAAGGAGAACTTTGGGTAAAACAAAGTATTACCAATGCTTTGTTGACATGTTCTCTGAGAAGATGTATCCTATAAATCTGTTGACAAAGAAGAATATTTCTTTCCAATGGGGGCCCGATCAAATTCAATCTTTTTGTTTGCTCAAGGAATGCATGAGTCAAAGTCCAATTGTGCAGCCTCCTAGGTGGGGGGAGGACTTTTATATGAACCCAAGTGTCTCATCACATTCAGTGGGTGCTATACTCTTGCAAAAGGGAGAGCAAGGGCGTATGCAACCAGTGTACTATGCATGCCGACAACTCACTGATGCCGAGGAGAGGTATGGTGAAATGGAGAAAGGTGGTTTGTCTCTTGTTTTTGCAGTAAAGAAGTTCAGGTCATACTTGTTACCTCGCCCTTTTTTCTTCCTCACATCTCAACCTTCTTTACAATTCTTGGTCCGCAAACCCAATCCTGCAGGAGGGAAGTTTGCAAAGTGGATTTGTGAGCTTCAAGAATTCTCTTTCAGTTTTATTACAAAAAACACCACTAGGGCCTCTCTTGCAGATTTGCTTACCAGGAAGGAAGAGGAAGAAGGAACAGGAGCAAAGGAAGAAGTATATGAAGATTTGGAAATGCCACCAACTGCTTTCACTATGCATTTTGATGGAGCCTTTAGCCCTTAGCCCTTAGCCCTTCCATGCAATGGGGCTGGGGGGATAGTTTTAATGCCACCAACTGCTTTCACTATGTATTTTGATGGAGCCTTTAGCCCTTAGCCCTTCCATGCAATGGGACTGGGGGGATAGTTTTATTTGGTCCAGAAGGAAAAGAGGTATGGGCCAAGGGTAGGGAATTTCCAAAGGTTATATCAAATAATGTGGCTGAGTACAATGCATTAATTTGGGGATTAGAAGATTGCATAAAAGATGGAATTGAAGAGGTAGAGGTTAAAGGGGATTCACAATTGGTCATACGACAAATGAAAGGAGAATATAAGGCGAGGAGTCCTAATCTCTAGGAATTGTATAAAAGGGCAATGGAGTTGAAAGAAGCTTTTGAGTTTTGTAAATTTGTGCATGTTAACAGGAAGGATAATCAAAAGGCTGATGAATTGGCTACTAAAACCTTGGCTTCTTTCAAAGTAGCTACTCTTGCATTAATGGATACAGGTTGGCTTGAGCTCCAAGATGTTCAACACTATTTAGATACAGGATACTTCCCTCCTGGATTGAATCCTCAACAGAAGCAAAGGCTCACAAGGAAAGCTCATCCTTACACAATTCTAGGGGATGTTCTTTACAAGCAAGGTAAGGATAAGATTCTTAGGAGGGTAGTGAGCCTAGAAGAATCTAAAAGGATTATGGAATTATGTCATGAATGTTCAGGTCACTTTGCCTCAGCCAGCACAACTCGGAGGATCCTTAACACAGGGTATTATTGGCCTCGACTGAGCAAAGATGTCCATGAGTGGTGCAGAAGCTGTGAAGTATGCCAGGCATATGGGCATAAGTAATTGGTTCCCGGACCCTTAAACCCTATCCCAGCATATGGTCCATTTGAAAGGTGGGGATTAGATTTTGTGGGCCCACTTCCTCGTTCCTCACATGGGAAGTATTACATATTGGTGCCCACAGATTATGCAACAAGGTGGGCAGAAGCAAAGGTAATGGTCAATAATAAAGCAGTGGCTGTGGCATCTTTTCTCAGGGAATACATATGTGCCCGATTTGGGTGTCCATTAGAAATCCTTACGGATGGGGGGAGGTCTTTCAGGAATGACTTGATTGAAGCTTTGGTGCATAAATCAAAAATAAAGCATGCTATGTCAACTCCCTATTATCTCCAATGTAATGGTTTAGTAGAAAAACTAATGGACTGCTTTGTGGATCTTTGTCTAAGCTAGTGGATACTATGAAGAGAAAGTGGGATGTGCATTTACCAGAGGTCCTATGGGCCTATAGGACAACTCACAAACTCTCTCTTGGTTTCACACCTTTTCAGTTAGTTTATGGAATGGAGGCTATTTTGCCAATAGAATTGGAAATCACAAGCCTTTGCACATCTTTTGCATGCTTGAATAATGAAGAAGAAACACATGCCCAACGCCTAGCACAACTGGAGATCTTGGATGAGAGGCGACTTCAGGCACTTCAAAATTTGGAGGCTGCACAACAACGACGCAAGGCAAGGCATGAAACTCTCACGAGGAAGAAGAAGAAGCCAGAAGTCAAGCAAGGAAGCTTAGTCTCATGAGGTATAATGGCCGTGTGGAGAAACGGCTAGATAAGAAGATTCTTTGACGCTGGGAAGGCCCCTTCAGGATAAAGCAAAAGTTCAAAAATAACACCTATCTTCTAGAGGATGCAAGTGGCTAGAGGTTCCCGGACGTGTCAATGAGTACCGGCTAAAGATATTCTACCCTCGAGCACCATGGCCAGCAGACCCCCCCAGACAAGCATGGAGGATCTGCTCTGGGGGGGGAAAGATGTGACATGAAAAATTGATATCTTTCATTTTCAATTTTGTGCATATTTTGATGGTTTCTCAATGGTAATAAGGTGGAAGCTTGTCCAAGAAGATTGTGGTGCCCACAATGGAATAACGGCATGGTGATGCGGCGGCTTGGCGGCTACCCCGATAACAGCATTCTATCTTCAAATATAATGGTTTTACTTGATTTAGGGTGCACACATTGTAAATGCCACAAGTATGCTTGATAAATAATTTGGTATGGTAGATAGGCTAGTGATGTGGAAAATAAAAGTGGGCCTTCATGCTCACATAGATTTTAATTGTATTATTAATATGGTATTCACCATAAGGCTACAAGTTGGGGAGTGTGGAAGGCATGTGGAGGAGTGTGTGTAGGTGCATAATTAGGAAAGATTCTTCTAGAATGCCTACATGGAAGAGGAGAATTCCGCCATGTGTAAGTGGGATCTCCACCTACATGCCACTCAGACTTGGCTATTATCTCATCACACTCTCAAAGTCAAAAAGTCTTCAATTTAGTAATCAATAGAAGACTTAGCCTAAGAGGACAATTGATGGTGACATCTACCCTTATGTCACTGAAGGGTTGAAGATTTTTATGTTGTAATTTGTAACAATGGAAGAGAGGGTGATTCTCCACCTATAAAAGGAGCCCTACTGCTATACTTTCAGCCATAACTCTCCCCAATGCTTGCGCAAAGGCTAATGGATTAGTTAGAAGGATTGCTAGAGGCATTAGTATAACAGGAAACATGTGGTATGAAGGGTGTTGCCTATAGGTGTAATGGCATAAATCTCGGAGGAGTAACATGTGTCTGGGGGGGGTCATACATGAATTCCCATAAGAACCGATGGCATATGAGCCAACTGGTCTAGTCATTTGTGTGAATGCTCTAGGGTACATTGGAAAAGTAGAGGAAGATGCCAAGAATCGAGGATCCTGGGTGAAGGTCCCTCCTTTTGCGGCCCAAGCCGATGAGGTGGATGTGTTAACTAGGCCTAGAGCCATTGACAGGGATTGCTATAACTGTGGTTTTGCCATAGTTGTAACCAAGGGCATAAAACTAATGGGAGATCTTACATGGTTGGTCATAGGTGGTGTCATTTATGAGTGGTGTAGAACCCATTACCACATAATCCAGAATTGTGCTAACAGCATCTTGGGTTGGTACCTCTCTACTAAGGTCTCGGAATGTGAAGTCTATGCTTGTAGACTCTTGGACTCCTGTGTAACCTAGAGGAATTATGGCAACAATTGGGGCTTGTTCCATCATGTAGCCAAGGGATACTACAAAAGTAGGATCCATTGGGCTCACAGGAGGTGTTACCATTTCACTCATCGTGGTCATTTTTGCTTTGGATATACCGACTTACACCATAGGTCTTTCATGTTAAATGATCCTATATATGCAATTGTAGATACCCTGCAATCCTTCCTCCTTTGTTGTGGCCCCAAATAAGGTCTCGAAATGTGAAGTCTGTGCTTGTAGACTCTTGGACTCCTGTGTAACCTAGAGGAATTATGGCAACAATTGGGGCTTGTTCCATCATGTAGCCAAGGGATACTACAAAAGTAGGATCCACTGGTGGGGGCTCACAGGAGGTGTTACCATTTCACTCATCGTGGTCATTCTTGCTTTGGATATACCGACTTACACCATAGGTCTTTCATGTTAAATGATCCTATATATGCAATTGTAGATACCCTGCAATCCTTCCTCCTTTGTTGTGGCCCCAAATATTGATTAGACAATCCCTTCCCAACTAACATCATTATCTTGGCCAGTGGCAAAATCCACAAGAGTCTCTGTCATTTGTAAGAAGATGTTGATCAAAGATTTGCAAGCCTAGCTCTTTCCCCGAGGTAGATGCAATGTTATTAGTGGCCCCAAATATTGATTGGACAATCCCTTCCCAACTAACATCATTATCTTGGCCAGTGGCAAAATCCACAAGAGTCTCTATCATTTGTAAGAAGATGTTGATCAAAGATTTGCAAGCCTAGCTCTTTCCCCGAGGTAGATGCAATGTTATTATCTAAATTAAGACTTTCGGGCATTACTTGTGCCGTCCTAGCTTGAGACTCATTTTGGGCGTATTGGGTTGTTTGGGTTGCTAATCGTTTTGCTGTGCCACTTGCAAAGTCTCTTATTCCTTTATTTTGGCAACTTGGATTAGTTCCTCTACTACATGCACTACTTCTAATGTGCTATCATCAGGCATAGGAGGTGGTTCGATGGTCACAATTAGCAGCAGCCCCTACAAACAGGAGCTATATGGATATGGATATCAAAGTGAATACTCCCTACTTGTTGCAATGATGAGAGTACAACAAGTGTCTCTCTGGAGTTTACCTCAACTCCTTCATCATGTGGTCTATATGTAGTAAGATTTGGTTCAGAGGTAGCAGTTGAGGACGAACCTCTGAGATAGCAGCTAGCTATGCATCAAAAAGACTATGGTAGCTGGCTTGACTAGTGAGGCTTGGTTAGGGTTCTCACCTCTTGGGACTTCGGATCCTTCCATTGACTCAAAATCTGATGAAGTATCACTCGCCCCTAGTTTAGGTCCTTGTACAATGCTAAATTGGGTTCTAACCGAAGATCTTGAGCCCAATGTAGGCTAGTACACACCTAGCTTGATAAATGTGCTATCATCTATATAGGCCTCTAATACATGCCCAGATTGTAGGTGCATATGAATATGGGGTGTTGGAAGGTCCTGCTGGTACACACCTAGCTTGATAAATGTGCTATCATCTATATAGGCCTCTAATACATGCCCAGATTGTAGGTGCATATGAATATGGGGTGTTGGAAGGTCCTGCAGGTGCCCCGGACAAGTTTGGGAATTTTTTTGATTTATTTTATTTTATTTTTTTAATTTTTAATTTTTTTAATTTAATATTTTTTTTTCAAAAAATTTTGGATTGTCCAAAGTTTTTTTGAAACACGTTTTTGGTGTTTCTTAACCCATCTGACCCAAAAATAGTGTACTTTTTTGGGTTAGTCAAGCGCTACAGGCAACAGCTCCCATAGTTAAGGAAGCTCCTTAAACTATGTAAAAGTACAAATTTTTGGGGTGTCACACAAGTTATGTCAACATGATCACAATAGCCTAGAACATATATTAAGCAAGTTTGTGTGCCCTTTTTTCTACCTTTCCCTTTTATCTTTTCCCTTTCCCTTTTACCTTTTTACTTTTTTTATTTTTTATTTTTTATTTTTTATTTTTTACTTTTTATTTTTTTGATTTATTGTTTACGGTTTCAATTTTAGGTTTTACCGAAAAGGTGTTTTCCTAGAATCTTTGACTTGGGGCCCGCCTAAAAGCTTGCATGCATTGAATGCAAACAGCCCATCAAAACTCACCCGAAAATGGGTATTGATAGGCTTTTGGACTTTTTGGGCTAGTAGCCTAAAGGCCTGCACGCATTAAATATGGACACCAAGTCAAGATGCCCCATATTAGGGAGAGGATTAAGCTTAATTAACTCACATGCAAAAATGCAGAATGTGCAAAAAACACATAATTTTTTGTGTGTTGCAAATCCTCCCCTAATTTTTGTTTTTATCCAGATTTCCCCACGTAAGGAGTCCAAATTGGGATAAATACTATGCTTGGTCTATTTAACCCAAACTTCCAATTTCATGATTAACTGACTATGTTTTTTCTTTTCAAAATTAAAAAATGTTAAAAAAAACAAGAAATGCAGAAAACCACAAATTGAACGTGTAAATGATAAGTGGGAGAAGATTTAACCTAAATGCATAAATTGCAGTACTCACAGAAATTACCAAAATTACAGAAAAACATTAGAAATTGAAGAGCATGCAAAAATTGTAAAACATGTAGAAATTACAGAAATTGAACATAAATTTCTTCAAATTTCAACAAGAATGCAACAAAATGGATAGATTTTTAGAATTTTGTTTCTATCATTCTTGAAAAAAGCACAAAAAATAAAAATATAATAGAAATCAATCATACGCACATACACATTCAAAATACATTGTGGCTATGCGGTGGGGTTATTCTCCGACACGACACCAGCTATGGGAAGCCCTTGCACCATCGAAAGAGTGCAGGAACAAACCTATGCCGTGGGGCTTTTCCCAACCACACTCCCTAGCTAACAATTGCAAGGGCAAGGTGTGTCACTCGCCTCATCAATACTTGTGATCAGATTCTGGTAGGAGACGATATTGCCGCACAGCCACACTCCAAAGATCCACTATGCCGCTGTCGCCACACCACCACCGTACTCTAAAGGAAGCTCGACCCTCCTTCAATCTCTCTCTCTCTCTCTCTCTCTCTCTCTCTCTCATACACTCACACATACAGAATGAGCATATAATAGCTCTAATTGGGTTAGGCAAGAAAGACACAAGAGAGCAAGAGAGTAGAGAAGAAGATCACTCTATTAGTTGCATAAGAGAATGAGTCATGAGAGCTACATTTTAGGTTTTGTAGGTGACCTCTAGGGTTCACACTCTTGGGCAGCCAAAGTTAAAATTCTAGTCCTCGAGCTCATTTGTCCACTCTAGGTAGTGTAAACACCTATTCTAAGCTAGCACTCCGCCGTCTAGCATCTAATATGGGGTTGAAACTTTCCGAGTGGAGGGGTAGCAGTCCCATAGACCCATTTGCAAAGTTTCAACCCCATTAGAAGCCATACGAATGTGGAGTCCCACCAAAACCGGCTATTTTTTATTTTTTGCATACTATGCAAAAAATAAAGGGGGTGGCAACACATCATCCCATCCATTTGGTGCCCCATGGAGGTGAAAATTTACAAGTGGAGGGTTAGCATCCTCGAGGACTCACTCAAAAAGTTTAAACCCCATCGAATACCAGAAGAGCATGATGTCCCACCCAAACTTGCTATTTTTTGCATAGGGGACCCCTTGGACACTATGCAAAAAAGAGCGGGTGGGAACAAATCAACCCGCTCATCCAGCATCTGATGGGGGTGAAGCTTTGTGAGTGGAGGGATAGTAGTCCCATGGACCCATTCACAAAGTTTCACCCCCATCGGATGTTAGACAAGCGTGATGTCCCACCCAAACCTGCTATTTTTTGCATAAGGGACCCCTTGGGCACAATGCAAAAAATAACGAGTGGCAACACACGGTCATCCCACCCATCCAGGGTGAAAATTTGCGAGTGATGGGGGTGAAAATTTGCGAGTGTAGGGGTAGAAGTCCCACAGACCCACTTGCAAATTATCAACCCCATCGGACGCCATACGACCGTGATGTCCCACCCAAACCCTCTATTTTTTGCATAGGGGACCCCTTGGGCACTATGCAAAACATAACGGGTGGCAACACACTGTCTCACCCATCTAGCATTTGATGGTGGTGAAACTTTGCGAGTGGAGGGGTAGTAGTCCCATGGACCCACACATAAAGTTTCACCCCCGAACGAGCATGATGTCCCACCCAAACCTGCTATTTTTTGCATAGAGGACCCCTTGGGCATTATACAAAAAATAGGAGGTGGCAACACACCATCCTGCCCATCGAGTGTTTGATGGTAGTAAAACTTTGCTAGTGGAGGGTTATCAGACCAATGGATCCAATCACAAACTCTTACCCCCTATGTAGCGCCATCATACGAGCATGATGTCCCACCCAAACCCGCTATTTTTTGCATAGGGGACCCCTTGGGCACTATGCAAAGAAGAGCGGGTGCCAACACACCGTCCCACCCATCTGACGTCTGATGGTGGTGAATCTTTTTGAGTGGAGGGGTAGAAGCCCCGTGGACCTGCTCACAAAGTTTCATCCCCATTGGACACCATACGAGCGTGATGTCCTACCCAAACCCACTATTTTTTGCATAGGGGACCCCTTGGGCACTATGGAAAAAAAAGCGGGTGGCAACACACCATCCAACCCATTCGGAGTCTCATGGAGGTGAATATTTGTGAGTTGAGGGGTAGCAACCCCATGGATCCACTCCCAAAGTTTCACCCCCATCGGACGCCGAATGAGTGTGATGGCCCACCACCCGAACCCGCTATTTTTTACACAGGGGACCCCTTGGGCACTATGTTAAAAGATAGCGGGTGGCAACACACAGTCCCGCCCATCTAGCATCCGATGGGGGTGAAACTTTGCAAGTACATGGGTAGCAGCCCATAGACCCACTTGCAAAGTCATGACCCCATCAGACGCCATACGGGTGTGATATCCCACCCAAACCCACTATTTTTTGCATAGGGGACCCCTTGGGCACTATGTAAAAAATAGTGGGTGGCAACACACGGTCCCGCCCAAACGATGTCAGATGGGGGTAAGGCTTTGAAAGTGGAGGGGTAGTAGCCCCATGGACCCACTCACAAAGTCTCAACCCCATTCAATGCCCGACGCGCATGATGTCTCACCTAAACCCGCTATTTGTTTTGCATAGGGGACCCCTTAGACACTATGCAAAGAATATCGGGTGGCATTACACTGTCCCACCCATCTTGTGTTAAATGGGGGTAAAACTTTGCAAGTGGAGGGGTATCAACCCATGGACCTACTTACAAAGTTTCAACCCCATCAGACATCATATGAGTGTGATGTCCCACCCACTCATAAAGTTTCACCCCCAAACCATTAAGAGAAAGATACAAAATATATGGGCATAAATGAAAAGCCAACTCATAGTACATATGGTGGGTAGAAGATACAAACTGAGACAAAGATACAAAATTAAGGGCTGTAGATACAACAAAAAAGAGGGAGGAGGCTCCAATATCAATCCGCAGACTCTCTAGCTCTATGGGCTCCAAGATGCTCACATACTCGTGTTGGGCTAAGGACCACCGTGGGGGGCCTCCCTTCTTGATGTTAACTCACCAAAGCGTGAGTTTCATATCAAGAACTAGATGAGAGTAAATAATTGCCTCCTTGCGCCACTCATACTACACAAACTCAATGGCTGCCCTGAGCATAGTAGTGATGCACTATCATGTTGTGGGCATGAAATGAGAATCTATAATCATCAGTCACATCACACTCAAGGGTGCACTTGGGCCTAGTGCATCTCAGAATGTAGTAGTCCACCTCCTCCTCATTTTCCTCCTCAAGCAGCAATGACTACAAAAACATCACCCACTAACAAAATATATGTCAAACAATCATGATCTACCCCATGAGGTAGTGTGTGAGGATCAAAAGTGATGGGGGGTAATGCTCCTCGCTTTGGCCTCAACACCTACTCCAACCAAGGATCAATCCACTCTCCCATCTTGCACAGTGAATAGTCACCATTGATGCATGGCCTGCAAAAGCATGAACAGCACCGTGTGAAGATGGTGGGGTCATCATAGGATGTGCTCCTTATTGGAATGAAGGGATGTAATGCATGAAAATTATGAGTAATCACCATGTAAACATGATGCCTAAGTGTGTTTAGTCTCTCACTAAGAGAATGGAAATAGCCTTCCACAAGCCAAGAGAGAAGCCATGAGCTCCAAGAAACACAAGTTTCCATTTCTAAAAATGATCATCAAAAGTTCCAACCATGGTCCAAGTCCCCTCTTTTATACATGGACTTGTCCCATTATTAACCCTATTGAATAAAGTTCCTACTTTATTACAAACCATCCCTTCCCAAAGATTTTGTCCTCAAAATCAATAACATGTACAATCTCAAAGTATGAGACTCTAATGTAATCAATGGGAAGTGGTTAAGAGTTCTCAAGTACATCCATAGCACATATACAATGAAAATCCGGATGTATACAAGTCCACAAAGCTCCAAGCCCAAAGTGTATGAGTGGGACTGTTATGACAGCCCTTCTAGTCGATGAAGACCCTTGAAAATCCTTCATTTAGACTCCATATATTGGGCTGAAAATGATATGTACACTCAACCATATGTAGCCCACATCATAATCTTTCATTAGGACACGCCATGAAGCTTGTTGAAGTAGAAAAATAGGCCCAATAGTAGACCTTCCCAAAGCTGTCCAGAAATTACAGCATGTATACTTCTCCTCATATTACCCAATTTGCTCAAGTAAACCATACCACTTGGTCACGGAAAGTCATCCACAAGTAAGCCATGTTGTTGGACATACTCCAATGATTGCCAAGTAGCCTCATCCATGGGTAATTGCTTCCATTTGACAAGGTATTCATCAATATTCCGATTCCTCAACTCTCTTGTCCTCTTGCCAATAACCCTCTCCGGCTCATAAATGATCTCACCTTCTTCATTCATGGGTGGAAGCTCTTCCATCTCTTGAGGCAAAGATCCCATAAACCTCTTAAGGTTAGATACATGAAATACATTATGGATCCTTGTCGAAGAAGGCAAATCCAACTTGTAGGCCAAATCACCAACCCTCTTGATAATCAAGTATGGTCCATAATACCTATGAGCCAATTTTGAGTTGGTTACACCTTTGAGAGTGTTATGCCGACTCTTGGGAAGCTTCAATAGCACATAATCACCCTCTTGAAACTCCACATTCCTTCTATGAACATCCGCATTAGCCTTCATGACATCTTGAGCCTTCTTCATATTGTCCTTGCAAAGTTGAAGAAGTTGTCTCATTCTTTCCAACTCTTCTTTTGCCAATGGATTGACCACTTTGTCTTCATGGAAGGCTATCGATGGCACATGTACTTGATATCCATAGAGAGCCTCAAATTGTGACATGCCAATACTCAAATGCTTGCTTGAATTATGGCAAAATTCAGCAAGATAAAGCCACTCATCCCAAGATGTTTGCATGTCATGACAATAGTGCCTCAAGTACACCTCAAGCCATTTGTTTGTGCACTCCGTTTGCCCATCCGTTTGAGGGTGATAGGCCGTAGATGGAGTGATTTGAGTACCCAAGCTCTCATATAATGACCTCCAAAAAGTCCCCATGAACTTGGTATCTCGATCACAAACTATGTTGAGTGGCAAGCCATGTATCTTGAATACATGTTCCAAAAATTGCTTGGCAATATGAGATGCTCCATAAGTGGTCTTTGAAGCAATGAAATGGGCTGATTTTGTAAGCCTATCAATCACCACAAATATTTGATCCCATCCATGCTTTGTCTTTGGTAGACCCGTGATGAAGTCCATAGAAATGTGAGTCCATTTACCATCCGGAATAGGTAATGGATGAAGTAAACCACTTGGGAGTTGATGGCTATCCTTATTCTTTTGACAAGAAGCACATCCCATCACAAACTTCTTCACATCTCCCCATATACCTTTCCAATAAAAACTCTTGCTCACTTTATCATAGGTTTTGAGTACACCAAGATGGCCCGAAAGTGGTGAAGAATGCATCTCATGAAGCACCTTTGGTATGTAGAATGAGGTAGGAACCAAATACACCTTATCCTTGTACCACAAGAGACCATTGTGAAGCTTGTAATGAGGAAACTCTCCACCATCACCTTGCTGTAATTTGGTATAAATATGGGCAGCACCTTCATTGATGAGGTATTCCTCTTGAATCCCCTTGATCCATTCACTATATACCTCCATGATTGAAGTTGTAGCGCATGCCCACATTCTAGACAATGCATCCGCCACTACATTGTCCTTCCCGGGTGTGTAGGATATCTCAAAATCATATCCTTGAAGTGTGGCCAGCCATCTCTTTTGCTTTGGAGAAAGATTTGGTTGGGAGAGGAAAAATTTCAGCACCCTATGATCACTTCTCACCTTGAAATGAGCACCATAAAGATAGCGATGCCACTTCTTGATGGCATGAAGTATGGCTAGCATCTCTTGCTCATAAACATGAAGCCCCATCTCCTTTTCGGTAAGCTTTCTGCTTTCAAATGCAATGACTCCATGCTCTTGATACAAAACTGCCCCAATTCCTCTACCACTTGCATCCGCCCTCACATAAAATGTCTTTGCAAAATCCGGACATACAAGTATAGGGGCTGAAGTGAGCAACTCCTTGAGCTCATTGAAGCTCTTGTTGGCAATGGAATCCCAAAAGAAAGCCTCCCTCTTGAGCAAGTCGGAGGTGCCGCAATGGATGCATAATGTTGCATGAATCTTCTATAGAAAGAAGATAATCCCAAAAATCCTCTCAATTGAGTTGTATTGCTTGGTGTTGGCCACTCTTTGACACATGCCACTTTCTTAGGATCAGCCCTTATGCCATTCTCACCCACCAAGTGTCCAAGATATTCCACTTCATTGACCATGAATGTGCATTTGCTCTCCTTTGCATAAAGCTTGTGCTTCCTCAACACTTCAAACACTTGCTTCACATGACATAGATGTTCCCCTTTGCTCTTGCTAGATGTCATCGAAGAACACTAGCACAAACTTGAAAAGAAGGGGAGCCAATATCCGATTCATCAATGCTTGAAAAGTGGCCGGAGCATTTGTAAGACCAAAGGGCATCACCATGAAGTGAAACAATCCCCTTTCCGTCCTAAATGCTGTCTTCTCTTCATCACCTTCCTTCATCCTTATTTGATGATATCCCGATCTCAAATCAATCTTGGTGAAGAACTTTGCCCCTTTGAGCTCATCAAGAAGATCATCAATGCGAGGTATGGGATACCTATTCTTGATTGTGACCTTGTTCAAGTCACGATAATCAATGCACATGCGAAAGGATCCATCCTTCTTCTTCACCAAAAGAACTGGAGATGCAAATGGAGATTGTGAAGGTTGAATAAGACCTATAGCAAGCAAATCTTGCACTTGCTTAGCCACTTCCTCTCTTTCTACCTTAGACAAACGGTAAGGAGGCTTGTTGACAACCTTTGCATTCGGTTCAAGTACTATGGCATGGTCAATCTCCCTCTTAGGTGGTAGACTCTTTGGCACTTGTAAAATATCTTCATACTCCTTAAGAAGAGTTGCCATTTCCTCATCTATGTGCTGTCCACTGCCTTCCATCCCCTCTTGGGTAACATGTAACACATAGATAGTGCCAAAAGCCTTAATCTCTTTCTTGAGTCACCTTGGAGTGATCAAAGAGAGCTTCTTAGGTGCATTTGCAGCAAGTACCACTTGTTGCCCATGATGTAGAAAGCTCATGAAACCTTGTTGAAGGTTCATGTGAATGTCACCAAGTGAAGCCAACCAATCACACCCCATGATAATGTCGATGGGACCCATATCCAAAACCACCAAATCACCTTCCCAAGTGTATGAAGAGGATAAAACCACTTTTGTAGAAGGGCAAACCAAGCTAGTCTTCTCACTTTCCCCATTTGCCACTTGCACTTGGAACGTTGTAGGTGTCTTCTTTGTGTTGAGTTTGAGAGAGTTGATGGATTTAGAGTTGATGAAGCTATGAGTGCTCCCGGAATCCACAAGAATATGTGCAACCCTCCCATTGATGGTCCCCACCAACCTTAGTGTGCTTGGGTTCTTGCAACCCGCCAATAACTCTTGTGAGATAGAGCATATGTAAGCTGAAATTTCTGCATTTGTAGGCATGTCTCCGTCCACAAGGCTTTCCTTAACTCCACCTCCCGGATCAAACGGAAACTCACCATCCTCCGTGATGAAAGAATGGTCTTCAAGTGACTCCTCATGTGCTTCTTCATTGCAATCCTCCCATTCCTCAATGTCATGAGAGTCATCCTTGTTCTCTTCCTCATCCATGAGGATCATAGTGGCCACAATCTTCTTTGATTTGCACACATGCCCGGGTGACCACCTCTCTTTGCACTTGAAACATAGCCCTTTGCTTCTCAACTCCTCAATCTTTGGATCATCCATTCTTTGAGTCTTCTTGAAGGGTTGAAAGGGCTTCTTCTTCATGAAGTCACTACTCTTTTTGGCATCAAATTGATGTATCCCATTCTTTGGCTGTCCACCCCCAAATGATGTAGGAGTTCTTGGATTAGAGGATGGTAATGTAGAGGTAGGACCTTTCCCAAAATTGTAAGAAGTAGTGGTTGGTTTGAGTGTGTCTTTGGTGAAGGTCATGGGCTGAGACCTCTTGTACTTTGGCTCATAGAGTTCAGCTAACCTCATAGCTTCTTTGAGAGAGCTAGGCCTTTGAGCCGACACATCCGCCTTGATGAAGTGTTCAAGCCCATGCACAAACTTTTTCATCTTCATGTCTTCACTCAAGCCTTCCACGTACATTGAAAGCTTCAAAAATCTCTTGATGTAACCTCTCACCATCATCCCCTTTTGAGAAAGCTCATACCATTCTTCATGGTATCGGTCAAGCACTAAGGCCAAGTTCATCTCCCGCTTCAATCCTTCCCAAGTTGATGGCGTGTTCCCTTGTTTGACCAAGTGCCTCCACCATTGATGAGCATAATCTTCAAGATGTAAAGAGGAAAATTGTACCATATCACGCTCACTTTTTGGGTAAAGTTGGAAATAGGTGTCAAGCTTGGTAGCCCACTCCTCCAACTCTTGCGGAGATGACCCGTCACCTTTGAACTTTGATAGTGAGATTTTGTCTTTGACATCCTTGGAAGATATGTGGGATGGGTTATCATGTTGGGTAGAGGGCTTGAATCTTTGCATCTTCGAGTATGACTCCATAAATTGTGCAAAGTCTTTGTAATCCCTCTTGATGATATTCGACAATTCCATCCACTTCTCGTGAGCATCCCTTTGTCTTTGGGCAAAGGACATTTGATTCCAATCGAGTTCAATCTCCTCATCATTCACAAACACCTCATCCTCTTCCCTTGAATGCATTGCCCTAGAAGAGGTAGGACCCTTTGATGCATTGAGGTGAGACAAACCCGAATGAAAAGAAGGAGGAAACATGTCCTTGACAAGAGGTCTCCGTGCATCCGCCATGAATCCCCGAGTGGATGCTCCCAATGGATCCTCTTGTACGGCCTTCATGGAATCCTCATTCAAGATGCCCTTGCCTTTTCTTTGCTCATAGTCACCATAATTCCCATGATTTTTTTGTGCTTGAGACTTCCCAAACTTGTCCTCCATCACACCAATCCGTGAGGATAATGTTTCAAAATGAGAATCAAGCTTGGAGTCTAAGGTCTCCAACCGTTGTACAAGCATTTGCATGAGGGTGTCATGGTTAACCGCCGCTTGTGTCCCTTGAGAAATTTGATTATGTACATTGCCCCCATTGTCTTCATTGATGAATGCATCCCTTGCATCCATATTACCTTCCATGTCCTCATCACTAATGATCATGTCTTGCACAACATCCCCACCCTTGCGTGGTCTTCCCTTCGGCATAGTGAAGAAATGCAAGATGTTGGTAGAATGCCCAAATGATGTCGGAATTGGACAAAAGAAGGTTCTATGGGTAGGTAATGGTGTCTACTATCCTCCCAAATGAACACAGTAAGAATTAGGTGTGGGCAAGTACTCTCTGTTTTAGGGTTTGTGCGGGGCAGCTGAAAGTAGTAATTTGGCTCTAAAATGCAAAATATATGTCGGAATTAGGATTTTGACGGTGTTAGGTATTTTTTGGTAATATTTTCTTGGCATATGTACACACTCATGCATGGCATTTACAAATAAAGGATTTCCATCTCCAAGGGCCAAGGGGGGTATAAGGCCACATGTGAACGGATCCAACAAAAATATGCAATGTGTATAGTTAATAAGTAATAAATGGAAGAAGTAAGAGAGGAGACAGTTTCATGCTTGAGATGTTAAATGTTGTGTCAGCTCATTGAGAAGTTGACTGGTGCCCCTTTTTCTTGATGTTGGTGTGTACTCCAAACTGTGGAAAGGCATTGCTATAGAGGTGTTCCGTGTTTCTCCGCCTCCCTTCACAGTTTTTGGTGCCCCCACTGAGGAGCATTCCAAGAGCCTTCAGTTTACAAGACTGAAAACATGTGCATGTGATTAATCTCAGTGAATGACTGCTATACCAGGATAGTTGTGTGACAGATGCCTTCTAAAATTATGCTATATTAGTTTGATTTGACAGCCAGCTGAAGAATGGTTTGCATGCTGAAATTCTTGGGATTGGTGCCGTTTCACAGTTGATGTGTTGCCTAAAAATTCTGGTAGAATTGGGAAATTAGCCAGTCGTGCCTCTTGGGAGTTGGATGGCCACTCTCAATGGATAATCACAATGGACATCAACTTACTCCTTTCCATTTTACCCAAAGAATTCAGATAAATGTTCATGTGGACAGAAAAATTTTCTTTCAACAGCGTATGGCATATATGTTTGGGCCAGAAAGACTGAGGGAAATATTGGAGTCTCTTTTGCCGGTGGTAATTCCAATGATTAACTATGCAATTTCGTTTGATGTGCATGTGTTCATCCTCTTCTAAACCGGAAGTGTTCTGAAGTTTTTTCTGAGAATTGATTTAGTAGAGGGTTTTGTTTCTGCATCTGTGTCAAAAGGGTTTTTTTGGGTAGCAATGGCTTTCCCGTATCCAGAGTTTCATGGAAAAAGTGATGAGAATGTGGAAGAGTTCTTAGAAAACATGGAAGTTGCATGTATAAGCAACCATATCCAGATACCCGCTCAAATGTTACGCCTTTTGCAAATCTGTTTGAAGGGTGATGCACGGAGCTGGTGTAAGGGTTATGAGGAGGAGTTGCAGAGGGCTGATCCACCTATGCCATTGACATGGGATAATGTCCGACAGGCTTTGACAGCACAGTTTGTGAAGGTGAAAGATCCAGACAAAGTTTGGCATGAAATACAGGAATTGAGACAAAGAAAAGCGGAGCCCATTGATGATTACATCAAGAAGTTTTCCATATTATGGGAGAACTTGTGTCAAGCCTTGCAGCCACAAGTGCCCCCACCAGAGATGATGAAAAAGGATCGGTTCTTGGTTGGCCTCAAGGAAAACCTGCGTTGGAGGGTAGAATTGAAGAAGCCAAGAACATACGAGGATGCATTAGAGGTGGCAAGGAACAAAGAGTGGAAGTTGAATAGACTAACTCAATTGGGAGTGAGCTCACTACCCATGGTGTCAGAAATGAAGCAAATGGATTCCATGCAAAGTCGGGTTCCAGAGGAGGTTCATCCGGCAGATGCGGTTTCAGTAACTACTCAAGTTGTGCCAGCAATGGTCACTACTGCAGCACAAGATGATGAACTGAGGCAGGACTTGAGGCAAGTGGTTGATTTGATGAAGAATCTTAGCCTAAATATGTTAAGCAATGTGGGAAATAATCGAGGTCGTGTGAGACTTGTAAATCAGCCAGGAGGTGAAGGACAACCAAATAATGGTTTTGGTGGACAGAATAACGGCAGGGGTTGGAGGCAGTTGCCCACATGCTATAACTGTGGATTGCTTGGCCACATTAGCCCACAATGTGATAAACCACCAAGAATGGATGGAGATATGTATCCATTGCCTGCACAGTTGCCGAACCGGTCAAATGATTATGGCATAGAGATTAAGGGTGAGGCAGGACCTAGTGGACTGACCAAGGAGGACAAAGGAAAGACAAAAGTGTTAAGTGTGGTCACCTTGGAGAAGGCAGCAATGTTGGAAGATACATTAGTAATGCCTATTGGGAAGAGAACCACAGAGGATAAAGAAGGAAGAAATGAAGCAGGTCCCAGTCGGAAGAAAGGGAAGAGTCATGAGGGTGAAGATGTGAAAGCTAAAAGGAAAAGGAGAGCCCGCCAAAAATTTCACGTCTCAGATTTTCCACTAGGGGAAGGGCAGGATAGCTATGACTTGAAACAGGACCTGAGCAGTAGGAAGGCAGACGTGACCTTTGGACAACTAGTGGAAATGATACCGAAGCTAAAGCGCCAATGGAAGAAACTAGTCAGCCCGCTGGGGAAGGAGCCCAACAGAGGGTCAGTAAGAGTGTTGGCCATTAATGAGTCTTCAAACATTTGTCCCATAGTAGATGTTTGGCACAAGAGGAAGAATCTTGGGCAGGGATACGTGGATGGTGGTGCACAAATTTGTGTAATCACTCAAACATGTGTAGAAAAGATAGGCCTGACAGTAGAAGGAGTCTCAGGATTCCGCATACGACTGGCAAACCATCAAAAGATCAAGTGTCTAGGGGTAGTGAAGAGCTTGGAAATCGAAGCCTATGCAGTCAAAACGGTAGTGGATTTTCATGTAATGCCAGCAGGATTAGGGGCTTATCCTATCATCCTTGGAAGACCATGGCTACGCACAGTGCGGGCCGTTCAAGATTGGAGACACGGTACAATCAGCTTATATGGGGAGACAGGGGGCAAAAGATTATTTGACATGAGTAGCAGGAAGCCACTAGATGAAGATTATGAAGAAGGGGAGAGTCCAAGTAGTGAGGAGTCTTCCACTGTGTCAAATGAAGACAGTAGCACCACTAGTAGTGAGGGAGAGGTAAATGTGGCATTTCTGATGGTGGACAGGATCTTTGAACAGACCAGCATGGTCGCATCCATGAAGGGAATCGAAGATGAGTCTAAGGGCCCATATGAGGTGATTGAAGAGCTAATGCAACCCCAGGTGAAGCCACACGAGAAACACGAATTGATGGCCAGGATGATTAGCACAGATCTCTCAGTCATGGAGAAGGAGAAGTATTTAAAGATGTTGTCAACATATCCAGATTTATTCATCACATCGTATGAAGAAGTTCGGGGCTTCAAAGGGGAAGATTTGCACATAGAGCTAAAGGAAGGAGCCAAGCCAGTACGTCAAAGATTAAGGAGAATGGGTCCAGAATAGATGAAGGCTTTGCAAGAAGAGGTGGACAAACTACTAAAGGCTGGTTTTATATGCCCTGTGGAGATAACAGAGTGGGTGAGCCCAGTCGTGGTCACTCCAAAAAAAGACGGAAAATGGAGGGTTTGTGTGGATTTCAAACCTTTGAATGCAGCTACAAAGAAGGATCCATACCCACTACCTTTCATTGATCAAATCTTGGATTCAGTGGCGGGTCATGAAAGATACAGTGTGTGTGATGGGTTTTCAGGCTATTTCCAGTTGAAGATTGCTCCAGAGGATCAGAAGAAAACTACTTTCATCACGCCATGGGGCTGCTTTTGCTATACAGTACTACCATTTGGGCTAACAAATGGTCCAGCTCACTATCAAAAGAGAGCAAATTGGGCGCTTCTGCCATTCATTGGAAAATGTGTACAGGATTTCATTGATGATTTTTGTGTCTACAGCACACGCATGGAGCACTGTGAGAAGCTGGAGATGGTGCTGGAACGATATAATGATTGTGGTGGTGGCCAACTCAATCCCAAGAAGTGTTTCTTTGCAAAACCAAGGGTAAAATTGTTGGGTCATATGGTGTCAGAAAATGGCATTGAGGCTGATCCAGACAAGGTCAAGGCAATCATGCTTCTTCCTTCTCCAGAGTCTACAAAACAGTTGGCAACATTCATTCAGAAGGTAAAGTACATGTCAAGATTCATTTCATTGTCCTCACAGCTTTTATATCCATTACAACAGGTGGCAAAGCACGATCCTTTGCAATGGGATGACAAGTGTGAAGAGGAGTTTCGGAGAGTCAAAGAAGTCTTGGGGGAGATGACAGCGGTACAGGCTCCAAATTGGGAACAGGTTTTTTATGTGAATCCTTCAGTAGGAGAGGATGCTATTGGTGCTATGTTGCTGCAAAAAGGGAAGGGGAGCCAATATATGCACCTCGTCTATTGTGCTAGTAGGGTAAAGTCAGTATCAGAGAGGGGATTGTCAGAAATAGAGTTGGTGATGGTAAGTGTGGTGTTTGCTTGCCGACGGTTTCGCCAATATCTTTTGACAAAGCCATTTGTATTCCTAACTAGTTACACATTCTTGCCTCAGCTCATCAATGGTGTAAACATGTCTAAGGCAGTGAAAAAGTGGGTGATTGAATTGCAAGAGTTTGAGTTCTCTTTCTTGGTGGAAGAAAGCAACAGAGCTACTTTGGCAGACTTGTTAACTTATAAGGAAAACCCTCTACTTGTCAAAGAGGAAAGTGTTAGAAAGGTAGAAAGTGTGGCAGAAGTAAGCAATGCTCATGTTTTGTTCTTTAATGGTTCATACAGGAAGAGCCATGATGCAGCTTCGGGTGGTATAGCTCTTTATGACCAGCAAGGTAAGCTGGTTTGTAAAAAGGGATTCAAAGTTGATGCTCATACTAACAATGAAGCAGAGTATTCTACATTGGAAGCAGGGCTAAACATTTGCATTAAGCATGGTGTAAAGAGACTATGCATAAGAGGAGATTCTCTACTGGTGGTAAAGCAAATACTAGGAGTATGGAAGAGCAAAAACCCTGCATTGAGGAACAAGTGTTTCAAGATCAAGAGCTTGTTGAAGGAGTTTGAAGCATGGGGCATTCGGCATGTGGAACGTTCTCTTAATACAGAAGCACATGAAGCAGCACAGGGAATGATTGGTGAGCTATATGTGTTAAAAGCAGATCTGCCACTTTATCGGGGTCGTGAAAGTCTGACACTGGAAGAAGAGTTTTTGTTGACAGGAGTCATTCCCCAGGACATTGAGAAGGCAAAGAAATATGGGTTTGTACGCAGAGCTTGCAAATACAAGCTCATTGGTGACACCTTATACATGCAAGGGGCTTACTTGGTGTTAAGGCGTGTACCATGGAAGGAAGAGCTGTACAGAGTGCTTGAGGAGAATCATGAAGGAGCGTGCGGTGGCCACTTTGCATTTAAAATCACATTGCATAAAATCTTACAGGAGGGTTACATATGGCCAAGTATACAAAAAGATGTGCATCACTGGTGTAGCTCATGTAAAAGGTGCCAGGCATTTGGAAAACGAGTTTTAAAACCAGAGTTGCGCAAGACAATCTTGGCCTTTGACATTTTTGAGAAGTGGGGAATTGATGCAGTAGGACCTTTACCCATTACCAGCAGGGGGAAGAGTTATATTTTGACAGCTGTGGATTATCTTTCCAGGTGGGCAGAAGCTAGAGCAGTGAAGCAAATTACGGCAAGAGATGTTGCAAAGTTTGTTTATGAAGACATCTGCTGTAAATTTGGGGTGCCCTTGGAGCTTCTTTCTGATCAAGGGCCTGGTTTTAGAGCTGACTTGCTAGAATACTTGTGTGCCAAAATGCGGATTAAGCATAATTTTACTACTCCTTATTACCCGCAGTGCAACGGTTTGAATGAAAGATTCAATGGTGAACTTGTACACATTCTTGCAAAGGTGACAGAACATCAGGGCAAGAATTGGGATCTGGAGCTGTTCAGTGCTTTATGGGCTTATCGTACATCGGTGAAGACAAGCACAGGTTTCACACCTTTTCACTTAGTGTATGGCAAAGAAGCTTTATTACCTGTGGAAATTGAGTTGCCTGCAGTTAAAATGTTAGAAAAGCTGCTAGGACCATCTAGCAACACATTTAAAGAGAGACTCTTACAGTTACAAGAGGTTCAGCTAGACAGGATGAGTACCTTGGAACATTATGAGAAGATGCAAAATAGGGCATTGACAAAGATAAATGAAAAGATTAAGAAGAAGGGTATTGAGGAAGGTGATTTGGTGCTACGCTATAATAGTAAGCTGGATAAAACCTTTCAAAAGAAGTTCGAAGTAAAATGGGAGGGGCCCTTCAGAGTAATGACTTGCTTTACTAATGGCACATATCAATTGGCTGACCTTGATGGGACCCCACATGTATCAAGGGTGAATGGTCTACGTCTCAAGTTATATCATGCACGACTGATGATGGTAGACAAGGATGAAAGAATTGAAGAAGTGAAAAACAGTGTCTTTGAGAACATGGCAATATCAGATACATTGAGTCTCACGACACTGTTTTCTACTGACCATGAATGATCTAGCAGGCTAGGGGAGGGGCAAACTATGTTAGGTATTTTTTGGTAATATTTTCTTGGCATATGTACACACTCATGCATGGCATTTACAAATAAAGGATGTCCATCTCCAAGGGCCAAGGGGGGTATAAGGCCACATGTGAACGGATCCAACAAAAATATGCAATGTGTACAGTTAATAAGTAATAAATGGAAGAAGTAAGAGATGAGAATCAGTTTCACAAGACAGGTTTTAGCACTATCATGTATGGACAAGGTTGTTGACAAATAATGTGAGCATGCAAAGCATTATTTTTTAAAAAGCTGGATAGGGACCCGTTAGAGGAGGTCAGCTACAGTACCGGTTCTTGGCATTTCATGGGAAACAAAGGTATGTGAGGTGCAAAGTCTTCCTTGAATGAAAGAGTCACCTTGGGATTTAATACAAGGCTTGCTAAAAATAGAAGGTGGCCTTGGATTGCCTTAAAAAATTCTTCAATTTGCCTCATTTTCAAAAGGGCGCCGTGTGGAGGTGGGGGAGCTCTCTGACAGGCCTTGGAGTATTATGAATACTATAATAATCTTGGGTTGAACGGGCAGCGCACGCTGGTGTATAAGAAGTAGAGGGGAGCAGCCCATGGAGTGGAGGGGTAGTACTCGCAGCTCTAATGCAAAAAGAGCGCAGCCCATGAGCGTGGAAGCTACGTGTTCTGTAGCGCTTGTGTTTATAGAGTGTGGGAGAGCTCAGCTCTAATGTTCTCAAGGAGCTGCGCTGCTCTCTCCATTGGTGTGTAGGAGGGCTCTCAGAATTTCCAGTGGAGGGGAGTATCCCATGTGCGGGAGAGCGGTGTGTTCAGTATCTCTGGGAGAGAGGAGTTTCTGTAGTTTTTTATGGGTGTGTGGGAGGGCCCAGCTCTGAGATTTTCAGAGAGCTGCAGAGATGCGTAGAATGTTCTCAGAGTCTTCAAAGAGTGAAAGGGAGAGCTCAGCTTTTTTAAGACCCTCAGAGAGCTGCGCAGTACATATGCGCAGCTATTTGTGTAGAAAAGGGGAAGTGTAGCTGTAGCGCAGAGTGTGTGGGGAGAGTTCATTACTCTAAAGCTCAGAGAACCTACGCAGCTGATGTAGGGGAGCTGTAGTTTTCATGTGTTTCAGAGAGTTGCGTAGTTTCCAGTGTGTGAGTGGGAGAGCTGCAGCCCACGAGTGTAAATGAGAGCTGCGTAGCTATGAGGCTCTTCGAGAGCTGCGCAATCCAGGATTATAAGAGTGTGGGAGAGCTTGTAGGTTCCAGTATGTGAAGGGGAATTGTAATTCTAATATTCATTGAGAGTGCAGCCCATGTGAGTAAGGGAAGAAGCGTAGCCTTTGTGTGAGAAGGCACCGTCTTCAAGGTGTGAAAGCCGTGTGTTTTTTTCCTTATGAGTAAGAAGCTGCTCTCTGTGTTTGAGAGAGAAAGGGGATGAGCTCGTTTTCTTTGAAGAGAAGTACCTTCAGAACAGCCCACGGCACTCCATTTTGGGAGAGGAGGAGAAGCTGCAACGCTACTTGTATGAATAAAGAGAAGGTGCCATGCCTTGAGAGTGCGGATCTCTGTCACGATGACAGCCCATGCAATGTAAGTGACGGCTGGCCAGCTTTTGTGTTCTCTTTTTTTTGTGAAATAACTCCTATATATATGAGGAATCACCAGTTTGTGGCATTGGAAAACCCATGTATATGATAACCAAGTCTCTGATTTTGTGGGAAGCTCATGTGTATGAGAAAGACAGCCTTCTGGTTTTGTTTGAGAGAACATGTGTGTATGGTGGTGTGCTTCTTCAACAAACAGACTGAAGACCATAAAGTGATTGTGTCTCCAGCCACACACTGCTTGCCAGGTTGGGAGAATTGAAGTTACTTACTGATATTGTCTTTTCTTGGGAAACTGAAGTTTTGCATAAAGCTCATATTTGATGGAATGTAACCTTGTCTATGTCAAGTGGTTCTCTCACCATTTCTCTGTGGTGATCATTTTTGCTTACGACCGTGAGCCTATTTCATAATAAGGGTGCACCCCTATATGCATATGTATCAATTGAGTAAAGGGTGGCAGATGTTGATGTGCCCATCTCCCCTTGCATGTCTTGATCAAATGTATGTAGGCTTCCCCCAGTTGTTTGAAAAAATTGAATGAGGGTAAAGACAAAGTCTCATGCTTGAGATGTTAAATGTTGTGTCAGCTCATTGAGAAGTTGACTGGTGCCCCTTTTTCTTGATGTTGGTGTGTACTCCAAACTGTGGAAAGGCATTGCTATAGAGGTGTTCCGTGTTTCTCCGCCTCCCTTCACAACGGCTCTATAGAAAGCTAACGGAAGATAGAACCTACCCCTAAAAGCATTTTGATTCAGTCAAAGTGGAAGTATATTCTGTTTGACTTTGACCAGAAAGTCAGCATGACTACTTTGACCGAGATTGTGATATCCGATTAAGGGGTTCTATGGCTCATTTGAAAACTCTCAAGGAGTAGAATAGAGTCGTGTAATCACTCGGACCTAATCCCAAAAACCCTAGGACTGAATTAGGGTTTTGTAAAATCCCCAAAATTCCCAAAATTCAGTCCCAAAGCTCAATCCGGCTACAAATGATTGGTGTTTCTCCCCTTGGTAGTTGTGAATAACTCTTCAAGTGTATCCATGGGGTAAATCTCCAATCAATAAGCTTGTTTGGCTCCCTTGTTGGAAAAATTCCGCCAGAGTCTCCTTTGTAATTGGAACCAAATCTCAAATGAAAATGCAACTTCTCAAATCACAATGCAATACTCTTTGTATCCCACAATGTCATGAAAGATCATATGCACTCTTTGTCCATCAAAGCATTTGCAATATCCACACAATATGACGGAAAAGGGGCCCCATTGCCCAAATGCATCCACAAAGTCGATGGTGAGGATTGTTGAGGACGCGCGTTGAAGCTTGCCGATCTCTCGGCCAAGCTCTTCTCACCCTTTCACCGAGTTTTCCTCCAAGGTGAAGGTTGAGGCCATTTCTTCACACCGGTGTACCTAATCCCCCTTTGTACCGCTTTTCCAAGGCAATCACGGCACAAAGAGTTCAAGCCATTCTCCCCTTGGCCTCTCCAACCAATGCCAAGGTACCCTCACACATTGCTAGATTCTATAGAAACTTGAAGTGGTGGCAATGGTGAGTGTAGGTACAAAATGATGTGGATAATATCAAATGATAGAACAAGTTTGTTGGCTTACAAGTATTGAGCATGACTCATGCCCTTTTACAATTTAGAACTCATCAATAAAGCATGGACTCATGCCTCAATCCATCATCCAAAAGCTCCAACACAAACCAACAATTCACAATGCCCTCACCATGGCATTTGCATAAGCATTTGTTAACCACAATCAAGGCATTTGCAATTGCATTCCAACAATCCCTTTCACATCATATTGACAAATGCATGCTTCCAAAACTTATGCTCTCTTATGCCCATGTGTAAAACATAGCATTGGCATGGCTATGTATAGCATCCATAGTGTCCATATGGCATCAAGATGAGCATGAGGGACTCCAAAAACATTGCATAAGCTTGCTATTCCATCAATGGCATGCCAAATGAGACATAATGAAGAAAATCCCCCAAAATGTGATCTATGAATTGGCCAAGCTCATGTGGAATCAATTCCTTTCACCATTGCCATCAATAATGCATGGAGAAGCAATATTGGCATGTGAATGGTCAAGCTTTAATGGTTAATTTCTGAAAATTAGGGGAGTTTGAATGTGTCCAACCCTAATCCATTCCCAAGCTCCACCAATGCTTCAAACTTGCAAGAAATTGATCAAACCACTCACCAATGTCATCCGGAAAGCTTCAATGGTAGAAAATGTTGAAGAAGCCTCTTGTTGAAGAAAAACGTAGCCTCTCTTTGCTCTGAAATTTGCAGCCAAAGAACACCTCCCATGTGCTTGAACATAGCTTGAAAATGTGCTCCAAACAATGGCTAAGAACCCCCTTGAATGGCTTCCATCTCATGAGGTAGTAGAGCTAGGCTTCACCTAGCTCTCCCTCCCTATATTTCAGCGCAAATTTCAGGCGTGAGCATGCTGCAGCCCGCCGTTTTTCTCTTCTTTGCCTCCTTCATGAGATGATTAGGATAGCAATGATGCCTATGAAGTATGTACAAGCTTAGCAATGAAAGATATGGTTCATGGAAGGTAGACTAAGCTCAACTTTCAGCCATGGAGAAATGTTCACAAGCTCCCAAATCTTGAGAAAAAGATTTGCAAGAAGAGGCTCAAATGAAAGATCTCAGTGAGCTCTACAAAAACCCTAAGGTTTGGCATCAAAACGGGTAAAGGAAGAGTATCCCATGGCTATGGAAAGCTTGAGGAAGAAGAAGATGATTACTAAACATGATTAGCAGTTAATTACAATTAGTCACTTGCCCTAAGTTTTGGCCCGACTGCCCCAAATTTTTGGTCCAGAGGCCCAAAATTTGGTCCAAAAATGGCAAAATTGGCCAAAATCACTCAAAATTCAAGCAATTTCCATGAAATGCTCACCATATCCATGAGATTAAGCAAGATTAGAGAAGATTTGTCAAGAATCGCTCAAGGATTACAAGAAAATGAGAAAAAAATTAAAAGAAACTCAAATTTTCAAGCAAATTTTCCCAACAACCCATGCATGCCCATGATCAAAATCAAGAGCTCTGATACCAATTGGAATGAAGGGATGTAATGCATGAAAATTATGAGTAATCACCATGTAAACATGATGCCTAAGTGTGTTTAGTCTCTCACCAAGAGAATGGAAATAGCCTTCCACAAGCCAAGAGAGAAGCCATGAGCTCCAAGAAACATAAGTTTCCATTTCTAAAAATGATCATCAAAAGTTCCAACCATGGTCCAAGTCCCCTCTTTTATACATGGACTTGTCCCATTATTAACCCTATTGAATAAAGTTCCTACTTTATTACACTTATGGAGGGTAGCCTAAGTGTGTCATCCATTGTTGCACAGCCTAGAGAAGCACCATCAAGGACACTACCTCCAACACACCAAAAGAACCTCTTGACAATCTTGGCATCTTGCTAAGGGAAGGAAGAGGCAGCACCAGTGGGTTAAATGTGCATTGCACCAATCCACTACTTGTTGTGCATCTCGAAAGCGCTCACTATCACGATGGAGCTGTCTGAGGGTCACACACCCACACCATTGTGCTCCCCTTTTTCATGCCATGTCTTAAAGAAGCTCCAAATCACCTAGTAGCCTGTCATGCAATGCCAAGAAAATAGCTAGTAAAACTGATGAGTACTCTTGAAAACTGTGCCCCACATCCATCTAACCATATCCACCACTTTGTCCATGTGACTCCACACTCTCTCAAAAAGTCATCATGATGACGATAGAAGCAAGGCAAACAGATAACCATTACCGGGACTTAAGGGCGCGTTGACGAAATAGACAAGGTACGAACGGTTGGCATTAATGATGACTCGCTCCTCTGGGGTGCTCGCTATGCCATCCACTGCCGCCACTGCATGCAAATAACTAATATGCACCATGATGACCACTTAGTCAAGCACACAAGAATGGGAAATGTTAGATTCATGGACAACAACAATACAAAATATCTTGAAGACCTTAAATTGAAAATGAGGCAATGTCTCAAGCAATACCTTCTTAGAAAATTAGTACTCTGATTGAATCTCTTGCTATGGTGTGAATATGTAATTTTCTACAAAGTCAACCACAAAGACAACTACACCAATAGGAAATTGTTGCAGGCTAGCACGAAACTGACGGTCTTGCCACTTGGCACCGTGAGTATGATGTATGTAGGCATAAATGAAAGCTATAAATGTGCTTATAAGCTTGCAACATGCCGAATGGTGCTCCACTAGATGTAATCTCCACAACTGCCCATGTGTCACATACTCATACTATCGCCATGTCACCACCTCAGCCACCAAGGAATCCTCCTTGCACAAGTTAAGCTATCGCTGCACAAGGTACATATCCCTATGACACAAGCCATCCGATGGTAGACGACATCCTCCACCCATAGGCATAATGATGAGTGAATAAAATCCCTCGGGCTCCCGATGCTCAGATAAGCCACGAAAGACATCATACAAAATCTGAAATCCAACATGGTACCTACAAAGACATGTGTCACACTACCTCGAGTAGTGCACAAACCAAGGGTTGCAAGCCTTGGATGAATGCTGGGGCTAATGGTGATCTTAGGGTGTGTAGACCTAAACTCAAGGTACAACTCTACCTATGTCATCTCCAGAAAGCAAGTCCCATGCACTACATACTCCCCATGATGAACCCTATGTTGCAATGCTTTCTTGTACTCTGGTGATGCACGACAATGCTCCTCCCAAAACCTCTCTATCATTGCCCTCATTCTCAGGGTCCAATAAATGAGTACAACTAGGTGCATGACCACTACTAGCCCAGAGAGCACCCTGAATTTCAGATGGTGCGCCCAAAGATGGAGAGGCCCTCCAATGGAGGAGTGGCTAGCTCATGGTGGGCAACATCCAAGAGAGAAGTGCCAAACTCAGAGGACGTGCCAAAAGGTGGAGAGGCACCAAAGATATGAGTATCCACCTCATGGGCAACACCTAAGGGTGGAGTGACAACTACATGGGCAAGGTGTAAGGGAGGAGTGGAAAAGGTCTCAAAATAGTGTGGAGAAAGAATTGTGGGATAATGAGGAGGAGAAGGGGGTGGAGTGGGGTCATGGGAAGAGATGGAGAATGGGTGGGGGGAGGAGATGACGCATCATCAATCAAACCAACCATGTGTTGCAATGCTCGAGCCCTTACTGTGCGCTCATGATCTCTTCTTCTCCGATTTTCCATGTGAATCCTTACTCGCTCCTCATCATGAATAAGGTGGATCGGGGGATCTTGTTGCCTATTACTTTTTCTACTCCTACGACTTTGTGAACCCATGCTAAGAGGTAGGAAAAACGAGATTAAGTATTAAATTGAAGATAATTAAGATTAAAGTAATACTCGAACAAGATTAACATATGATTGGAATGGAGCCATCTCCAAAAATGGTGAAGCTCTAAGAATGAGAGTGACTCCAAAAATTGGGCTATATATACCAAGCTAGTTACCATTTCATTGGTTAAATTAAATTCTAGATAAAATCTAGATTTCTGCCAATTTACCTAATCTTTTTAAAGATAATGGTAAAGTTTTTATAAAAATTAAAAAATGTTAAAAGATAATTATATTTTTTAGAAATGATGAATTAATTAATTTTTTATATAAAATTATTAATTAATTATTTAATAAATTTATATAATACATAAATTTATTTATTTAATAAATAATATTACAACTTCTTTAGACCTATTTATAATACATATTTCAAGTTTTCTCAAAATACATATTTTTTAATAGTAAGTATTTATTTAATTATATCATAATATTTAATTTATTAAAAATTAATTTTTTTTACTTTTATTAAATATTTTGTTCAATAAATAATATTTATTTGATTAAAAATTTTACATCTTTTCTCTTTTTTTCCAAGGAGAGCCTTAAAACTATATTACATAAATTTATTTTAAAGTTTCTTATTAAAAATTAAAATTTTAATAATGAATATTTTTTTAAAAAATAAAATTTAAAAATGATGGTGAGGTGATAAGCTTTTTTCCACGTGGTTAATGTTTGCTGACATGGAACCTCCACGTGGGCATTCCTCATGCTCAAAGGTGAGGTGGCAATGCCATGCATGTGTATGATGTGCCATGCCATGTAGGCACAGAAAGTCAACTAAGTTGATTGTGCCGAGATGGCAAGATGACATGAACATTCTTGATTACGTGGAAATGCCATGTATGCATGTGATGTGGCATGCCATGTAGGCTTTAGGGAGTCAACCTTGTTGACTAAGTGGAGGTGGCATGATGAAATGGAAGATGCATATGTGGACTCTCCTCCATATGATGTGGCATGAACATGTAGAACTAAAACTATGTTACCATAGCTCAATTGCTTGACAAATGGCATACTCTCTAGATTTGATGAAACAGCAAGCCTAATACACATCCTTTGTTTTAGACTTTGGGCGTGGACAAACAGGGAAAATTTGATTAAGATGGCTAGAAAATGGGCTTCCCTTACTCAAATTCACTCCTTTTTTTTGTTAAATTCATCATGACAACTACTTTGATCCACAAGAAATTGGAGTACAATGAGGGTCGTATTACATTTATATAATTAAATTATTAAACTTCTACAGGCCCTCTTATAGACTTAGTGAATTTTCTTGAAAGAAATTCAACCGCCGTTAAAATTGCAATTTGATAATATGGCCACATTCTAGATAATGATGAGCTTCACTTTTGCCAAGATCTTGAATAGAAAATCACATGTTGCTTTACAACATAAAGTGGATAAAAAATATTTATAAAAAATAGTTAAATACCTTAATTCTCAATAAATAAAGTTAAGCCCTATGCAATGTTTTCTTTTCACGTACGAATTGGGATGATCATTGGAATTCGGATGCGGAAGTACTAAGCATTTTATGTGTGACATATACTACAGTAAAGAAAGTTGAAAAATGCAAATACCAAAACTTTCGTGCAATGAAACAATCCCTAAAATAAATTGGATTTCCAATTAGAGGGTGCCATTTGAATACCCAATATATGCATAATGTGCCCCAAACACCATGCCACTAAATTCCAAACGTAACCACGAGAGATTGGACCTTTAAGTTATGGAGATGCATGTTTTTAGGCTACCTTTAGGGCAGCCAATTGTCAAAAGTGGTGCCCCTTATCTTGCAGCCACCACTATCTTTATCTGTTCTTCTTAATCCTCTGCAACAACCCTAGCCAATAAATTTTCAGATAGGAGATTTGTCTCTCTAGGGAAGGTTGCAAGGCTCTCCTCCCTCGTACATGAATCTAGCAAGTGGTTCCTTTTCCTTAGTAGCATCATCACATGAGAAGAAACCTCGCAACCAATGGCGTTGTTCTTGAGGCATGAAGGATGTTACCCTCTCATGTTTTGCAACCCTTCATCATATCTTTGGCCAATCCCCAAGATTTCCTTCCGACTAGATGTAAGACAAGACCCTTCACATGCAAGGGGCTACTAGACCCTTCACATACAAGGGGCTGCTTAACCCTTCACATGCAAGGGGCTACTTGGCACATGGCAGCTGGATGCCCTTAATCTTGGCTATTAAATACAACCATCTTTCTTGCCATCAAATCCCAATCCTTTACTCTAGTCCAACCTTCTCCACATGCCATCCACAAGCTTGGCATGTGTTTGCCATCTTATTTTAATAGAGTTACTAAGATATGTAGGCATAAAGCTCACTTTTATTTCCACATCACTAGACTAACCAACCATACCAAGTATTTATAGAGCATACTTGTGGTATTTATAATGTGCACATTGGCACATAGCCACCAAAAGATATCTTATTTTAATAGAGTTACCAAGATATGTAGGCATAAGTCTCACTTTTATTTCCACATCACTACAATGTACACATTGGCACATAGCCACCAAAAGATGCCACTCCACCATTCCAATGCTAGTGCCAGAATCTTCTTGAACAATCTTCCACTTTATTGTCATTGCAAAATGACCAAAATATATACAAAAGTTGAAATTAAAGATATTAAATTTTGTTGTCTCAAACTACCAGTATAGTAACCCTAAAGCTCATCATAGTATTCTAGGTCCAAGTCCTCTAAAGCCAAGTTAGGTATCTCAAGCCAAGAATGAGGAATCATAGAACAATATTCTTGAATAATCTTCCACTTTATTGTCATTACAAAACCACCAAAATATATACAAAAGTTGAAAATTAAAGATATTGAATTTTGTTATCTCAAACTACCAGTATAGTAACCCTAAAACTCATCATAGTCTTCTAGTTTCAAGGCCTCTAAAGCCAAGTCACATACAAGGAAAAAAAATAGGGACTAATCTATGCCAATTGGCTATTTTTTGGTGGTTTTTTTGTTTTAAAAAATGTTCGATATCTTAAAACATTCCCCCAAATTTGGCCATTTTGAAGGGTTTTAGAAAATATTTGACTAATTTTGACATTATAGGACATGTTTTGAAAACATTCACCCCATTTTTTTATAATTTTAGATTTGTATAAGGAGGAATAATCACCAACCACCTACACTTATATATTCATGGAGGCATTTTATTTTTTACCCTGGTCAGGTTTCTCTAATCGTAAGAGTGAGGAAACATTAAGTTTGTAGTTTTTTTGTTTGTTATCAAGGAATTGGTAATGCACGCATGACTTTAAACCTTGTTGAGGGTTCTGAATGTGTACACACAATGGTACTATAGAATTGTAGAAGAGTTTATCTTTCTATACAGATAGATCACCTTGGAGTTCATCTTTCCATGCAAATAGATCACCTTTAGCCATCGCTTTTTGGGTCCTAGCATGGTATATGGCAAGGCCTCGTAGAAATCCTTTGACTTGCTTGTAGTATCATCCCCATAGATTGTTCCTCCAACTCTTTCTCATAGTTCAAAGAATGGGTTCATCTCAGAAGGTAGAACCTCTTCTGCTTAAAAGGGAAATTGGTACTCTTCTTTTTGAGTTTGGTTAGCCATTGTAAATTTGAGATGGTGTGGCTCAGTGTTAACTAGTGACTCGGGCAACAATCCTATAAGCATACTCTCTTGAGCTTGATTATTACCTTCTTCATGGGTCTTGGCATGATTTTTACTCTTAGCCTTAGGTGGTGCATTGGGTTTTAGTGCTTGGAGTTAATTATTAGCTACATTGAGTGCTCTTTAGACTATTGCTACGGTTTGGGCATCTAGGGGCTACAAGGGTGGTTAAGGGTTGAGTCTGAGCATCTGGAGAAGGTTGGGCCTCATTGTTGTGCTAGGTAGAGGACTAGTCACTATGAGAATTAGGTCACTAAGGGTGCGAACCTTAGTGGCATAACTAGAGTAGAAAAGTGCATGGCCCATGTGGTTAGAGTTTACACTTAAGGCATGGACCTAAAGGGTTGGCGCTAGATTCAATTTCGTCGTCAAGGGAACGTTTAATCCTCCTACTTAGGTTAGTCATAGTTTTATTGTGTTGATTGATCCTTGATGAGTTAGTACATAACTTTGATTTTTTTATTCTCTGATGATCTCAACATGATATTTAAATGAATTTATGATTCTTGATTTTTACGACATGAAGTTGGTTTTCACACAAATGTGAATTCTCTTGCGATTTTAAGTTTTACATGAAGTTGGGTTTTCACATCCACGAAAATTGGAATTTTCATATGTAAGGCAAAGTTTTTTCACTTAAAAAAGTTTTCATGTGTGCGAGCATTGGAGTTTTCACATCAATGAAAATTGGAGTTTTCACATGGATAAGATTTTCACATAGACCATAAGAATCGGAGAGTGAAAGAACAATTTTTTTGCATTTCTTTTCTTGCATGTGAATTTGTGTTTTCATTTGGACAAGGTTTGCACGTGGTTAAGGCTTTCATGTACATGAGAATGTAATGCTCACGTGTATGTGTGTTTTCATGTCCATGAAAATGTAATTCACATGAAATTTAAAGTTATCACATGGATTAGGTTTTCACGTCTCTGAGAATTGAAGTTTTCATGTGGACAAGGTTTTCATGTCTGTGAGAATTGGAGTGTGGAAAAGATTTTTTCTTTCTTTTTTTTGGGTGGCACGCACATGAATTCTAACATAGTTTAGGTTTGTGTATGAGGGTAGTTTTTTGGATTCCCAATACCCCTTATGCCTTTACACAAAAGGTAAGGGACAAAGAGTTAATACCCCTTATGCCTTTCTTGGTGGGTTTTCTCTCCCCCCTCTTACACATGTCATAAGGGATCAACTAAAAGTGGGCTCTAGGTAGGTAGCTAGTCCTCTCCACATTAATTGCACCTAACCCATAATGAGTTATGTAAAAAAGTGATTAGGAATTAATTAAATATTAATCCTTACACTAATTTTCCCCCTTTATGATCTAAGTTAGTAGCTCTAATTAACCAATGATTAATTTGCATTTTTGTACACACAATCAAATAATGTATCCAATTCCTAATCTATGCATAAACTAATATGTTAAAAAAATAAAAAATCTAAGATTAATTAAGCTCAAAATTGTGGCTTTTTCTTTTATGCTAAGTGATGCAAAAGAAAGCTCAAATCCATGCTTGAAACAATTTTGGTGCTCGAATTAGTGAAGGAATGCTAAAATCTCGTCCATAAACACAAAAACTCAGTATTCCCACACTCAATTTGATCCCAATGCCACTGAAGGTCTCTTTTTTTTAATTGTTTTGACTCTTAAGCTCACTAATACTAAGCCCAAAAACCAGTCTATTAAAGGTTTTTATTGCTAACACTTTAATACACTTAAATGCAACAAAAACCAAAATTAAATTGTAAAAATTAAGCACTTAAGCTCAATGTTTAAGACTAAAATAGAGCTAAAGATTAACAAAAAGTCTAGAAGTGTTCACACACACACACACACACTTAAACTATGGCTAGATAGGTTAATTTTTATACATGGCCTTTTTTAATTGGGATTAAAGATCTAAACTACGGGCTTGCTTTGCCTTTGAGACAAAGACAAAATACACAAATTTTGGTGGGATCATCAATTCTTCCAAAGCTATATAAACTTAATGAACTTTTCCAGGGATTAAATGGGATGTCCATTTTCACTAAATTTGGCCTCATATGTGGATGGCCATACTCTGGGGAATTTGTGCTATATGCTTACCTTGCTGTTCTGAGCATGTCTTCTCACTAGTCAAAACAAGCATAGTAAAACCATGGAAAGGGCAGCCACCACTGATAGCACCCTTGCATGTTTGTGCATGCATGTTTGTGCATGATGGGACTATTCTCATGTTTTTAAGCAAAGGATGGGAGAGGGTCTAGTGGGTATATTCCTGATGGAGGAGGTAGGCTGCGCATTAGAAGGCTCATAGAGGGGGGGGGGAGTCAAGCACAAGTGCTTGTGGTTGCATAGATAGGAGGGGGGTGGTGATGTGGATTAGGAGAGGTGCAGAGGGGTTTCTACGAGTTGTGTCCCATGTTGATTTGTGAAACTTAGGAGTGACAGCAAAAGTTTGGTTAGCTAGCATGTTCCATGCACCAAATCTTGACTTCCATGATTACCTTCAAGTCTTGCAATGAAAGTATTTATAGGAAAGATAGTGTGGACTTGCAAGAAATGGAATTACACAATAGATTAGTTATTTTTTAACTGAGATTTTCTTCCTTCTTCTTTTGATCTCACTTCAGAGTTTTGTGTGAAAGATTTCTCCACAAGCTCCCACACTAGATACCATAAAAAACTGCAAGTCACGCAAATCAGCATGGGTCATAATAGGCATTAATTAATACCAAAGGTAGAAATGAGAATGTCTCTCGGGTTCCTTCTATTGTTTTGGTTAAAACGTCCTCTCCTCATGATAGTTGCTTTGGTGCTTAAAGGAGACTCCTGAATGCTCATAGCTGGGCATCACAGGTTGCCTTTTGATGAGCACCCTTGTACGTCAAATCCGACGACAACGGGATGAGATTTGCAGGTTTTTCACTGTATATATATAAGACGGTTGATAATTATTTTTGTAGGTTTTTTTACGTCCAAGATACCCAAAAATGTGCATGATGTGTCCATCAAAAATCATGCCTGGCCTCCTAGTAGAGAGGAGGAGTTCATAAAGGGGCAGCCAAGGGTGGGGGAGGGCCTGCTGGTGGGTATATTAGCGAAGGAGGAGGTAGGCTACGCGTCAGAAGGCTCATAGAGGGACAAGTCAAGAATAAGTTCTTGTGGTTGCATAGATAGGAGGGGGGTGGATATGTGGATTAGGAGAGGTCAAGAGGGGTTTCTAAGAGAGATGTCCCATGTGTGTTGGTTAGCTAGCATGTAAATCTCGACTTCCATGACTACCTTCAAGTCTTGTAAGTGATTGTAAATGAAAGTATTTATAGGCAAGATAGTGTGGACTTGCAAGAAATGGAATTGCACAACATATTAGTTATTTGTTAACTAAGATTTTCTTCCTTCTTCTTTTGATCTCACTTCAGAGTTTTGTGTGAAAAATTTCTTGACAAGCTCCCACACTAGACACCATAAAAGCTACAAGTCACAAAAATCAACATGGGTCATAATAGGCATTTATTACTACCAAAGATAGAAATGAGAATGTCTCTCGAGTTCCTACTATTATTTTGGTTAAACGTCTTTTCTCCTCGTGATAGTTACTTTGCAACTCAAAGGAGACTCCTCAAAGCTCATAACCGGGCACAGATTGCCTTTTGATGAGCATGCTTGTACGTCGGAAAGGGACGATAAAGGGATGGGATGTGATGAGCACGCTTGTACGTCGAAAAGGGACGGGATTTGCAAGTTTTTCATTGTTTAAATGACGGTTGAGAATTATCTTTACAGATTTTTAACGTCCAAAATACCCAAAAATGTGCATGGCGTACGTGCCCATTATAAAAAATCAAGCCTCGCGAGCCTCAGAACTAAGTGCCACGGGGTCTTAAAGACCCTTGTCAGGTGACATCAATGGATGGCATTAATCAAAATCGTGACGCCTTGTTTGGACCGTCGGATAAAGTAAACTAGATCTAGTAAACTAGGGCCAATAGACTAGCGGTGAAAAACATAGAATATAATGGCTTGAAACTCTATGGCTTTGTTGCTTGAAGGTATAGTATAGTGGGAAGATGTTTCCAACGGTGACCCAAGGTCTTGAGTTCAAATCCTCTTTTGCACATAACATGTTGCTCCAAAATTTTCTAAGTCCTAAACCCAAATTCACCCTCATTCCATGGTGTAAACTAGGAAGTAAACTATGATTTGCTAAGTAAACTAGGAAGTAAACTATGCTCGCTTAGTAAACTAGGAAGTAAACTACGATCACTTAGTAAATTAGGAAGTAAATTATGCCAGTTTAGTAAACTAAGAAGTAAACATTGATCACTTAGTAACCCTAATTTACTGGACCTAGTTTACTTTATACGACATCCCCAAAAAGGCGTCACGATTTTTGATCAATTCCATCCATTGATTTCACCTCACAAGGGTCTTTAACACACCGTGGCACTTAGTTGTGACGCCTCGCAGATTGTAAAGGGAGTTCTAGTGAAAAAAAGAAGTGTAGGCATGAACTGTGGACCCCTTTTTTTGGGGGGCGGGGGGCGGCCGGGGCCGGGGGCGGTGCGTAGTACACGCAAACATATTGATGTTGTTGACTTGCGTAGTACACGTAGCATTCTCCGACTGTCTCCTAGAGTTTCTTCTGATTATCATTTTGATTTTATGGCAAGCGTATTTAGAGTTTTTCTGCACAACCTATCAGAAGCTCATTTTGCCCACTAATCAGGAAGTTTTTCTGCAAATAGGGCATTGCGCCCACTAATCAGAACGTTTTTCTGCAAACCTCGATCGTTAGGGTTTTTTCTGCATAATCCATCAAAAGCCTGTCATGCCATTTCTCCCAATGGTCTCCATGATAGCCTACCGTTTCATGGCCAAAACTTGGGGTGAAAGGCAGCTTGCTTTAATAAATTCTGAAGCCTACCCTTTCAGGCCCCCTATCCCTTATATCATAGGAGAAAACATCGAGAATTTCTGCATCAGAAGGCTTGAGATTTCTGGTATTGTGAGCTCGCAAGGTTTTCTAAGCATTATTGCAGCTTACCAAGGGATAATGGCAGTTCAATTCACAATCTCATCACAAGCCCTTGGGTTTTTGCCTACCATTTCTAAACCCTTGGCAATCTTAGGGTTGTTCAGGGTTATGGTTTCTAATTGGGTTGCTAGCAAGGTCTATGTGGAGCCGTATCCATACCCTACACAAGAACAAGATGGTGATAAGGTTGATCATATTGGTTATACATCCAATAAGCTTGTGGCATTTGGATGGGCTGCAGTTTGGGTTAGCCTTGTCATGCTTTCTCTATGGCCTTACATTGGATACCCTGAGTTCCACAACATAAAGACAACTTACATGGACTTGAGCATGGAAATTCTCTACCAGTACATTGCAATCTCGATTTTCCTCTTCCACATTGTCCTGCTATCTCGCGGACCCCACGCATTAGCAAACCGGATACTATATTTCGACCATTGGGTATACAAATTGCAAACTCTAGGGTTTGTCATGCTCCTTTTTGGAACATTGGGTGTTGGTATACTGGACTTTGTTGTTCATGGTTTCTACAGCCACTGTGTTTTCTAGATATTCAATAAAAGAAAGGGTCATCTCTATATTACAAAGCTTATGCAGTTGATGTGCTTGGAAAATGTGTAAATGTTGAAAGAGACCCTAAAGAGCTAGAAGAAGGATAGGTCTGCAAGCTGTGTGATGCATGGAGGTAGCTACTTTGTGTACGGTATGATGCCATACTATGTCGTCTTTGTGACTTAGGAAGGTTTCTCATGGAAACTATCTGCAAGCCCCAACATATCTAGCTTTTGAGGCTGCAAAAGACCATAGCCTGTCATTGATTGGAGCAAGTCATGACAAGCGTGCTGAATCAGCAAATTGGGGGGTGCCATGGCATAGACTGGATTCCATCCATCTATGACGGGTGGACCGTGCTACGGGGTGGCCTTTTTCTGTAATACTTTGAAAGGGTGAGCTCTTGGACTGTACTATGCAAGGTGGCTTTAGGCTTTATGCTTGTTATCTTTGTTTTAAGAATCATGATTCATGGCAATGACTTTGGTGCAAGAGGTTGAGTCTACTGACAGAAATTTGGATCAAGAGTACTATGGTGTACATCCTGTTCATCTGTTTCAATGGTTCTTTTTGTTTGATGGGTGGGTCAACAGATTGAATGCTGTGCATTGGTGGAAGTTTTAGGAGTGAAACCATCCTAAGGTGATGTATTTGAGCATGTAGTCTATGGCATGCATTGCAAATTGCTATGCTGTTAGGTTTTGAATGGAGATTTCAACATGCATAGTTTGGGCCTTACTGAGCTGATTAAGAATGAGTACCCTTACAAGCACAAGACTCAATGACTCAATATTAGGATCCACTTGTGGGTGATTGTGACTCAATTGGTCAAACATGACCCGTTGCAAGTTTTTTACAAGCTTAATCTTCCCCCTTGTTACATGGAGGGGAGAGGTTGACGGTCTTGAGATTTGAAATGCTGGTTTGAGTTTGGGTATATGAATACTAAGTTGCACATATCGTGCACAAGTTCAAGTGGTGCTTAAGACGGGTGCGTAAATAAATTCAATCTTCCCCATGCATGCAAGAGTTTCTGTTGTGTAGCTAACCTAGGATAGTTGTATCCTAGTACATAGTTTTTGGCATGCATTGCAAGATGCTATATTGTTATACTTCGAATGGTATTTGTTAGCTACATGAGCATGTAATGGTGTTTAAGGGTTGCAATTTCAGAAAGATAATCTTGCATACTTTTTTCAAAATGAGTTGATATGAAACTGTGAAAGTGGCTACTCAACCATAGGTTGTGCCAAGATGCAATATGGTTACATAGATGCATGTATGATTCATTTCCATAATTTGGATGCAATGCGTTGGCTCAACATATTATTTCTAATGCTTGGTGCCTTGGGTCTGTGAAGGCTATTAATTATTGGGGTAGTTCCATGCAGTAGTTCCATGCAGTAGTTGTTCAATCATGTAGCTATATAACCTTTAGTGGCCTACTCAAGGTTTTAAAATGCACTTTCTTTGAAGCTAGAGCCTAGATTCTATAAGTGCATGACTTCGACGACTTGAATGTATGATTATCAGTGAAGGGCTCCTAGATTGCTCTTGCTTGGAAAGTTGTCCTCCCCTGTCCAACCCCAACATCGTCAAGGATGGGGGTTGTCAGAGAGGAGGAATAGGGTTAGAATGTTGGAGATCGAGGACAAAAGGCAAGGTTCTCTCTCCCTACAGAGAGGAGTGGAGAGGAGAAAAGGCAACGTTCCCTCTCTCGATATTAAGCTGAGGAGAAAAGGCAAGGTTCTCACTCTCGATATTTGGTTGAGGAATAAAGGCAAGCTCTCTACATAGGTCGAGCAGAATAGGGCCCCACATAGTTTTCCTTTTTCTTTCTAACTAATTATCATAACTAACACGTGTGGTTTCTTATAAGCCCTAAGTGATGGTGTCTCTTTACTTCTCTCTCTCTCTCTCTCTCACACACACACACACACACACACACACACACACACACACACACACAATTGAAGGATTAAGGCATCACCAAGATGGGAGCCATACAGATATACTATGACTCCCATCACGAAGCACGACACTTGGAACCTTGTGGATTATCATCCACAAGTACATAAGTTCATTTCCATCAAGTCAATGTATAAGGCTATTCGACGGCTTAATCTAATGGATAATTGGAGAAGTACAAGACTCAGCTTGTGGTCAAGGGTTTTAAATAGGTTAAGAGATTTGCCTTCCACAACCAAACTAACCACAATTGACACAATTTTAGCCTTAGTAGAGACTTAACAACATAAGAGGAGGCGCGAGTCATGTAAATGAATGTAAAAAAAATCAACATTTTTAAATGGACATCTCAAGGTGGAGATGTCCATAGTATAGCCACTAGGAGTTTTGATCCTTGGCTTAGAAAAAAGGATTTGCCGACTTAGAAAAGTATCAGTCCCTCAAAAGCACGGTACTCGAGAATTGACAACTACTTTATAAGTATACTTTGTAAGTATTAGTCTTTCAAAAAGACTATATGCAAAATTGTATATTTTCTCGAAGTAGAGTACATGATGAGCATGACCTTTTTGTGGATGACCTCACCTTGAAAGGGAACAATGAAAAGAAGATCTTGTAGACAAAGGAGATCTTGATGAGCCAAGAGTTTGAAGTGACAAACTCATTCCTCCAGTAGCTTGAAGACTTCGTATACATATGCCGGTGATAATTTCTCCCTATGTCCAGAACTTCTTTCTCCGATGAGACTGGAGATAGCGGCACGACTTCGGCATGCATTCCATGTCCATTCATATGTCTTCATGTCTCAACATCCTACTCTCCATTGTGTGTTTTTTATGATCTGGCATCGGATCTACGAGATTATCACAGTACGACTCAAGCATATAATTTTTCATTGGGTTTGGTAAAACTTTACTCCATCTAAATTAGAAAGCTCAAATGTTCCAGTTCTGAATTGTATCCTGTATGGGTGTACCCATACTCCAAATAGATTGGAAAGCTTAATGTTCTAGTTTTGAATTGTATCCTATATGGGCTTTCCCATCGCATCTTTAGCTTACCTGGAGTGTGGGCCCATCGTTGAATTGAACACTACTAGTACTAGCATTGCATCTCCTTTCTTAAAAGTTGTAAACTTGTAATTCCTTCTTTTCTAGACCACTTCTATTGTGTTGGTTCCTTGTGGTCTATTATCATCAAGCTTTAGGAGATGTTCTATCATATGCCTCTCAAAGTATTTCGGAGTTAGCTTTTCTGCTATTGCTGCCCTTAGATTGGGTACCATAAATTCCATTGACCCCAGTGCCTCAAGTCTGTACACCATACTGAAGTGAAGGGTGTCAAACTAATCATGTTTTTATAAGTTCTTTGGGATGCCCATAATGCATGATATAGCTTTCGGTCCCAATCTGTCCAGTTCTCATTGATTGTCTTGATCAAGATTCCCTTTAGGATGTTGTTGGTTGACTCTGCTTGGCCGTTAGCCTATAGGTAATACACTATTGATTTCTTGTATATCATCATGTGGTACTTCGTCAGCTTCTTGATCACTTCACTTAGGAATTGAGTATCGTGATCCCTCACAAGTTCAATCGGTCATCCAAATCTAGTCATGATCACAAGTTCAATTGGACATCCAAATCTAGTCACGATCACGTGACTTTGCAGTCCCTCATTGCTTTGGCTTCCATCCACTTAGTACAATATTCTATCTCGCCACCAGAATGAACTTTTTGCCTATCTACTGAGCTACTTGCTTGGATGGTTTGATGAAGTCCAATCCCCATTTCTAGAAAGTCTCAAGGGGCAATATGGGGTTATGCGAAATTTGATGTTGCCCCACTTTCTTAACACGTAGCACACTCTTTTGTAAAGGTATGCATCCTTAATTGTTATTGGCCACTTGGAACAACTTTCAGCACGTGACTTCTCCATGAAAGTTTCCTCCATTGACTCCTTGATGTGCTTCTCCTAGTACCTACTTGTTGCTCATGGTTTGAAACACACCTTATTCTTGATTAATGCCCATCTTATACATTTGTTCGGCTACTACCATGAATTATTTTGAGAGCCAATCTCTTCTTTTTATCTCTTGTCATAAAAGTTACATTTTCCACAAACGATGACTTAGCCAACAAGAAACAAATCACACAATGAATTTCTGCCCAAAATTGCCACTTAATGATAATAGAGAATGCTTGTGAACAAATCACACTCCTCACATAGAGAAAGCTCTCAAGAACAGAAGCTTTGGTGATACTATGTTAAAAGACATGGTGTGAGTTTTGGCTTCATAAGGATTACATGAAACACTAAATGAATGATGATTATCACTTAAGTTATACTCACACCAAAGAACAACACATGCAAATCACTAAGATAAAATGAGATATGACTAATGAGAAATGTTGTGTGCTCAAGAGTCACCACATATGCATAACCATAAAAACTATGTAAGCACAGAGTATCTTTCATAAAGGACCACTTAGATTCCTTAGCACAAAGTAAGTACACAACTCATAGGCACTCCACACACTCTCCACAATCTAGAGATATGATGTGAACACCTGTATATATAGGCTCCATGGAGGAAGGTGCCTAAAGTCCTTGAATCTCTCCACCTCCCTTAGATTTCTCACTTGACTCACCTAAAAGGTGATGCCTACATCAAGGGATTGTACCTACTAGACCTAAACCTAGTAACTCTAGTAAATGAGCCTTCATATCTTATAACAAACCATTTTCAGATACCATTAAGGATCCACTAAGATTTTCACTAAGGATGGATGCTAGATCACTTAAATTATAACAATATTATTGCAAGTTTACCAAAGTTTAAGGTTGATGGTATGCACAAAGTATGTGAAGTTTAAGGTTGATGGTATGCACAAAGTATGTGAAGCATGACAACTTAGTCATTGTTATCTTGGCATTGACAAGAATAAACTTTTATATTTTTGAATGACCAACTTAAGAAGATAATATATATTAGTTATCAAGAAGAAAATAACATTGTAAGATACACTACTATTTCTAAAACTGATCACTTAATGATGACTTGATACTTTCTATGTACTAAATTGTGCATAATTATACTTGTCATGGTAAATTTCCTTCTCATGTTTTGTAAAAGTATAGGTAATGTGTCTTTTTTCATGTTTAAGAAAAATAAAAAAAGACTAAATGGAATATTATATATTAGAGTTTTTATAGGTTGCACATATTATTACCCAGAACTTCCTTGTATATTGATAATACAAGAATTAAAATGGTTGTGTAAACATGACCAGTAAAGAAAGGAACTAGTGAGTTATCATTTTCTAATTTGAGTGTTTAAACAAAATTTGAATTTGGTTGATGATTAGGAATGATTCTCATGGCTTTCTTTGTTTAAGAACATCACCTCTTTGGCCTTATTTTTATTTATGCTCAATCATATATTTTAAAAGGTTTTCCATTGATCACTTTATGTAGGTAAGTTCAAGCGATTTTGATTTTGAGAGATTGTACGTTTGTATACATCAATCAAATTTGACAATAAGGGTATTAATGTGGTGTTACACATGCTTCTTCTCAAGAGGCTTGCTCCAATCAAAGGTAACATGATGTATAAAGTGACAGACAAAAGAACGAGTGGTGTGAAACCCTCTCAAAAAAATCACAAACACTCTGTAAATGGTTGCCTTTAATCCCCTATTTACCTTTATGAGCTATGAGATACATACAAGTTTCTTGTACTTCTATGTTACTAAAGATCGATTTTTTATAAGTACTTTCCATATGACGGTGCTTAGTGCCCACCTACTCATGTTCGAAAATGCAAACAATCAACTTGCACACCTTGTGTCTAATGAAAGCAAGGTAAACAACAAACTAAGCCTTTGGTTTTGAATCATATCGATGGATAAATCTTTTGCATGAGGTTTTGGTAATTGAAAAGTGGGTATGTGAATGTTAAGAAGTAGTTTTTGTACTTGCTTGAGCATCAATTTGGACAAGTTAGAATTTTGCACTTTATCTTTATTTCTTTCTTCAAAGCCTAGTAAAGGAAAAGTTGACATTCTAAGTGAGACGAAAATGAAGTGGGTGTCCCCATAGTTTCTTTTTGACGAGCGTCATGCCCGTTTTTAAGCATTTTGACCGTAAATACTTATAAATTTTTAAAATGCCCGTCAAAAATTACACTGAAATACAAAAGTAACTTACCAAACCTGTCAATTTTGAAGGGTAAGGGTGCCCATCAAAAATCAAGCATGGGTATCCCATTTGTGTTGTTCTTCCTAGAAAGCATATTAATCTCTTTAGTAGTGGGGTGTGGCCGTAGTGAAATAATGCAAAGTATTAATGTATCCATCACCTTTGAAGATTTTTTTAAAAAAAAAAAGGGAAACGCGTCTCCCACGTCACACAGGGACTGCACTTTTGTATTGTTTTATGGCCGTCGGATCAGCTCACCGCGCCCAACGTTTAGGACCGTCGGATCGACCCCATGAGAGTGGGGTGATCCAACTTCCTAAGCCTCTTTTTTTCTGTCAAAAAGATTGACCTTCCATTTCATGTGGAAAAAAGCAATCATCAAGTTATTGACTATCCTGCCATTTATTAAAGGTACGTTGCCTTCCAAGTCATATATATGACTTTGTCTTGTTTTATCTTAAGAAAGAGAAGTAGGATGTGAACTCTCCACCACTTTTGGAGAAGGGCCAGCTTGAGTAAGTAAGAAGGCTGCAGTTTGAATCAATTGACATGATTTTTGGGTTGGGGTGTGGTGTGTGTGTGTTAAAGGTCTAAGGCTAGGCTTGGTTTTTGATCGCATGATGCTCAGTTTCTCGACATTCCCCAATATGGTGTTAAACAAAAAAATTCATGGCCATGTTATCATGTGCTCAAGAGGGTATAATATACATGCTTCTAGAATAATTGTAAATCTAGGATTTTTCTTGTACATTGTGGTCAAAAACTTGAAATTTTAAAAAGGAGAACATTATAGGCTTAGCTAGCAATGTTACTCACCTTCTCCGTAGCTTAATAAACAAACATAAAGATGCAAAGTTGTTAACCACTTCACAAGTTAACATGATTCCACCTACCTAACCTACCATAAGGTGCTTTGCCAGTGGAAGCACGCTAGACTTTTTAAATCGGCCTTACCCTAATGCCTGAGGTGACAAACTTTTTGTACAAAGTTTCTTAGGACAAGAACTAGTGGTAATGGACTATTTTTAAGATTTGTTTGGCCTAGTGTGAAAGCTAGTCATTTGTATACAAGTCAATTTTGACATTAAGAGATACACATTTATTCCCTTGTAACAAAATACTTGTGAGCCCTCCTTCTTGACCCTTGTAAAATAGAATACTTGAAATTTTGACATTAAGTGATATGCATTCATTCCCTTGCAATAGAATACTTGCAATTTTGACATTAAGAGATACAAATTCATTCCCTTGTAATAGAATACTTTTGTGAGCTCTCCTTCTTCTCCCTACCCACTTGCTAGTGTTCTATTGAAACATGTTTGCTTGGTTGGATACTTGTAAGATAGGTTTGATTATAGGATCCCTCTTGTATGCATAAGCTTCTTCTCTCTATCCACCTCTATGTGATTGATCCATAGTCTTCTATTATGTGTAAGAATGTGTGTTCATAGTATGTGTGTATTCACACAATGGAAAATAATAATAACTTAATAGACATATTTAAAACATCAAGGCTTTATAACATTAGTCTCTTTACATGGACTCAAAAAAGACTCACTTGGCCAAATACACCAGCTAAATCCCTTGAATCGTTACATCAAAATATGTTATCAAGAGATGGTTCAAAATACAAGTGGGCTCAAAATGGTGTTAACATAATGTGTAGTTGGTATTTAACAAAGAAGTGTTGATCCAGCATGTATTCACATTTTTGGCCGTCATTCTATATGTTGATGACATGCTGCTCTCACGGGACCCAATATAGATCAAATTTCAGCCTTTAAGACTAATTGGTATTTAACAAAGAAGTGTTGATCCAGCATGTATTCATGCAAAAAGAGATCAACGTGGGACCATTGGAAGGACTTCCAAGACACAGACCACATTGTAAGTGCTTGTGTTTTGTATTTCAATGTTGCACATAAGGTGATTGATATACATTTTTTTTGCCTTGCACAGATTAGTTCAGAAGCAAATCGCTTGGCATCTGGCACAAATTGTCGGAAGACTCCGACATTCTGAACAAAGCTTGTCTCTTAATCTTTGCAAAAAAAACCGTCATTGCACTGTATAAATTGAATCCCCAAATAGTAATGCAAGGCCCCAAATCTGACATCTTCAACGATGACTGCAAATTAGTCTTAAAGGCTGAAATTTGATCTATATTGGGTCCCGTGAGAGCAGCATGTCATCAACATATAGAATGACGGCCAAAAATGTGTCCTTACTCCTAGGCCCTTCAAATGAGAGATAAAGGCTCCAATGCCCTCTCCCTCTTTGAGCTCCAAGCTGAAAAATTCAATTTTAAGTGAGATCTTGGAATTCTTACCAACGAGCTCCATAGAGCTTGTCGAGCTCATTCCATTTCTCCTTTGCAATCGAAAGCTGGTCCACATGATGAATAAGAAAGAGCCTCATCAAGATGGAGCATGATGATGGCTTGTGCCCTCTCATCATCTTCAATATCTTCAGCCTTAGTTCGATGAATAACCTTAGTGCTGGAAATGAATGGACAAAAACCTTTGGACATCATCTTATACTTGACAAGAACTTGCCAAGTGTGGAAGCCCTCTCTTGACAAGAACTTGCCAAGTGTGGAAGCCCTCTCTTGAGAACTTCTTAATTTGAGTGTTTTCCTTTGACATTGGGTATTGAAGGGAGATTACAAGAGTGTTAATGGGCTGATTTATTAAGAAGAAAACCAGAAATTTTTTGAGATTTTGGCTTAAGTAGAAAAGGAATGGCTTATGAGAGTGTACCAACCCTTAATCAAGTCAAGGATATTGTATAAAAGATGATTATATTGGTGAAGCTTACATTAGGAAAATTCTGGACTCAAAAGAGGGCTGTTTCAATAATAATATAATAATAGACACATAGATTGAGTGACATGAAATCTACGAACGATATTCACCGGTGGTGGGACCTTTGTACAAACCCACCTAAAACGTGGAGAAACTCTTATCTTCATGAAATATTAAAAAAAACCATCACCTTGTCTTAAAATATTTAAAACCGTTTTTTTGTCAGCACCTAACACAATAAAAGAATGTTTTCCACATTCCTGTGTTAGACGTGGAGCTCTAAAAAATTCTTTCCACCACCCCTAGAACTAATGAAGCTTGAATGCTTGGAATAGATAGTTACACATTCTCTTGGTTATTCCCTCAACTTGGTTCCACTTTTGAATCTCGAAACATCTTTGGCGCCCAAAAGAACACACCATCCCTCATTTCTTCTTCCCTCCTTGATCCACAAAAGTGGTTAGCTCAGTCATCCACTTTCTACTACTTCTTCTTTCTCATACGTCTGTTAATCTCTCATGGCACCCAAAAGTGGACTGAAACGAGCAAGGAGCAGTATCTCATCTGTTGTGTTGTATAACATAAAAGACGAGAACGAAGAATGGATTCCCCAAGTATATAGGAAGTACTCTTGGGTCACTATGCAGCTAGAAAAACGTGGCCACTACCGAGTGAAGGGAAAGGCATCTGAAGACTTGGCCAAACATTGGAAAGGAAGGATCCTTGACTTTAAGATGGCACTAGGAGGGAAAACTATCAAAGAAGTGTTGATCCAGCATGTATTCATGCAAAAAGAGATCAACGTGGGACCATTGGAAGGACTTCCAAGACACAGACCACATTGTAAGTGCTTGTGTTTTGTATTTCAATGTTGCACATAAGGTGATTGATATACATTTTTTTTGCCTTGCACAGATTTGTACCCATCCAATCTTCAGGAGTGGGAGCCTGCCCAATGCTTGACGGGATTCTTGAATGTCGTACATGGTGAGGTGGGGAAACTTCAATATGAAGGTTGTGCACCAAGTGATCTCGCAAGAAGTAGAACATATTTCTATGACTCATTTTATACCTTGCCCACTCAATCGAGTCGACATGGAAAGTTGGAACGTATTCCGTTGCCCGCACTTGATAGTCCTGAGTGGCCATTGCTTGATACAGAAGTGATTATTAAATGTGCTATGAAGCCTAACATTGGTGCAAGAAATGTCCACTTAAGTTTGTTTGTTCCAATTGCATGCTTTGTTGATTTATTTTCTGATTGTAAACAATTGAGAAAAACTAGAACAACTTTTGTGTGCAAAGATATAGATGAAGCGTGGCTTGATCATTTGTTTGACAAAGGTTGGAGAGTGAAATCATCAAAGGGAGATGATTTGATCGAATGTCGATTGAACACCTCCGACATTGCATTTCAGTGAGTGTTATAACATTCAAATGTATTTTTGTGAAACAGTTACAACGCTTATTTGATTATACTCGAAAAATTATCCTAATGATATTTTGGAATCAGATACTATATTACCAGGCAACATCTGTGCATTTCATTTACTTATAGAAGGTGGCGATGGATTAACAAAAACTGGGAAAGCATGGACCAAGATACAAGAGATGGCAGCTACTCTTGCTTGATAGATATAGTTATGACTCGATAGGGTCACCCATCATTGACATTGGAAGTGGAAGAGAATTGGACTCTCGAATATGTTAGGAAGGAATTAGAAGTAGCTATTCAGAATCCTCCAGATCAATTTTGCTTCAAGCTCGATGGTCAGAAGCTAAGTAAAAGAAGAGAGCATCAGATCACTTGTAAAGATGTTGCAGCCCCACATGAATTGGAGGCACAAGGAGATATATGATGTGACCATGTATACGGTGACAATGTATTTTTCATATGCAATAAACTTATCTATTCAGAACATTGCTTTTGTAATGCTTATTGTTTAAAACAATGTAATGAAGGTAAAAATTCCCCAAGTGAATTTTTATGTACACAAAAAAGACTTAAAGTAAGAAAACAAGCAGTGAAGGAACATAGTAGCAAATTTGATCCTCTGATTTTCAAATTAAAAGTGCATTTACCATTGATGTTCTCTCTTCAATAATACCAAATATGTGCAAAAAAATATAAATGTACATGTGTAGCTGCATATTTACAAACGTACATTTGCTAGAAGGAAAAAACTATTTATTACTGGAACCCATAGGTATCGGCTTCAGGATGGAGCCATGGCTCTTCTCCCAAGTACGGAGCCCATGTAAGAGGCTCAGGGGGGCCTATCCCCCCTCGTGGATTGGGCGACGGGATGAAGTCCACTGGGCCGTCTGGAGGCATAACTTCAGCGACCTCGATCAATTTCGCAATCGTTTCCTCCCTAAACGTTTGGACGTCTAGGTCCACGTAGCGAGACATTGATGGAAACTGCCATCACAATTCATCAAGGCATAAATAAGATCAACATGACAATATACAAGAAGATAAACAAGAGTACGCATGCGTATGGGAGTTGAAAAATGCTTACATCCTCTGAAGGGAGCTAAAAAATGCTCCATAGCAGCAACAATGCATTAAGTGCAACCCTCCATCCACAGCTGTAACCATCTTCTTGTTTGGGGACACTAACCCTTCGAATGGTCGATCGATCCAGGGTGTCGATGTCCATGCTCAGGCTCTCATAAGTTGCCATTAGTTTCCTGACACCACTGTAAACAAAGACCAATCATTATCCTGATCAGTCCGAACTTCTAACTCAAACAATAATATGTATCATAATGATTTTAACTTATAGCAAAACATTGCCATGGACACCAGATGTCAAATTTGCAAGGTAAATGACATTGTCTTGCACATCGACTAGTACAAGACTCCAATGGGAACTGCATCACATCCAAATAGATTTCTATTAGTTTCAATCCAAAGGAAGCACTATATAACTCGTGTATGGTGATTCGTATAAACATCATGCAAGAGAGAGAGAGAGAGAGAGACAAACTCACTTTTCATGATATGCCAAAAAAAATACTCGAGCATCGTCCAGCTGGACCTCCCGAAACTAGTTCAGCACATCGAGGTATGGAACTGACTCTACTAGCAACAGTGTTGAGACCAGCGAATCAATCTGGAACGAATCAATGTGGAACACTCCTTGCTGTACATCCTCGAGCAATTGCGAAATAACAAAACTTCACAAGGAAACATATCAAGAGTGAGGCATAAACTTTAAGAGCCAAGAATGAAAAATTGTGGGAGGACAGAGAAAAGAGTATACCTTAAAACACATCTGAGCACTTTGTCATTGACTTCAGTTTTAGGATCAAACAAAATGTTTATCTCCTCAGCATGAATCGGAAAATAATATCTTTGCCCTCTAATATTAAAGGGTACATAGAACTCTAGCAAAAAAAATTGAAGCGCCTCCCGATTCATAGCGTGGAGTGCGCGAACATTTTCTCTTTTTGTTTGCAATGCAAGCATTGCCACTTGATGTTCCCTTTGTCAGATAATTTGCCCGAGTCTGATGTTCATGATCTGGACCTCCCTCGGTCACCTCTTCAATTCTCACTTTTTGTACAGGACGGACATCCAAAATTTGCACCATTCGTGCATCAATAAATGTAACTGGTCTAAGTAAATGTAACCGGTCTAAGTAACTTATCATATCTAAAACGAAGGGCTAAATGTAACTGGTCTAAGTAACTTATCATATCTAAAACAAAGGGCTACTAGGCTGAAAAAATCTTTGTTCATCACTGTCACCCTATGTGCATGGGCAGCAAGAACGTAACTATCCAAAAAACATTCAATCATCCAATCTTCTATGGCCTCCTGCAAGAAAAACAGGGCCGATGCCTTCCACCTAAACAAAATTCCATTTTGCTCACAAATTCTCCTGGCAAGCCTTTGGAAAGGCAATCTTGGAATAGCAGCAGTCGGGTGCTTCATAAATTTTGTGATTTCTTGCAGAGCTAACGAATGCTCTGTGAAACGCCTTAGTCTAGGCTGCATTTTGGATAATCGAGAAGGACTGCTTGATTTCCTCGATCTTGAGGCTTTCAGAGTGCCCATCTTCTTCCCACTAGATGAGGGACCTGCATTGTCAATGGGTCTAGCTGTATGCCTTACACGAGCCATCTGAAAACGCAAAAGCAAGAGCAAAAAACTTAGCTATTCAATAGTACACGATTAACAATTCACCATAAAGCGAGAGAGGGACTCCTCGCATTATGGTGAATTAATTGACACCAATGAGAGGTGGATTATCGTGCATCCATTGAGCTTTGATCTTGCGTTATAGTGATTTGATTCACCATAACGCGAGACTAAGAGCCAGTCAAAGCAAAACAATCCTCCTCCCGTTATAGTGAATCGATTTACTACAACGGGAGGAGGATTATCGCAAATCTCTTACCATTCCGTCTTGCATTTTGGTGATTCGATTCACCATAACACATAGAACCATATTGAGATTCTAATGGCTCATCGTCTGCTTTAAGGTGAATCGAATCACCATGGCAGAGGGCAAACAGTCGAAGAGAAAACAATGGCAGAGGGCAAATAGTCGAAGGAAAAACAAAACAATCAAGGAATATACAAGAAACAAAACAATCAAGTAATACACGTCCATCACATTTTATGAGTGGGAATGGATGGAGACTGTCGTGTAGGAGGTGAATTAATTGACACCAATAAGAGGTGGATTATCGTGAATCCTTTGCCCTTTGATCTGCGTTATAGTGAATTGATTCACCATAACGCGAGACTAAGGGCCAGTCAAAGCAAAAGAATCCTCCTCGCGTTATAGTGAATCGATTTACTACAACGGGAGGAGGATTATCGTGAATCTCTTACCATTCCATCTTGCATTTTGGTGATTCGATTCACCACCATAACACATGGAGCCGTATTGAGATTCTAATGGCCCGTCATGTGCTTTAAGGTGAATCGAATCACCATGGCAGAAGGCAAACAGTCGAAGAAAAAACAATGGCAGAGGATAAACAGTCGAAGAAAAAACAATGACAGAGGGCAAACAGTCGAAGAAAAACAAAACAAACAAGCAATATACAAGAAACTTACAAAACAATCAAGTAATATACAAAAACTCACATTTCTTGCGTGTGGGAATGGATGGAGACTATCGTGCAGGAGGTGGAATATTGGTTCAGTACTGTGGGGGTAGTCGGAAGTCACCTGGAGGCAAGCAGGAGGACGGACAAAGCAAAATCGATAAGAGGACGAAAAGGTGGCATGATTAATGGCTTTGATTAGTCTTTAGAGCGAACACACGTGCTGGCGGGCTGCCAGGGCGACTAGGCGGCGCTGATGTGTCGCATAGCATTAAAAAGGATTTTTAATTACCTCTCTTGCTTTGATTAGTCTTTATAGCGTGTACACGTGTTAGGTACATGGCGGGCTACCACGTGGCATTCATGGAATCGCGGGTGAAAATGCGGCGCTGACGTGTCGCATAGCATTAAAAACAGTTTTTAATTGCTTCTCTAGGATACCCATCTCATTTATTGCCTCTCTTGGAGTTCGTATTCTCATTTATCTCCCCACCAACGGTCTTCATCTCCATCAACGACTATCTCCTCCAACCCTCCTTCATCAATCATCCTCCTTCATCCTCCTGTATCAAACGTCAAAGACAAACCTCCAACCTCCTTCATCTCCATCAAAGACAAACCTCCAACCTCCTTCATCTCCATCAAAGATAACGACAACCTTCTTCATCTCCATCTCCTGCGACGTTTGTACACAATTCGTTTTCTTGGTATTTTTATCTCTTTTGTGCTTCCTTCTTCTTTTATTATTTCGTTCTTTTTGGTTTCATTCGTGCAGAACTCCTTGCTTTGTCTTTTCATCGCGTTAAGGTGAATTGAAAACCTATGAATCCTCGCATTATGGTGAATTGACTACGAAGAAGACTATTTTAATTCATTTGACACCTCCTCTCTCAGTATGGGTACTTGAGAAGTATCTTTATTTGTAATTCACCATAACGTAAGAGGCGGCGCCAAAGGATGAAAAAGTCATCATGTTGCGGTGAATCAGTTCACCATAACGCGAGCGAAGGTCCCATAGGAAGCACAATATTCCTCCTCACATTATGGTGAATCGATTCACCATAACGCGAGAAGAGGTCCTTGACTAAGCTGCAATTTTATTTGCGTTAGGGAAAATAGATTCACTACAACGCGAGGAGGAATACCTGGATTCCTCTGGCATCTCCTCTCGTGTTATGCTGAATCCATTCACACCACACAGAGATTTGTTGTTTAAGACCGACTGTCTCTTGATTCATTGCTTGAGTTACTAATATTTTCCATGTCTTATCTACACCCTTGAATTCATCCATGGCGCAGGTTCAAGTCGAGTTTGATGTGGACGAAGAGATTAAAGAAACACCTGCAACTCTGTTGTATGACTTCCTCTACAAATGTCGACGTCATGATTTGCACCCTTCAATTTCGTTGATGTTCAATTGCGATTTTTCTCTGGAGGATACATTTTCTAGCCATCCTGGATACTTTGAAGAGGCAAAGCAAGAGTTTGATGAGCTCACAAATGAAGATCCAGTGATGATTGATGGGAAAAATCACATTCATTTTAATCTCAAGGTGTCGCCGGAGAAGAAGCAGAGGTTAAACAGGGATTGGCACAAGGTACCATGTGATAAGAAGAGAGCTTTGCCATGCCCTTTTCACAAAAGAAAATGCCGCTTGATGGAATACTCTTATGTCTTCTTATGCTTCTTGCACATGAACGTGCAATTAACAGATGAAGAATGTACAGAGCCGCATGCAACAAATGAAAGTGAAGACAGTATATAGACAAACATACAACATGTATTTAACTTAAGGGAGGACCATTGCATAGCTTTCATAGCCCAAAATCTGGAGGCCGATGACAATTTTGTAGATGATGATGGGATAGATAAGTACTTACTAGTGGATAGCCATGTGAAAGACACCGAGTTTCTATCTACTGCAGCAACACTAAAGATGATCTATGCTGATGCCCTTAAATATGAAGGAAAATATGCCACAGAGGAAGAGCTACAAGAAGCAAGGGAAAGACTGAATATTACCAACATGGGAGGGTTTAGGGATGTGCCAAGTAAGACAGCGGAAATCGTTCCTAGTTCGAGTACTAATTTATGGCAAAACGCCTTGCTTGAAGCAGATGAGAACCAAGAGGTTAGTTTTGTTTGTTGTGTTTTCGTACTTTTGTTGCGGATTTGGCTTTATCAACTTTGTCCTGAAATGTTTGGTGATGTTGTTTCTGGCTAATGCTCCTTTATTTTTTCAGTTGGAAATATATGAAGACACATTCCTCAAACGTGCTTCAGGCAAGCGTATGGCGGGATTGGGCCACGATTCGACACTAGGAACATATATACATCGCCTAAAATTCCCTCAAATTGTGATATTTCACGCTAGCTTCTCCAAGGACAATGCAAGTTTTCCTCTGATGGCGATAAAGACTCTATCCAGGTATTTAGGTGGCTATCACTTAAGGCTGAATGCAAACAAGGCAATACTTCTGGAGCGGCAAGCAGCTGTTCGAATTTTTGGAGAGGGACCTGGAGTATATTCATTGAGATGTAAATATTATTTAACATATGCTGCTTACGGCTTGGCATGTGGAATCACAGATCCTAATCTGTTTAGTGATTGCAGGAAGAAGCATCTTCTTAGAACAGCAAGGCCAAAGGTCCCTGTTGTGCCATTGATAGAGGATGAAGAAGATGATGTAGAAACTTCATTAAAAAGGGCTCGGCTGGGGGAAGTCTCTGCTCCAGATTAACAGATTTAGATTGTTCCAGTTGCTAAGAAGTTTCTTCATATTTCTCAATACTCTTCTTGCTTACCATTAAAAACTATGAAATGTATATATATTGAAAACATTTATATGGGACATAGATGAAAGCTCTTGTTCTTTTAAAATCTTTTACAGCTACATCATTGTTTTATAATTTGTATTTCAATGATCAATTTTCTTCCACACTCTGCCCTATCTTTGTCGTTGTCTTAGCCATTCAGCATGATTCTGCCTTCCATGTGAGGAGACATATATTGATCGTCTCTGTTCAGCCTGCATCTTTCTTATTGCACATGACAGCTGATTCACACTGTTTGATCTTCACACGAGCCCTCACTTGAATCCGCCTATACCACCACTGACATAGTTGCTTCATGGGATTACTTTTCTTCACTCCTCCTCCATGTTGAGTGGCCCTTTGATAGGCACAACGTGCTTGCCAATGAGATCTTTCCATGCCTTGGGTAGACCAAATCCCAAGGCTTCCAAACTCTTCCACAAAAAAGGTTCCATGTGCATGCAAAATGTGCTACAAATGCTCAACAACAACAAGACATTTAGTATCGTACAATATATTTTGAACAACAATAAAAACTCAAAGCTGTAGGTATTCAAGTAATAACCATGTATTGTGTCAAGTTTGTCGCACCCCATGCCTTTTCATAGCTAGTGTAGAACTCTGTCACAACTGCCTCAAATTTCTCAACATCCCCATCTTCAAACCTTGCTTTTTGCAACAAAGGTGCTAGGCGATCAAGTGCCAACCATGCTTTGGCCTTTGCTACCCTTGCTTGTCCTGAAGAGCCTCGATCAGGTACAGCTGCATGAAGCTTCCTCCACACCTCAAAATCTGTACCCAGATGACCTCTCTGGGTATGATTAGATAAGAACTTTCTGGCTTTTGCACCTCCAAAACATGGTTTGCTAGGAACATTTCCGGTCTTCCCTGATCTTCTCAAGTCATTCTCAATCTTCACTTGACCACAATGCAAACCTGCATCTGAAAGCACTTGCTCTATTTTTTTAATAGTTCTTTCACTCTCTAATGCTGGTTTCATATTCCATGAAAATTTGCTAAAGTTTTACCATTTCTTTGATTTCCCAAATGCTCTATATATCAATGTGTCTTGCATTGAACAATGGAAGGAGAGTGTGAAACTCATGTAGAATATGTCTTGCTGTGAACATACATTTTGCTATTTTTTATATGAAATCAAGGGTTGAATTGCATCTTCCACAAATACATACATTTTGCTGTTTTTTATATGAAATCAAGGGTTGAATTGCATCTTCCACAAATACAATGGAAGGAGAGTGTCAAACTCATGTAGAATATGTCTTGCTGTGAATATACATTTTGCTATTTTTTATATGAAATCAAGGGTTGAATTGCATCTTCCACAAATACATCTCTACTTACCACTTGGTAGTAGGATGACAGAGATGATAACCTTTACTTTCCGAGCTGTACCCCATAAAAATACTTTTAACATTTGTATCATCAAGCTTGCTATACGAAGTTGCTCAGGCACAAGTGCATAAGCAAGACAATAAAAAATGCGCAAGTGAGCCACAAAGGACTTTCTGCCATTACAAGCTTCAAAAGGCATGCAAAGCCTTTGTATGACAGCTATTTAAAACATATCTTTCACACATGACTGCTTCTAGCCAAAAACCATGAGGTAACTTCTAACTTTTGACTATACAACGTGCCATCTCCATAAGAGACATGTTTTTATGTTCAACTTCACCATTTTGTTGAGGTGTATAGGGCACAATATATTGGTGTTTTATCCCATGATTAGCCATGTATGCATGAAACTTCTTAGACATATGCTCCCCCCCTCGATCAATATGCAAGGTACCAATCTTACTTACAAAAGCATTTTGAACCATAACAGTAGTAGTTAAGTTCCTAAAGCACATAAAAACCTCTGATTTATGTTTTAATGGATATACCCATGTATGTCTAGAATAATCATTAATGAATGCAACAAAAAAGAGGTAGCCCCCAATAAATGGTGTCCTCATAGGGAGCTCATAGGACCACATACATCACTATGTATAAGCTGTAATTTTTGGACAACTCTAACTAAACCATCTTTGGGAAATGATGATCGCTGCATTTTTCCAAGAATATAGCCCTCATCACAAACATGTTTGATAGGGGCTTCAAGATGTGGCAGCTTAGACACCATGTCATGTTTATGCAAACATAACAAACTATCAAAGTTCAAGTGACCAAAGCGTGCATGCCACATCTTAGCTTCACCCAGTGCCTTTGTGGGTGGAAGAAACTATATATATAGCATGCCTTTGTCTTTCATATGCATCTAGCTTGTAAAGGCCATGAAACTAAGTACCAGAAGAAACAATTTTATTGTCGTCACACTATGATCATGAACAATACATCTTTCATCCACAAACTTAACCACTAAGCCAGTCTTAGTAATGGCATAAATAGATAACAAGTTCTTCCTGATCCTTGGTACATATAATACAGCTGAAAGTATGATTGTTCTCCCATTTATAGTGAGAATTATTTTACCAACTCCTTTTACATGATACGAGGAGTTGTTTACATAGGTAAAAACTTTTCCTTGTGGAGAAGATTCAAGCGATGAGAACAAACTGTGATGAGAAGTAATATGCTTACTAGCACCACTGTTAAAATACCAGACATGTACATTTGTAATAACAGCCATGCATACATTCTTATGCACAGGGTTAAAGCTGCACTGCCCCGATATATAAAGTTGAATCATTATGTGTATAGTTTGTAGATTCTTTGTTTTCTGCATAGATGCTGACGTATTAGCTACAACCAAACCCGAGTTTTTCTTTTTCTCCTTCTCCAACCATTTCTTGCACTCATTAATGTAGTGACCAGTTTCCTCTGCAATAGTTACATTTGCCCTTTTTATTTGGCTTGTTGCCTTCCTTGTCTCTGGAGGACTTGCTTGATGACTTTGATTTCAGCTTGAAGCCACGCTAAGGAAAGGATTTACCTTTGCCTCTTTGTTGACTGACAGTAAAAGCCCAATCTCTTGTATGCACGCCAGATCTGATTTTCATGGATTGCTCTTCTTTTACAAGAGCATAGAAAACAATTCCTAAACATCAAGGAATTTGTATTGCCTTTCATCACATGAGTCCGAAAAAAAAACCTTGATACGAGTCCAAAAACACATTCAAGACAGTAGGCACCAATGAACTGTCAGGATATACTTCATCAACATTGGCCAACTGCTCCTAGAAATCCTTGATTTTGTAAGGAAACTATCCATCGACCATCTATATGTTTTGAATCTAATTGCTTGTGTATATAAGCAACACATTCTTCATCACGTACCTGGTACAATGATGCAAGTGCATCCCAAGTATGTTTAGTAGTCTTGTGCATGACCAAATGTGAGGAATGATGCATGTGCCTGCGCATCTCTTCCATCCCACTTTGTTTGTCCCTATGTAGGAGGTATTCTATGCTGTGGTAAAGCACCATGTGAAACTGAGCCAGTGTTTGTAGATGTGCCTTTTGCATCATCTTTATTAGAGGAACTAGGATGTTTCTCATTATCGACAACCACAACATTACACAACTCTTTGGCTACCAATTCATACTGCATCATACAAGATCATAAAGGGTAGTTGGCCCCGTCAAGCTTATTTTTAGTAGAGATAATATCCAAATACATCACTGTCTTCCATTTCTAATAATACCTAAGCAAGTAGTCATGCAACCTTCAAAGTGATGACTGCTCCTTTGATATACAACTAAGGTGGCTGGTCACTGACAATGGATACCTGCAAGGTGTATGAAACAAGTGCAAAGTATAGTGAGTAGAAATTTTACTCGTAAGATATAGAGATTGATGTCACTGAAGTGAAGCCCGTAGACAGGACCCAGTGTGTCTCATGAGTGTCTATTAATGCTTTCTCGTATATTTGCACACCTATCTGTAGTAGATATGACAAAACTACCCTAGAATCCGATGGAGAACAGTGCAAATATGATCCCTGAAGATGTCTGTAAAAAATCGAAAACCGCACGAACGGCCCCCAAAACGTGCCTAGAATAAAAATTTGATTGAACAACTTTAGGACAAAGTACTGTGCACTTCATGGTCCTCTTTTTTCTCCCAAAAGAGCTCCTTGATCTGATTCAAGAAGACAGACAACTCGGGGTGAAGGGTAGTCAGTATCACAGGGGCGAGGAGCGTATGCTCTGATACCAAATGTTGAAAATAGGGTAGCGATAATGACTTTTGTTGATATATTAACTCCAAATCATGAACCTTACTCCAAATCATCAACACACGCAAGTTTTTACATAACACTTTTATTTTATTTAAGTGAGATTGAAAATAGGGTAGCGATCATGACTTTTGTTGATATATTAACTCCAAATCATTAACCTTACTCCTCATCCACTAGAGATCCCCAACACACTCAAGTTTTTACATAACACTTTTCATTTTATCTAAGTGAGATTGAAGTGACTCACTTTCTTTGATGACTAATCCAAAAAACTTCATTTTTCGACTAATTTTAGAGTTCTTTTTTTTTTTTGGCACCAAGCATCTCTAGTTCATCTTATGCTGCTTTAATATTTTCTTTCGATGCGATATGATGGATAAAACTACAATGATGTTAGGGCTCTCTCATCTCTCTACAGATATTCTCTTCTCCTTTTCGATCCAGGAAACTTCAACCTTCCACTCACAATCTTCCACTCACAATCCACCAAATACCAACTTTCATGAGTACAAATGTAAAAGTGGAAACCTTACAAAGATGATAAGTATACCCCAACATGGGTGTATACTAGCACGGGGAAAAAACTTCCTAAAGAGGGAAAAAGTGTCCCGACTGGTCCTAGTGTGTGTTCACATACGAAAAAGTGTCCCGGGTGGTCCTAGTGTGTGTTCAAACAATTTTGTTTATTAATGTTTATGCTTTTAATTTGTGTAGTCTATGCTATGCTCTAATTTTTGTGCTTGATAATTAGAATTTCTTCTCCAAGTCTCATGAAGGTAAAGTTTACACAATTATTTGAAGCAAATAAGACCAAGGATTTGATTTTTGGTAAATACAGAAGCTTCAATCAAAGAAGGAATACTTGCACGGGAAGGCCAAAGAATTGGAACATTGAGAATAGTGGAAGGGTATAAAGAAATAAGTTTTAACCATTGGATAATATCTCTTCTCCACCACCACCTTTTTTAAAACCTCCTTCTAAAACCACAAAACCACTTTAAAAACCACTTTTTGATTCCTTTACCCTCTCCAAAATCCAACCATATGGATGGAATGAGTAGGTTTTTAGCATCACTCTTCTAATTTCAGAATTCAAGAGCTTGATAACCTAGCAAATCCATATTAGAATCTTTTCCTCTCTTTGTGCACGCTGTGCCGATTTATTCTTTTAGTTTCTATTTTGTGCTAGCTGCCCTTCTCTCTCTCTCTCTCTCTCTCTCTCTCTCTCTCTCTCTCTCTTCGTCGCGCGCCGACTGTTTTTGCCTTGTCCGTCTCTTCGGTGACCATCACCGGCAAATTCTCCTTTCCTCTCTCTTTGCGATTTGCGTGATTTTCTCTTTCTTGTTGTGCACTAGCCTGGTTTATTTTGAAAATATTTGAAGCTTTTCTTTACAAGCTTTACTATTAAAGCTTTAAAAAAAAACCTACAAGCTTTATATTATTGTGAAGTTTATTAAGCTCTTTCCTTTTCCGCCGTATTCTAAGTTTTTTTAAAAAAAAGAAAGTTTATAGGCTTAATACTAAAGAGCTTACAAAAGCTCTACATTAGAGTGTTGCTGGGTAATTAACACTTAATGTTTTTACTTTTAACTACTAGAAACATCATTAGAGATTGAAAGAATTATAGAATATAATATAAATAAAGACTGAAACATCATCATATTAAGATAATAATTGCTCATACAACTTTTGAACATTTCACTGCATTGTGTATCCCATAGGACTGTTTTATAGGAATACAAAGATAGATATGAAGAGGCACCTGCCAAGATTGAATCCACATCAGTTATCTGCACCTTCATCAGCAGGGTAACCAAGACCTTTTTTATTCTTCGATGTGCGATAAAATTCTTCTAGAGGGGCAGCTTGAGGATACTTCTCTTTCTAACACACAAAGGTGTCAATAGAATAAGAAGAATGAAAAGACCACCAGTGTGATATGCTATATCGATGCTGCATGTAGGAGCATGGAGCCAATTATGATCCCAAATGATTGTGCCATCCGGCCCTACATGCATCCCTTCTAGTCATTTGATGGGGCGAGAAGAAGAATCTCCTCCAGTAGTATGCCGGGGTGAAGGAGATCTTCCAGGGGGAGTTCATCGAGAGAACCAGCAGCAGCACACTACTTCAAAAGAAATGAATTAATATCATTCCCATTGGCTGGCAACCGGGCATAGGTTTGGCTAACAATATATCTACAAAAGAAGTAATATATTCTACTGCTGCCTGGAACACAATCTCCATCAAGATCTGTAGCCCCTGAGCATGGTGCACCTGGTGGGATATTTTTGGTCAACATTGCGATTATGGGGGGTCCGCTCCTTGTTGAGAAAATCGGCAAACTATTTAGACTGCTCCCTTTCTTCCTTAAGAGCTTGTTGCCAGTGCATCGATGTATCTTCTACAACAGATTTATTCTTTTCCTGAGTCAAAGAGCTTGTAGGGGTCTCGGGTACAATTCTCCTCTCGGCGGTCATGCAATCCTCTGTATAACAATTGTATCCAGCAACTTTGTTAGCTTTGCCACCCTATCCACCATAGGAGAAGATATCGCCCACTGTTGATCTACCTAGAGATGGGGCGAGTGCAGTTTTTAAGTTGTGGAGGAACGTGCCCGTTGGCTTTTTTGCCGATGATGAGGATTATTGTTGAGTGGCCTGAGGCACTGGCATAAAGGGATGCTATCAAATCCATGCGTTTCTTGAGGGACCATGCTTAAGAATAGAAATGGTGTATTAATCCCCTCCAGCACATGACTGACGCACGGGCCGCCATTCGTAAAACTGAGTGGGACAGACCGTTAGCTCAACTACCCAAGACACCCATGTAGGCCACCGAAAACAGAACATAGTAGAAGATGCTAACATGGGAGAGACTGAATATTTCATCGGAAATGGTTACCTGGGAGACTTCCACGATGCCCACTATATCTGAGAAACCCCAAACTTTGTCGGACGCCAGACCATTCCAGACCAAACAATGATTTGGATCACTGGTGTGTGTATTGCCTCTGGATACAGCTTCCTCCCATTCATGAGAAGCTGACATAGGCCCATAATAAGGCTTGAGCCGAAATCCATTAACCGGCTTTTGGTAGGTTCACGCCATCAATGGTGACCAAAAAATATATACCACTGCCTAATTTTGCTACAAATCCAGTAAGGACCGATACATCGTAGTTTGAGTTTTCTGGGTTGGGGCCCGATCTGTGAGTGAAAAAGTAAAATCGAATCACCTATTTCAACGATTTTGTATTTTGTATTACGATCCACCCAAAGCTTTCGTCTACGCTAGATAACTTTGGCACTCCAAGAGCTCTGCGTCTGGTGCTCATCTAATGCCATAAGCTAATCTAGTTGATGAGCCAAGGAGTCTTCTAGAGAAAGGCATTCTAGGACTACCACCCGCAGAATTTTGGGACAATGAACTCCATGGGTACGACTGCCTCTGGCCCATATATGAGAGAGAAGGGCATAAGACATGTAGCCACCTTATAGGCTATCCAGAAAGCCCATAATGCCGAGTGCAATTTCTGATACCAGTCGGTGTGATGCTCATACCTTCTTCATTATTTTCTGCAACACCTTGTTGGTGGATTTTGCTTGTCCATTAGCCTCCTGGAGGTAGTATACTGTAGATTTCTTATGAATAATCATGTGATGCTCTGTTAGACTTCGGATAACTTTATTCAGAAAGTGTCCCCCTTGGTCACTAACCAGCTCAATAGGGCATTCAAAACGAGTCATGATCATCTCATACAGAAACTTAGATACTGATTTTGCTCGATTGTCTCGCAAAGAGCTTGTTCTTTCACCCACTTTGTGCAATAATCCATCGGCACAATGATGTATTGATTTTTGGCAAACCAGGCTGCTAGCTTGAAAGGTCCCACAAAATCTAGCCCCTACTTTTGGAAAGTCTCTAAGGGAAGCACCGGGGTATGAGGCATGTGATCTCCTACTGCAAGCTCCCCAAGTTGTTGGTAGACATCACGTTCCCGAGAGTAAACTTCCATGAATCCTTAAGGACGGTGGGCCACTAGAGTCCGGCTTGAAAGATCTTCTTGCCTATAATTTCTCTGAAGAAATGGCAACCCGTGATGCCTTGATGTGCTTCTTGTTTGCAGCACTGCCGCCTGCTGTCATGAGCCGGTATAGAACGACAAAGAATCTTATCAACCCCCATTTTATAAAGTTGTCCAGCTATTACTGTAAACATCTTACTCCCTTAAGACCAGCTTCTTTCGTTGGTCTTTTGTGATTGTCATCGGAAAGGTGCCTTTGACCAAGAATATGAGCCTGTTGTCATACCAATCACTGGAGGTGTCAATCTTGAATGGGAACTGATCTGGAACACCAATCGAAGCTTCGTTGGATTCCAGCCAAGATAAGAAATCAACTACCACATGCTCTTTCCCCGAAGCGTGCTAGATCTAGAAAGTAAACTCCTGCAGTAATAGCATCCAACGTGCCAACTTTCCTGTCAAATTGGGCTTATTCACCAGGTACAACAGAGCTTGATGATCCACATGGAACATGAATTCATTACCTAATAAATAGTTCCAGAACTTATTAGCTGAGTAAATCATGCCTAAAGCCTCCCCCTCAATGGTGGAATAATTTCTTTCAGCTTTCAAGAGTAATCGACCGACATAGTAGATAGGCCAGTACCACCCGTTCGGTGAGGCTTGCATCAAAGTGCAGCTAACGGGCAACATCAGAAGCATCCACAAAGACATGGAAAGGCTTGGATCATTCTGGGACCACCAAAATAGGTGCCAAGCTGAGCGTGTTCTTTAGTTGGCTATATGCATGTACACATTCTTCCGACCACACAAAAACAATCCCCCTGCTTCATGAGGTTATGAAATGGGTGAGCTACATCCGCAAGATATCACAGAAAGTGGCTGTGCCACCAGATCTTTCCTAAAAACTAGGATAGTTGTTTCGCATTTAACTGGGGTTGGCAACTATTGGATGACCTTTTTTTTCTCTGGCTCAACTGCTAAACCCTCCTTGGACATGACATGGCCCGATAAAATCCCTCTAGTAATGACAGCAAAGGCACATTTTGTCGGATTCAAACTAAGCCGGGCCTTCTTGCATTTCTCCAAATAGAGCCATAAATGATGCAGGTGCTTTGCCTCTGTCGTCCCAAAGATGTTGAAATCATCTAGGAACACTCTCCTGAAGGTGGTGGGATATTCATCAAAAATCTCATGTATACCATACGTTAAAATGCTACCGAGAGCGTTCTTCAAGCCAAACGTCATCACGTTGGAGGCAAAAACTCCCCATTCAGTGACGAATGCCATTTTCTCCCAATCTTCCTAGGCCATCTGGACTTGATTATAGCCACTAAACCCATCAAGGAAGGAACACATTTCATGGCCCACCACAGCAAGGAGAGAATTTGTAAATAGTAAAGGAAATGGATCTGTAATACCGACGACATTTAATTTTCTGTAATCCATACATACCCGCAGCTTCCCATTCTTCTTTGACACGATCATGATAGGGGATAGCCAACTTGCCTTATCAACTAGGTAGATGAATCCCACCTTTAGTAACTTATCAAGTTCTTCCTTCACTTACTTTGCATAATTTAGATTCATCCAGTAACGCTGCTATCGGATTGGCGCAAAATCCTCCATCAAATTAATCCGGTGCTGATGAAAGCAAGGATCAATCCCCTTCATATCTGTGTAATTCCAAGTGAAGACATCCACATATGTATGAAGCAACCGCTTTAAGGCTCATACTTAGCTTCGTGCGTTGACCAGGACTATCCAAGACTGTTCGTGTGATCCGAGCTCCATGTCTTCCAAGTCGTCTTCTTCGACCCTGTGGATAGTCTGCATTTCTTGTTCATGTGCTACCTCTGCGGGCCAAAAAGGCCTTGAGTAGTTGATCATTGGCCATCTTGCTTGCCACTGCAATGCTTGAATCTGAGTCAAGATCTTTGTCGATCAGGGAAGGGTGAACCATTAACACCTTGGTCTCATACCGGGAAACAATGCCATCCATGTCCAATTTGAATAGGGAGACCAGATGAGGGTTGTCCCTTAAAATGCTTTCCTCTTCATCATCTTCGACACCATCTATATAATTAAGACCTTCTACCCATAAAGGGCGTATTTCCTGCTTTAAGACTTCCTTAGTTGTAACGTTCACCTGGATCTTCTTCTTCCCTTTCCAAAAAGTGATCTGATCACAGTAGCCCAATTGTGTTTGATTTTGCCTTGCCATAGCCAAGGTATCCCAAGTAGCATGGGATAAGCTCCTGCTTTTTCTTCCATCTTGATTACCATGAACACCATAGGAATCTGGCATCCCCACAAGCTCCACGTTGATACCACGGACCAAACCTAAAGGTTTCACTCATCATTGGTCTGCCATTTTGATGGAGAATGGGGCTGGCTCTAATTTGGAAATACCCAACTTCTCACGCATATCATTAGAAAGGATATTCACTCTTGATCCTCCGTCTAGAACTACTCCGAAAATTTTCTATCCCAACATGGTGATGGTGACTTCTGGGATTGCTGCATCCCAATCCGGTAGCGCCGGTATTCCTTTTGATGCGCCGAGTTGATCGTTCCTGCTGGGATGTCATGAACACAAAACGCTATCATTGGGAGACGCCAAGGAACTATCGGCGCGGCGGTGGCGGCAAAGAACACTAGACCACCATAGTAGCCATGAACATTAGGATCGCCAAAAGTGTTGTTGGGTAATCAACACTTAATGTTTTTACTTTAACTACCAAAAACATCATTACAGATTGAAAGAATTACATAGTAGAACATAGATCAATACTAAAACATCATCATATTAAGATAATAATTGCTCATACAACTTCTGAACATTGCATTGCATTGTGTATCCCGCAAGACTGTTTTATAGGAATACAAAGATAGATTTGAAGGCAGCACCCTCCAATTGGAGTAATATCTTGCCGACCAAGCACTATAAATGGAAATATATATATAATGTATGACAACTAATACATTAACATACAAGTTTCATAAGCTTAAAAATCTCCCAAGCTTTATCTCTACATCCTTGGCAAGTTCTAAAAGCTTTCTAAAGCTTTACCTCATAAAAGGCATACAACCTTCCAATTTTATCTCTTCACAAAACTTCTACAAGGGTATTCCAAAGGTGAAAAGGGTTATTTTCTCAAAGTTGAGCAACAAGGGTTATGCTTGCAAGGAGATTTTCAATATTGGGAGAAAAATCAAAGATTTCAAAGGAAATTTTGGGCTTCAAGGATTTTCAATTTTGGGCTTCTTCGATGACTCTTTCTCAAAGTTTGCACCACACTTACAAACTTTGTGACACTTGAAGTTGGGTTGTTGCAACACAAAAAATGAGAAAACATATGACTTCAACAAATTCGAAGTACTACTCCTCACATATTGTTTATTTGCTTATCTTAGCTACTATCAATTTTTTACAATTTTATTTTTCTTTCTTAATTCCTCATCATGTTAAACCTACAACCACCTTCTATTTCGAGTAACTTCTATCTCTACAAGCTCAATCAAATGAAGAACAAGCTAAGAGAATAGAATTAGAAGAACTAATCTCTAACATTAGATGTACTATCAAAGAAACTTGACTCCAACATTAGACGTGCTATCAAAGAAACTTTCCGTGAGCAAGAGCAACAAAAGGGAAACTAAATCAATCATAAGGCTTTCACATTTCAAAATTTGATGGTAAAATTGAATTTTTTTTTGGCAAAGGTCTTTCTGAGAAAGATAAGGTCAAGTATGCTGCAAATCACTTGGTCAAAATTGCATCATTATGGTGAAATGTAATCAAGCAAGAACGAGAAAGACCAAAAACTTGGAACGAATTTCAAAAGCTCATTAAAAAGAATTTCTTGCCACCTTAATATAAAGCAAGAGCACTTCAACAATGGGATATGCTTTGTCAACTTGACAACGAGTGTACAACTATATGTGGACAAATTTTGGCAAGTTCTTATCCAACTCCAAGCTATTAAACGAGTGAGATCAAAGGACTAGAAATGCAAACTCATTACTGAATTAAAGCCTACTCTTCAAGAGGAGATCAATATGTTCCAACCTCATTCTCTTTCCATTGTAATGTCCTTGGCTTACAATTATGAGCAAAAGAATGGAGTACCAAGGGACAACAAACCACCTCACGATAGTCAAATTAACAAAATTAAAAAGTTTATTCCTTTTCGTAAGTTTGACAAGTACACCATTGATATCAAAGGTGGTGTTTCCAACAATAAATATTGTCTCTCAACCAATGTACTTACTATCTAGTCATGGTTAATGTACTTACTGTCTCTAAACCAATTTTCAAGGACACCTCACATGAGCCATTCATTTCAAAAAATTTGGATTGTTTTATGAATGAGTTACCTCTTGGATTACCTAATTCTAGACTAGAAGACCATAGGATAAACATTATCCATGGTAGTATTCCGCCTTATAGAGCTGCTTATAGAGTAACTTTTCTAGAGAAAAAAGAAATCTAGTCTTAGATTGAGGACCTACTTAATACGAAACTCATTAGGCCTAGTAGTTCACCATACGGGACACTTGTTCTTCTCATCAAAAAAGAAGAATGAAACGTTTTGCCTGTGCATAGACTAACGAGCTTTAAATAAGAATATTGTCAAGACTAGATATCCTATCCCATGTGTGGATGATCTTTTAAATAAGTTAAGAGGGGCTAAATCATTTTCCAAAATTGATCTTAAGTCAGGCTATCATCAAGTTAGAATGGATGAAGAAGAAGATGTCTATAAGATGTTTTTCGTACGTAATTGGGTTATTATAAGTTTTTAGCAATACCTTTTCGACTTGCCTATTGCAAGAATAATGTCTCACATTATTTATCAACATCTTTCTAGTTCCAAAGTGCATGATTAATGCAATAATTAAGTTTATGTAGAATAAAACCTCACCTCATATCTTGCTAGTCCCAAAGTGCATGATTAATATACTACTTAGTAGTTAAGAGAGCTGGAAAGGGGGGAGACAGGCGTTTTTTTAATCTTGAGAGAGAGAGAGAGAGAGAGAGAGAGAGAGAGAGAGAGAGAGAGAGAGAGAGAGGTACATAAACATAATTAGAGGGAGAATGAGAGGACATAAGATAAATAGAGAGAAAGTGAAATGACGCACTCTTTTCAAAGTGATAAATACAGTGAGATTGAAGGGACAAAGTTCATAATTAGAGGGAGAATGAGAGGACACAAGCCATAAATAAAGAGAGTGTGAAAGGACACATTCTTTTTAAAGGAATAAGTAGAGAGAGAATAAAGGGACAAAGTCCATAATTAAATGAGAGGACATAAGCCATAAATAGACGAGAAGAGAACACCACAATTTAAGGAACATAGGTTAGGTAGAGACTTCGTGTGGGCATTTTCTCCATGTAAAGTAATGAGAGGCACGTAGAAGATTTGAGGCAAGTAGATTATTTGTAAGAACCGCATGCATGTGTGTACTTAGTCTTAAAAATTTGTAAACGTCCTATGCACATTTTAAAGGTACGCATCATGCTTTCTCCCTTTTAACGCTTTTATTAAATGTAGGATTTGAAAGTGAATTCTATAATTATGTGGGATGGTTGATGATGGTAATTAAGAAAAACAATTTTGGGTACCTCAAATATATTGTGTGTCTTTGTGTCTCCTTTCCAAGCCCATATGCACGTTATATAGGTGCCCCAACAAAAATGTGATTTTGAAATACAATATGTAGGGAGGAAAGGACCTACCTATTTTTTTGCCTCCTTTCAATGGCATTATGTATGATTTCAACATGAATGATACAAATATGTGGGATGGTGGGTGATGGGTACCTAAAAAGTGTGCACACTCATCCTTGAAAAAATTTAAATGCCCTATGCACGTTTTATAGGTACCTAGATGATGGGTACTTGAAAAACGTGCACACTTATTCCTTAAAAAACTTTAAATGCCCTATGTGCATTTTACAGGTACATGCCCTATGTGCGTTTTATAAGTACCTAAATGATGGGTACCTGAAAATGCGCACACTTATCTTAAAAAAATTTAAATGCCCTATGCGCATTTTATAGGTACCCATCATCCTTTCTCCCTTTTAATTCTCTTATTGAACATGTAGGATTTCATACTGAATACTATATTGGATGATGATAATTAAGAAAGAAAGTTTTGTGTACCTCAAATGCGTGTCTTTGTGGCTCCTTATTGCATGTAACCAAAGTAAACATCTGACCTTCTCTTCTCCCTTTTTCCACGAGCTTATTTTCAGCTTTGCAATCATAAACAAAATAACCCATACTACTTTGTATTGCATGTATGCAAAGTAAGCATCTGACCTTCTCTTCTCCCTTTTTTTATGAGCTTATTTTTAGCTTTGGAATCATAAACAAAATAAACCATACCTCTTTGTATTGCATGTATCCAAAGTAAACATCTGACCTTCTCTTATATGAGCTTATTTTTAGCTTTTCAATCATAAACAAAATAACCCATAGGATCAAATATGACTCTCATGTCTTGGTCAACCAACTAATAGTAAGTTATTTGTAATACCTGGAACACATTACACTATGCAAGTACTTCTCCTCTTCGATGTAAACAATTTGTATTGATATGTCACCCACACGAGTAGTAACATGAGTTGCACTATGTGAGCTCGGGGGGGGTCACTATATGTAGAATACCCCTATCGCGTGCGTTCAAGGCCTATATTTTAAATCCTTTATCTGTGAATTTTTTTATCCATATAATATCCCCTTTTCTTTATGAATCTGTAAATTTTTTTGAAAAAAAATTAAATCATACCCTTATGTAAATATATTTCTGTAAGTTTCATAAATTAAAAATATGCTTCTGTTGAACGCACGTGATATTTACATTTTTTTGTGAGTGACCCCCCCGAGTATGTGAGATCCCCCCCTCCGTCGGCCTCCCGCATGGGGCAGGGATCCACACTCGGGGCCTCGCTCGCAGATGTCCGGGGACGAGAGACTAGCCTGGTGGTTCCTCCGAAACCGAGCTTGAAAAAATTCCCCTCCCCCGGAAGGCACGGGCGATTCCACCATGGGAAAATCTTCTAACGAGGGAATTATCCTAGTGAGTCAAAGTCATCACTATTTAAACTGATCTGACCGAACCTGAAGTCACATGGTCAGATCAAGAAGAGACTTGCACTTGGTTCATAGAATCACTGCTTTTTTCCTCCTTTAACGAGGCACAACCGCCGCTGATCGTTTCCCACAGAACAAGGTCTTCTCAGGACTTAATCTAACTAACGTAACTAATCGCATCTTAGTTGTTTCGTAAGAATCCTCCGATCCAGCCTAACCCCAACTAGCCCATGGGTTAGCCAACCACTCGCCGACCACTGAATTGGTGGGATTCCTTTATAAAAATTTGGTTGTGTTTTGCCCGAGTACCGAGGAAAAGAGTTCCCAAGCCGGCGATTCATGCAAAAATTAAGGTAGGCATACCACGACACCCAATATGAAATTGCCATTTACAATAGATTCAGCTGGCTTTAAAACAATACTTCAATAGAAATCATAATATTACTGATCATCATCCTTCAAAATTTTGAGTCCATTGTATTACAAAATGTGTCCTCTGGACTCTCCGTTAAAGACCAGCTGGCCAACCAACGAGATCCAGTATCAAACTTTGATTCACAAAAATCTTTCCTTTTAGTCCATCGGAATCTTCCTCGACGCACGCATGGGTGTCTTAGCAACCGCGAGCCTGTGCATTGCCTGGTCAGAACCCTCTGGGATCCTCCTTAGGTGTCCTAGCATTTCACTCAGGGACCGCTTCGTCGATCCTCGCCCATCGTATCGAAAGCACACCATTTTAATCGTACCAAGGCTGGTGAAGATCTCGGCATGCTTTATCGGCGAGTGATGTCCCTCGACGATTCCCCGCCAGCAGCAGCTGTTGCAAAACAAACCTCCTCTTAGTAAAACACATGGCAAATGCTTCCTCCACCATTGTAGCAAAAAATAGTCCTTTAAATGAAAACAGAGGTTCTATGCAAGTAAAATTCCCAGTTTGAGATTAGTTCCACAAAAACCCTTTTTCCATAATTCCCAGTTTCATAATGAGAATCCTTGATCTCTCATCAGGGTAATCGACCCATCATTTGACTGATTGTCCAACTAGATTCTTGGTGATTTCGGTCGAAGGAAAACTAGTTTCGTTCACAACAGTAGTCTATTCTTTGTATTTAGGAACTGGAATCGGTCACGAAGTTTTTGCTTGATTCATATCGAGAGATGGACAAGTAGGTTTACTATCCGTTCCTCTCATAGTCTAACCAAATTCATTCGGTTTAGTTCTAACAAGGATTCCCTTCAGATAAACATCCATTTTTGGGTAAATACCAATTTAGTGATTTAACCACATAAAATATCTAAAGATATTCTTTCTACCATTTAATTTCTCGACCTTAATTCCCCAGGTAGAATTGTGTGGTGAAAGTTCATCTTTTCACACCTAAAATTAATTCAAATCTTTCTTTTCTTAAATATCATAAAAATTTTCTTTTAACTAAATACCAATATCTATTTCTTTGAATAAGCTTGAAATTCCTCTTTTTCTCATTTAATGAGTGCAATCCAAATGCCATGGGAATTCCTCTTTTATCATAACTTAAATCTATCTAAAATTCCTCTTTAAATAAAATAAAAATATTTTATTTTTTTGAATAAGCTTGAAATTCCTCTTTTTCTCATTTAATGAGTGCAATCCAAATGCCATGGGAATTCCTCTTTTATCATAACTTAAATCTATCTAAAATTTCTCTTTAAATAAAATAAAAAATATTCAATATTTCAAATATACCAAGAATTTTTCTTTTTCCATTTAAATGATTGAATTTTGAATATGATGGGAATTCCTCTTTCATCATTTAAATCTATTCATGCATAAATTAATTTTAACTAAAATTTCTCTTAAAAATTAAATAAAATTATCCATTAATTTCATTATACTAAGAATTTCACTTTTCTCATTTAAATGATTGAATTCCAATTACGATGGAAATTTCTCTTTCATCATTTAAAATTTTCATGCATAAAAATAATTTATCTGAAATTCTTCTTTAATTTTAAATAAAATATCCATTATTTTAATATTCTAAATTTTCTCCTTCTCCATTGGAATACATGGATCTCCATTATCATGGGAATTCCTCTTTTATCATAAAAATGAAATTACTAGAAATTTCTCTTTTTCTCTAATTAACTATTTATGCATAAACATTACAAATTAATTTTCCATGGATATGATGAGAAATATTCATTTAACATAGGATGACTAATCCTAGAATATGATAGGAAATCCTCTTTTCACATTATTTATAAAAATAATTTAAGTGTTCATTTTTAAGATTTTTGCCATAGCTCCATTGCTATCACTCATAATTTTTAATAATTTTGAAAAGCATAAGGTTTAGTAATACAATATGATAAAATAACTATCATTTGGACCAATATCTAATTTATGGACTTAATCCCTAAGTTTATCATAATTTAAGTAACATAAAAGCATTAAAAATCCACTTCTTTGGCCTCTAATAAACTTGACTAGCATAGAATTTACTTTTAGAATTAAGAATTGCTCCATGAGAAGCATCATTTGAATAGAGAATTGGTCATTATTAGGAATGACCATTCTTTGGGGGAGAGAGAGAGATATGCTTTAAAAAAAATTCTAATTAAGCATAATTGTAAACTTTATGTGATTAATCATTAAAATTCATTAGAGAGCTTCATTTACATTAAAGAACCATTCAATTGAATACTTCTCAAGCTTAAGAAACACCATATTGGGGAATATGGGAATTTCCCACAAGTTTGGGACACGTGGTCAAAAGTTTGGATTAACCATAACTTGAACACCACTAATCCAAAATGAGCGCTTTATAGCTCTTTAGATTCCATTTTTCAAGCGCTTTCCAACGATAGGTCATATGATAGGGTTTTGAGAAACTTACAAACATGTTATCCATGTCCCCTTTTTTAAGTATTCAAAAATGGGAATTGGAAAATTTCCAAATTCACTAATATGGTGTTAAGAGGGGTTTAGAAGTGAAAAACATTTAGAAGATTAAGAAAAAAAACCATAAAGTCACACTTACCTCTTTTTTTGCTCGATTCTCTATTCTTAGGAGAGGCCCTCAACAATTGGTTAGTATGTTGAGGAAAGCTCCAAGGAAGGTTGAAGAGAGAGAGAGAAGCTCCAATCTCTCCAAAATGTAGAGGATTTTTAGGGGATAATAGAAAATATACTTATTCTAATGTAATACTGGCATCTCATTCACATGTGTGAAATAGGCACCTCCTTGAAGGGTCCTATAAGGTTCCCCCCTTCCAAAATAGGGGAAACACTTAAGATAGTCCACCAAGTCTTAACTTGGAGAAAATTTCCTATTCATCGCACCTTGACCATTTAGAGATTTAAGGATACGATTCATAGGTAAGACCTAGTCCTATCCCACACAGGGGGAGCGTGATCTTCTAAAAATCAAATCATTCATAGGGTAATTGATCATAAATTGGGCAACTACTAGACTTGATTTCTAGAGGAAATGCTTTTTTTCTCATCCATGCAAGGCAAGCCACCCGCTGGCCTAGTCTTCTAGTATAGAGTTGCCCAAGAACTTATTTATCTAGCGTAGGGCTTTCACTTAATCTTTTGGAAAGCTACCCGACTAATCGGGTCCACCCGTTCCGTAGGATGGTGTCGTCGGGGCATTCCATCCTCCCACTTTCCATGTCAATTTGTTTTCTAATTAATCCTACCACACTGTTTGACATAAATAAACATGTTCCTTAATTAAGGCCATTTTCACGAGATTTGTTAAAATAGTCTTTTTCCACAATACAATAATGCCAAAGATAAGATTTATAAAAAAAGTTTATACATGAATCAATTCCATACAAGCCAAACCGCCTCACTTATTCTTTTCCTTTATACTCGATGATCTAGAATTCGGCCTTCTTTCCCTCTACATGCTGGGCAAAACCCTACGGGACCATACACCTCATCGTGGGCCATTGGCAAGGATTCAAGCCGACCTGTCACCCTCTCAAGCTCCATCATTCGATCCTCCCGTCCCTCAGAGAGATGTTTGCACACTAGGGTGGGCTTATTCACCACACTAGCGTGGGTCCTCAGAACTAGACAGCATCATAATCTCTCGCCTCAATCGGCGAACCTTATTTTCCCAATGGTATGAGGGATACCTTGGGCCATTCCTGGGCTTTGCTAACGACGCCGCCCAGCTACACAAGCACGGAATGGAGTTAGCGTCTTCGAAGCCAGGAAAAACTTGCACTCTTTAAAGATAACAATTTCAATACAATTCATTGAATACAGCATCACTCAATTCATAGCTTCATACAATTTTATGTCATTATTTTAAAAGGAAAAGATACACATTTATTAACACTAATATTTAAAAAAAACCTTCTTTAAAAGATAACCAAGCTAACCTGGCCACCATTTCCTTGAGGAGCTTGTAAAGGGAGGGTTGGGGCCGCATTGGGAGCATCTTCTCTAATCTCATTGTTGTGCGCTCCTCCTCCCGAGGTAATATTCTGACGTTTTCGAGAAGGGGCCATCTTGGATGTCATCTTGTAGGGCTCGCTGTCGCGATCGAAATGCTCCAGTCTCACAGATCTCAATTCTGTGAAATAGGCACCTCCTTGAAGGGTCCTATAAGGTTCCCCCTTCCAAAATAGGGGAAACACTTAAGATAGTCCACCAAGTCTTAACTTGGAGAAAATTTCCTATTCATCGCACCTTGACCATGTAGAGATTCAAGGATACGATTCATAGGTAAGACCTAGTCCTATCCCACAGGGGGAGCGTGATCTTCTAAAAATCAAATCATTCATAGGGTAATTGATCATAAATTGGGCAACTACTAGACTTGATTTCTAGAGGCAATGCTTTTTTTCTCATCCATACAAGGCACAGCCGCCCGCTGGCCTAGTCTTCTAGAATAGAGTTGCCCAAGAACTTATTTATCTAGCGTAGGGCTTTCACTTAATCTTTTGGAAAGCTACCCGACTAATCGGGTCCACCCGTTTCGTAGGATGGTGCCGTCGGGGCATTCCATCCTCCCACTTTCCACGTCAATTTGTTTTCTAATTAATCCTACCACAATGTTTGACATAAATAAACATGTTCCTTAATTAAGGCCATTTTCACGAGATTTGTTAAAACAGTCTTTTTCTACAATACAATAATGCCAAAGATAAGATTTATAAAAAAAGTTTATACATGAATCAATTCCATACAAGCCAAACCGGCTCTCTTATTCTTTTCCTTTATACTCGATGATCTAGAATTCGGCCTTCTTTCCCTCTACATGCTGGGCAAAACCCTACGGGACCATACACCTCATCGTGGGCCATTGGCAAGGATTCAAGCCGACCTGTCACCCTCTCAAGCTCCACCATTCGATCCTCCCGTCCCTCAGAGAGATGTTTGCACACTAGGGTGGGCTTATTCACCGCACTAGCGTGGGTCCTCAGAACTAGACAGCATCATAATCTCTCGCCTCAATCGGCAAACCTTATTTTCCCAATGGTATGAGGGATACCATGAGGGATACCTTGGGCCATTCCCAGGCTTTGCTAACGACGCCGCCCAGCTACACAAGCACGGAATGGAGTTACAGCATCACTCAATTCGTAGCTTCATACAATTTTATCTCATTATTTTAAAAGGAAAAGATACACATTTATTAACACTAATATTTTAAAAAATTCTTCTTTAAAAGATAACCAAGCTAACCTGGCCACCATTTCCTTGAGGAGCTTGTAAAGGGAGGGTTGGGGCCGCATTAGGAGCATCTTCTCTAATCTCATTGTTGCGCGCTCCTCCTCCCGAGGCAATATTCTGACGTTTTCGGGAAGGGGCCATCTTGGACGTCATCTTGTAGGGCTCGCTGTCGCGATCGAAATCTCACAAAAAAATTCTTCTTTAAAAGATAACCAAGCTAACCTGGCCACCATTTCCTTGAGGAGCTTGTAAAGGGAGGGTTGGGGCCGCATTGGGAGCATCTTCTCTAATCTTATTGTTGCGCGCTCCTCCTCCCGAGGCAATATTTTGACGTTTTCGGGAAGGGGCCATCTTGGACGTCATCTTGTAGGGCTCGCTGTCGCGATCGAAATGCTCCAGTCTCTCAAAGGACAGTGTACAACAAAGGCTGTAGATCAGTGGCCTGCATGGCTCAGGGGGAAAGGTACATTGTCGGTTGACAAGGAAAGGAGTGGTACGCATGTACCTTATCTGGTCAGGGGCAGCATGGGTGTCCACGTAGCAGTACGTGTGGACCACACAGTGGGCGACCGTCCTTTGGTTCTTGTGCAACCATCGTACGGGCACCCTGGTAAGTGTGTACGGTCCAAATTTTGGAGCGGGGTCCCCAAATTTGGGACACCAGCCTCGATTTTACGTGCCGGACCGTCGCCCCCGGGCGAATTTTTTTTTTCCCAGGATATTCTCCTGGTCATTGGGGTGCAAACCGTTTATCAATCGGACACCTAGTCGTGCATTTATTAAGGTTTAAAGGTCGTCACTTTTAATTAAAAATAACCAAAATTTACGTATAAGCTTGATCCGGTGTCCGTTTTGGATGCTGTAAAATCATATACTAGGGTAAAATTACGTGCAGATTCCAAATTTGGGCTCAAAATTTGAATATTCTAAGTAGAAATGAATCATTTAATAAAATCATTGATTTTTATACCATAAAAACTCATAAATTCATCTATTACATGGACATTTCTTTATTAGTAGTTAAGATGGGTATGTTACATCCTTCCGCCCTTAAAGAAATCGAGATGTCCTCATCTCGTCTCATGAATTGGGGATAATTCTTTAAGCGTGTAGCTTCATCTTCCCAAGTTACATCCTCTTCAGGGAGTAATCTTTCCACTGTACTAGATGTTCTACAAGAGTTCTATTTCAAAGTTGCCTTTCCCTAGAATCTATGATCCTACTGGGCTATAATTCAAGGACTCCTTGAGTAGGGATTACAACTTGTTCATCATCATCAAGAATATGATCGAGACTGGGTACATAAGGATTTAACAAACTTACATGAAATACATTGTGGACTTTGATATGGGCTGGGAGTTGGAGTTTATAGGCACTTTTACCTAGACACTTGATAACTGTATAGGGAACACAATACCTAGGGCTGAGCTTCTTATATTTCCCAAGTGATAGAGAACTTCGTTTGGGTCGAACTCATAGAAGAACTTTGTCTCCTTCCTTGAGACCTCTTGGTGTCAGCATAATGCTTTTGTCGATCTTGGGCAACTTTAATATCCTTTTGGATTGCCTTGGTTTGTTCCTCCATCTCTTCAAGCATTTTCCTGGATGCCTCAACTCTTATGGTCGGATCAGAGAAATTTAGAGGAGACAAGCATTCTTGCCCATAGAGTGCTATGAATGGTGACATTCCTATGCTCTGATGATAAGATTCATTGTAGGCAAATTCTACCATAGGAAAGTATTGAATCCACCTTCTTGGTTCCCGTCCACCATATGCTCTAAGAATGTCTTCAATTACTTAATTGACTCTCTCAGTCTGGCCATCGGTCTCTAGATGATAAGCTGTGCTAAAGCAAAGTTGAGTTCCCAGGGCTTGAAATAAGGACTGCCCAGAACTTTGAAGTGAAGTCAGAATCCCGGTCACTTACTATCCTTTTTGGGAGACCATGAAGTTTGAGGACTTCCTTGATGAATATTCAAGCAATATCAGAAGCTTTGAAGGTCTTCTTTGCTGGTACAAGGTGAGCTACTTTGGTAAAAGTAAGTCCACTACTACCATAATGGAGTCATATCCTCCTTGAACAGTGGGGAGACTTGTGACAAAATCCATACTAATTAACTCCCACTTCATTTGGGGAATATCCAAGGGTTGAAGTTTCCCAGGCATCTTGAACCTTTCAGCTTTGATCTTTTGGCATGAGAGATATTGCTTCAAGTATCGAAGGACATCATTTTTCAAGCCTTGCCAATGAAAGCTCCTTCTTACAGCATTTAATGTTTTTGCATAGCCTGGGTGTCCTGCACAGCAGGACATCATGAGCTCCATGGAGGATTAGTTTCTTTAAAGCAGGATCCTTAGGGATACATAGCCTGTGATTGAAATAGAGGCTTCCTTCATGAGTGGAGTATCCCTTGATTAGATTCTTCTCTTTCTCTGAATTTTTCCCTTCTTCTGCTAACTTCATCATCCTCTGATAATCTGGATCATGAGATGAGACTTCTTCCACCTTGACCAGTATGGGATTATTTGGCATTGAAATTGCACTTAAGAAAGATTTGCGGCTAAGTGCATCTGCTACCACATTATCTTTCCCAGGGTGGAATTTGATGTCGAAGTCATATTCTTGTAGAATTTCAATCCATCTCCTTTGCCGCATGTTGAGGTTAGGCTGGGTGAAGATCCACGTCAAACTTTTGTGGTCAGTTACAAGCTGGAATTTGCCCCCCAAGAGATAATGTCTCCATAATTTGAGGTAATGAACAACTGCTAAGAGCTCCAAATCATGGGTGGCATAATTTGCTTCATATTGCTTCAGCTTGTGGGAAGTATAAGCGACTGGTCTTCCTTCTTGGCCTAAGACACCACCAAGTGATAGACTACTGGCACCACTTCAAATTCCTTGGTGAAATCAGGAAGTTTCAAGACTGTGGGGCAGAAGTAATAATGACCTTGAGATGATCAAAACTATTTTGATGGATTGGCAGCCACACTATTTTGCAATCCTTCTTAAGAAGATCCATCAAAGGTGCAGCTTACCAAGGCATAATCTTTGATAAAAATCCTATACCATCTCGTGATTCCCAAAAACCCACGAACTTCACAAACTGATTTAGGGGGTGGCCACTCCAGAATATCTTTGACCTTGGCGGGGTCTACTGAGATGCCATATTTGAAGACGATGAACCCAAGATACTCAATTTGATGAGTAAAGAAGGTACATTTGCTCTTCTTTTTGGCATAGAGTTTGTGTCTGCGTAACAATTGTAGAACTCTACGCACATGCTCCTCATGCTCTTCCATTGATTTGGAGTAGATTAAGATGTCATTAAAAAAAAAACAAGCATAAATTCATCCAAGTAAGGACGGAATATATCTTGCATTAGGCGGTTGAAGGTTGCAGGAGCATTGGTTAACCCGAATGACATTACAGTAAACTCATAGTGGCCATAACGGGTATTGAAGGCTGTCTTGGGTATATCTGCTTCCTTGACTTTGATCTGATAGGAACCAGACCTCAAATCTATTTTTGAGAAGACTTTATCCCCATGAAGCATGTCAAGAAGTTCGTCGATGCGAGGGATAGGTTACATATTCTTGATAGTGACTTGATTTAGCGCTCGATAGTCTATGCAAAGGTGGAGAGTTTCGTCCTTCTTTTTTTGGAAAAGAACAGGTGCCCCCCAAGGAGAGCTACTGGGCCGTACGAATCCTTGCTCAATGAGTTGGGAAGGTTGCTCTTTAAGTTTAATGGCTTCAGGAAGGGACATTTTATAGGGTGTTTTTGAGACGATTTAAGCTCCAGGGATCACCTCGATTTCATGATCGACTTCTTGAGGAGGTGGTAGCCTTGTAAGCTCATCAGGGAAGATGTCAGAGAATTCTTCGAGCCAAGAGGGTTCTGTCTCCTTACTAGGTTCAATGGCTTTGTTGAGCTTGACTAAGAAAACTTGCTGACCCTTACATGTTCCCTTGAGAAGATATTTTGCCTTGACTGCCCTAGATTTAGGTTTTCATGTTATCCCCTGAATGGATATTACTTGGCCATGCTCATTTTCAAAAGTGATACTCCCTTGGTTACAATGAATACTAGCTTTGTTTGCAATTAACCAATCCATCCCAAGGATTCCATCATAAATTCCTAATGGCAAGACCCTAAAGTGGCCATGAATTTGCTCATTACTACCTAACTGAAAATTAAGGTTTCCTACAAAGTGGCGAGATACTACTTCTTTCCCACTGGCTAACTCTACAGTCATTCTTCCAGCTATTTTTTGACCCAAGTTTAATTTTTGCAAACACCTAGGAGAAAGAAATGAATGGGTACTACCACAATCAATCAAAAGCTAGAATGGCTTACCGCCGTGATGAGTGGCTAGGTTTTGGATTCCACCAAATTGTTTATTCAGACCTTGGTGTTCTACTGCCGCGCATGGACGGTGGCGCACTCTTCTTCAGCCATTTCCAAGGTCGGTTCTTCACTTATAATATAGGCGGTCCTAGCAACTGCTCCTCTACGGCCTCTATTGGACCTTGCACCTTGGTGGATAGGGGTTCCACGGCCTTGATTTCCTCTGCCACCTTGGGAAAATGATGTCGCCATCTTGGGACAGTTGGCCCTAAAGTGTCCCGGCTCATTGCACTCAAAACACAGAGGGCCTTCTCTGGAAGAAGCAGCATACGAGCGGGGGACAAAAGAGTTGCTTTGTCGCCCTCTGTTGTAGTAGGGAAAATTCTGTTGGGGTTTCTTGTAGGGTTGATCTTTAGGATTTGCCTCAGGGTAAGATCTCTTTTGAGGCTTAGATTTGTCAGTCCTCATTTCTTTCACAAGGGGCTTTGCTCGTATGAGAGCATCCTGTAATGTGCTTGGCCTCATTGCTTCAAGGCAGAAATTTAAGGGTTCATTTAACCCTTGGCAGAAATGAGCCACTTGTTGCTGGGAAGTAGTCATAGCTGGGGCATACTTTCGAAGAGTGATAAATTTGGAATAGTAGTCCTCAATAGTTAAGCTACACTGCCTAAGACTAAAAAACTCATTCATCTTTATGGATTCATGGGATGGGGGAAGATATCTTTCCTTTCACGGCCTGCTTGATGTCTTCCCATGTTTGAGAATGCTCGGTGACCCCCTTGTCACGGCACCACTGTTTCCACCAGAGTTTAGCATCTCCAATGAGGCAAAACTATGCAAGCATAGACTGATTTGCTTCTCCAGTACCGGCGGTAGAGAAATAATCGTCCATCGCTTCAATCCAGACTTCAGCATCCTTCTCAATCTTTGAACCTTCTCCTTTAAAGGAGGGAGGTTGCATTTGCTTGAGAAAGAGCTTCTTCTCCTAGATATCAATGTGAAGCGCATCGGGAAGTGGAGGGTGACCATCATTGTAAAAACAATTTTAAGATTATAAGATTCATACTTGCACAACACTTATTTTGGAGACTAAAACATTGAAATTATTTTATTTCTAAATATTTACAAGGACGAGTTTTATTACAAAGATCTGAGACTAATATAATTAGTCTTATTTGCCATCAAGGGAAATTCCTAAGCTTGACTATGACATAAGGGTAGAGCGGTCCATATAGGTGAAGTATGGGGGTTCCGCTGTAGTTTCTAAGACTCTAAAAACTGATGGGGTAAGGGTGGTAGACTCTGGATTGGGGTAGGTCCCAACACAGCTACTTTGCCAGTAGGTAAGATTTGCATCACTTGGTCATACACCAAGCGATCCTGAGGTATGCGAATCCCATCTATAGTCACAGAGGTGTCGGCCCTCAAAGTACCGACGAACCAAAATAAACGGATCATCTTCAACTTTTCAATCCAATGAATCTGCTTTAGATCGGTGGTAAGGTTCCCAATTCGATCTGCTCGGATGAAGAAATATCTCGGCCCACGACTCCAAAAATCTCTACCCCATCCAGAAATATCTCGGCCCACGACTCCACAAATCTCTACCCCATCCTCTTTCAATATGAGAGAAATGAGGGAGGGACATCTTCTCTAGTATCTACACCATGGTGTCATGGAACTCAAAATGTGAGGAGTGACTAGCAGTCTCGAAGATGCATTGGAAAACTAGAAACTTCGAGTAGGCATCTTCCTCTTCCTACAATCATTCAAACATCGATTCAACTTGTTTTTTTAGTAGGATGTTTTTATTAATTAGCAGTATGTTAGGTAAAACATACATTGCAAAACAATCCTTAAATGGCAAGTCCTAGGAGCTACGATCGGCTCTGATACCAATTGTAAGGTTTCCCCCTTCCAAAATAGGAGAAACACTTAAGATAGTCCACTAAGTCTTAACTTGGAGAAAATTTCCTATTCATTGACACCTTGATCATGTAGAGATTCAAGGATACGATTCATCGGTAAGACCTAGTCCTATCCCGCAAACAAGGGGAGCGTGATCTTCTAAAAATCAAATCACCCATAGGGTAATTGATCATAAATTGGGCAACTACTAGACTTGATTTCTAGAGGCAACGCTTTTTTCCTCATCCATGCAAGGCACAACTACTAGCCTAGTCTTCTAGAATAGAGTTGCCCAAGAACCTATTTATCTAGCATAGGACTTTCACTTAATCTATTGGAAAGCTACCTGACTAATTGGGTCCACCCGTCCATAGGATGGTGTCGTCGGGGCATTCCATCCTCCCACTTTCCACCCTACTCACGCATCAATTTGTTTTCTAATTAATCCTACCACACTGTTTGACATAAATAAACATGTTCCTTAATTAAGGCCCTTTTCACGAGGTTTATTAAAACAGTCTTTTTCCACAATACAATAATGCCAAAGACAAGATTTATAAAAAAAGTTTATACATGAATCAATTCCATACAAGCCAAACCGGCTCTCTTATTCTTTTCCTTTATACTGCCAATGATCTAGAATTCGGCCTTTTAGCCTCTACATGCTGGGCAAAACCCTACGGGACCTCCTTGATTTTTTATTTAGGACTAATTTACGCAGACATCGTTGGGGAAATAAAAGAATGAGTATTGCCTGAATCAATCATAGATTTGTCTTTTTTCTTCCTCCACTTCATCAGCTATAGTGACAGCTTTGGCTGCTACAGTCTGAGGTGGAAATATCTCTCTTTGGTTACCCCAATTTTGGGAGGAAGTTCCGAGACTACTTTGCATGGAGGCTGCAGGGGCTGAGCTAGCACTCTTCTTGGGTTACCCTGATTTTGGCACGGGGGACCCTGATTGGATTGATACGAAGGAGTCTGTCTCTGAACTCTCGGACCTTGGCTTCCTTGGCCCACAGAAGGGGATGGGAAATCCTTGAGCTGGTGTCCAAACCCCTGACATCTGCTGAAGCACCTGCTTTTTCACTTCGAAGCTCTTCCCTTTGCATTCTTGAGAGCCGGAGTTCATGAGAAAGTACTTTGAGGGAAAGGTCTTCCTTCATTCCTGAAGCTTCCCGTCTCCAGATAAACATCTATTTTTGGGTAAATACTAATTTAGTGATTTAACCACATAAAATATCTAAAGATATTCTTTCTACCATTTAATTTCTCGACCTTAATTCCCTAGGTAGAATTGTGGTGAAAATTCATCTTTTGACACCTAAAATTAATTCAAATCTTTCTTTTCTTAAATATCATAAAATTTTTCTTTTAACTAAATACAAATATGTGTTTTTTGAATAAGCTTGAAATTCCTCTTCTTCTCATTTAATGAGTGTAATCCAAATGTCATGGGAATTCCTCTTTTATCATAACTTAAATCTATCTAAAATCCCTCTTTAAATTAAATAAAAATATTCAATATTTCAAATATACCAAGAATTTTTCTTTTTCCATTTATATGATTGAATTCTGAATATGATGGGAATTCCTCTTTCATCATTTGAATCTATTCATGCTTAAATTAATTTTAACTAAAATTTCTCTTAAAAATTAAATAAAAATATCCATTAATTTCACTATACTAAGAATTCCACTTTTCTCATTTAATTTTTTCATGCATAAAAATAATTTATCTAAAATTCTTCTTTAATTTTAAATAAAATATCCATTATTTTAATATCCTAAATTTTCTCTTTCTCCATTGGAATACATGGATCGCCATTATCATGGGAATTCCTCTTTTATCATAAAAAATGAAATTACTAGAAATTTCTCTTTTTTCTAATTAACTATTTATGCATAAATATTAAAAATTAATTTTCCATGGATATGATGAGAAATATTCATTTAACATAGGATGACTAATCCTAGAATATAACATAGGATGACTAATCCTAGAATATGGTAGAAAGTCCTCTTTTCACACTATGCATAAAAATGATTTATGTGTTAATTTTTAAACATTTTACCATAGATTTACTGTTATTACTGATGATTTTTAATAATTTTAAAAAGCATAAGGTTTAGTAATACAATATGATAGAATAACTATCATTTGGTGGACCAGTATCCAATTTATGGACTTAATCCCGAAGTTTATCATAATTTAAGTAACATAAAAGCATTAAAAAGCCACTTCTTTGGCCTCTAACTTGACTAGCATAGAGTTTACTTTTAGAATTAAGAATTGCTCCATGAGAAGCATCATTTGAATAGAGAATTGGTCATAGGAATGACCATTCTTTGGGGGAGAGAGAGATATGCTTCAAAAAACATTCTAATTAAGCATAATTGTAAACTTTATGTGATTAATCATTAAAATTCATTAGAGAGCTTCATATGCATTGAAGAACCATTCAATTGAATACTTCTCAAGCTTGAGAGGGGTTGAGAAGTGAAAAACATTTAGAAGATTAAGAAAAAAAACCATAAAGTCACACCTTACCTCTTGTTTTTCTTGATTCTCTATTCTTAGGAGAGGCCCCCAACCAATCAATTGGTTAGTATGTTGAGGAAAGCTCCAAGGAAGGTTGAAGAGAGAGAGAAGCTCCAATCTCTTCAAAATGTAGAGGATTTTTAGGGGATAATAGAAAATATGCTTTTTCTAATGTAATACTAGCATGGTCTAGTTCACAGATGAGAATACAAAAGAATGAGGGTCTATTTATCGGTGAAGGAGGCCACTTACTGAGTCCAACTAAGTTCTAGAATTTTCCAGCTTTAGTTTGGCTGAACTTGGACAAGATTTGGACCAGTTTGGCTCCCTTTTTTATTTGGTTTGATCCAGGAGAGAGGAGAGATAAAAATATCTTAATATTTTTTAGTTTAAAACTCATTCACATGTGTGAAATAGGTGCCTCCTTGAAGGCTCCCCCTTTCCTTACCAAGGTATCAAAATTGTATGATTACTTTAAAATATCTCATTTTTTTAGTAATATTTCATAACTTTAAACTAATAGACCTTGTACTCAATCAACTCTTCATCTTATGTGGGCATTTACTCATTTTTGGGTATTTTCTTTTATTCATTGGATTTATCTCATCCTAACACTTGGATTAATCTTATTGGTCCATAGGAACCTTAATTGGAACATAATCCAAAAATTTCAAAAAATCTTGACCCTTAGGCTAAGGTCTTTTATATCATTTTTAATTGATTCCTAATGCACCTTGGAAAATTTATTTTGATTTTTTGTTTCAAGGAAATATATTTTTGATATTTATAGAATTTATATATCGAAAAATATCTCAATATTGAATTATCACTCTCTAAAAATTTTTATCTCACTAGGCAAAAACAAGAAAAAATAATATTTTCTTGTATTTAGAAACATGGAATGATTACAGGGTATTGAGGTAAAGGCTTATTTATTATTCAGGCTGAGGAGGAATCTTATACACTACAACAGAATGAGGGTTTAGCAGCAAAAAAAAGCAATGCTTTTATAAGTAGAAGGGTACGGAGATGTTGGGCCTATATCACTGCTAAACACGCTGTTATTTTCGTTGCAATAGGTTTGCTGCTCAGCGTTGCTCAGCAGAAAAAGTACTGCATAATTTAAAAAAAGCTGGGGTAGACTGGGGAGTTTGTACATGACTCCCCAGTCTGCCCTAGCTCTTTTTTTTCTAATGTAGACATAGTAAAACTGACATAACTTCACATCATCATGGACAAGTGTAATGTAAAACTTGACTAATATAAAAAAGAAAAGACATTTTCAATTCATGGTTTTAGGAATGTCAAAATTCAGTTACAATACTTAGCGAAATTACATAAGTGTATGATTCCAAAACACTCATATACAAGATAAAGTGTAATGAAAACCTATGGAGCTAGGGGCTATCTAGATCTCATGTTGTGTGATTATTATTGTTCCTTGCAGCTCCAGCCCCTTCGCTTCTCCCATTTCCATTGCTATTGGCATGAACATTTGCACCATCGTTTCTAATTACATGATCCTAAAACACATTAAAACTAACACAAGTGAGAATCAGTTTTGCAAAAACAAAGAGGTTAAGGTTTAGGAATGTACTTACTTGCCATACTTACCAAGCATCTCTTCCAGTAATAACAATATATCCTTCATTTTGCACCCTATCAAATAGAGCTTGCAAACCCCATTGTAATGCAAAATCATATTCATCTTGCATAGGGGGCGGTTTGCTACTTCAAGCTATAGACATACAAACAAATGAACATTTTAGAAAGTTGTTATTTAAGATAACCTTCTTTAATTAAAAGATAAGATAACCTTCTTTAATTAAAAGATAAGATAACCTTCTTTAATTAAAAGATAAGATACAATTTGAGGCTAATATATACTTACAAATATTGTCGGGATATCGACTCTTCCTTCACCTGTAACATCACACCTCATGTTATTTTCCATCTATCCAAGAAAAAACATAAATACTTAAAACTCTTATGCATAGGAAGCTATCGGCATGCATAGGAAGCTACTGGCATAATGCATAAAGCTACCGACATGCATTGGTTGCTACCGGCATGCGTAGGTACCTATCGGAATGCGTTGGAAGCTACCGGCATGCATTGGAAGCTACTGTGCATTGGTTTGCTACCAGCTTCCATAGCTTTCTACCGGCATGCGTTGGTTGCTACCGGCATGCGTTGGTTGCTACCGGCATGCGTTGGAAGCTATCGGCATCATGCGTAGGAGGCTATCGGCATGCATTGGTTGCTATCGGCATGAATTTGTTGCTGCTATCGACTTTCATAGGTTGCTGCCGACATCCATAGGTTGTTATCGACATGTGTAGAAAGCCACTGGCATGCGTAGGAAGCCACTGGCATGCGTAGGAATCTACCGGCATGTGTAGGTTGCTACCGGCATGCCTAGGAATATACCAGCATGCGTAGGAAGCTACTGGCATGCATTGGTTGCTACCGGCTTCCATATGTTGCTACTGGCATGCATAGGTAGCTACCGGCATGTGTAGGTTGATGCCGACATGCGTAGGAAGCTACCGGCATGCATTGGATGCTACCGGCATGCCTTGGCTACTACTACTGGCTTCCATAGGTTGCTACTGGCATGCATAGGTGTTGAACTATACAAGTGAATAGGGTGTGTGCGGGAACAAGCCCTTAGCAAGAGGCTGTAAAAGAGAATCTGTAAATGTGAGAGAACTTGTGAAAAGGTGAGAAGTATCTACTAGGAGAGAATAAAGGGTAGCATGAGAAGATTTAGGAGGTGTGGAGATATTCTGGGAAGAGGTGGAGAGAATCAAGCAAAAGAGGTTGAGTGAATCAGGGAGAAATCAATGGGATTAGATGCTTGGATGTAAACTCTATAAATTGAGGCATTGGCCTAATGAGAATTTGCTGGTTTTTGATTATCCATGCCTACATTAAGCTATCAATTAATTGCTCACTAATCACATCTTAATTATCGTCTAATCTCTTTATTAATGATGTTGATTCTAGCATTTGATCCACCATAGCTCATCACATTGCTGCAAATTTAACATGGTATCAGAGCTAGCCTAGAATCCATCAAATTTATGAGCCCACTATCTTTCTAATCACCTAGCTAATCAAGATTAGTAGATAATCAAATTTTACCTCTTCTTTTCAAAGAGCTTCTATACCCCCAGCTGGTGGAGGGGCTTGATCTCCCTCCAGGCTTAATAATAGCCTCCAAGCTCTTAGCCATACATAGTCATACTCCCAAGGCTTCAGCCCATTCAAACAAATCGCCAAACCGCCGTCTACATCTGCTGATTTTTGCTAATTTTCTAGCATCATTTTTTTGAGGGAAAAATGAGATCTTGTCTGATCCAGATGAAATGGCTCTAATTCCTCTTGGCCCTAGGGGTTTTCAAGGGTGCTCTACAAGCTGGTGTGAAGACAGATTTTGATTTGATCAAGTCTACAGTGAGATCCAAGCTCTTTATTATCAAATCTACATGTGACTTTGGTAAAACAGAGATTAAGCATTCAATGTTTGGTCAAATCTTGTGTTTCTTGGCTTAATCCTCTACTAGACTAATTTCTATTGATAGCCTTGAAAGGATTTGAGTTCATTTGAACTCTAAGGCCTCAGATCTGGACTCCCCGCATACTCTGTTTTTTGCACACAAAACCGAGATTAATTTGCTAATCAATGATTAATCAACATTAATTACTATTTTTGGTACAATTGAGGGTTCAAATTAACCATTAGGTATCTGATACAGATCCCTATAACTTCAGATTGCAATTCAGAGATGGTTTGACACTCCAACCATTCCGTACAGATTTATTACCCTTGGTTTAATGTAATTTCTGGTAAAATTATGCTGATAAATTTGTAGTAATCATCATCTTGCATTTAACCCACACATAAATTCAAGTTATTCACAGCCAAAGTTGCATTTGGGAATGTGCATAAGAATGAATGCTATATGCATTATGTTGGGCACATTACATCATTGTAAAAATGGGATCAGACACTACCCTTGTCCAGAATAAGGCAAGAGGCAAGACCTCCCGCATAGATTTGGGTTTGCATTGCATAATGACACAAGATAAACATCAAAATCCCAAAAGAACTATCAATAATACATTAAAACATATTGCTCACATGGAGCAAGAACTAACGATGGACAAGCTCGTGGGCCTAGCCATGAAAGAAGAAGAACATCTCTTTCTAAGAGGAGGATCAACACCGAGAAGAAGCGCTAGACGAAGCATTGAAGGAAGACATGGACGCATGAAGAGAAGCTGCAACGACAAGAAGACTAAAGACAAGAGAAGATGTGAGGCTTCAAGAAGTGAGGAGCCATGTGAAAATCTCAGAGAGAGAGAGAGAGAGAGAGAGAGAGAGAGAGAGAGAGAGAGAGAAACCCTACAACCCAATGTAACCTGCCCCAACAGAGTAAAACCACCTCTGAGCCACTGATGATGTAGGCCATGTGGTAGATGTATGTGTGAGCACTTTAGTCAAGGTCACAGGCACTTGTAGTAGCCTTGGACACATAGAGAGAAAGAGTGTCAAGGACTATGAGTTTAGGGACTTGAGGCACTGGTCGTCGCGGACTATCAAGTAAGAAGGAAACTTGGTATAGGGTCCAGGTGTGCTAGGATTATTCACTTGAGGGGAGGTGTGCTAGGCACTATCAAGTAAGAGGGAAACTTGGTATAGGGTCCATGTGTGCTAGGAGTATTCACTTGAGGGGAGGTGTTGAAATATACAGGTGAATAGAGTGTGTGCAGAAACAAGCCCTTTGCAAGAGGCTATAAAAGAGAATCTATAAATGTGAGGAGAGAACCTGTGAAAAGGTGAGAAGTATCTACTAGGAGAGAACCTGTGAAAAGGTGAGAAATATCTACTAGGAGAGAATAAAGAGTAGCATAAGGAGATTTAGGAGGTGTGGAGATATTCTGGGAAGAGGTGGAGAGAATCAAGCAAAAGAGGTGGATTGAATCAAGGAGAAATCAATGGGATTAGATGCTTGGGTGTAAACTCTATAAATTGAGGCATTGGCCTAATGAGAATTTGCTGGTTTTTTATTATCCATGCCTACATTAAGCTATCAGTTAATTGCACACTAATCACATCTTAATTATCATCTAATCTCTTTGTTAATGATGTTGATTCTAGCATTTAATCCACCATAGCTCATCACATTGCTTTGCAAATTTAACAATAGGTAGCTACCGGCATGCCTAGGAAGGTACCGGCATGCATAGGTAGCTACCGGCATGCATGGAGCATGGAGCATGGGAAAATAAACAAACCCTAAACTTACAAAACCTATAACATGTAAAAGCATAAGAGAAGAAACATACAAGAAAGAGATCGCTTACCTTGTGAGGCTTGTATGTGTTGGAAACCTACAAAATCAAACCAAAATAAGAAAAAAGTGTATTAATAACAAACCCTAATCTTAAAATCCCTAAAACTTACAAACCCTATAAACATGTAAAAGCATGAAAGAAGAAACATACAAGAAAGAGATCTCTTGTGAGGCTTGTATATGTTGAAAACCTACAAAATTAAACCAAGTTTTAAAAAAAAGTATTAAGAAAAATCAAGATCTCTGACCATATGAAGCTTTAATGGAGAGCTCTTAATTAGAAAAAAAGAAGAAAATAAAAACTTAAAAGAGAGAAAAGAGAAAGGAAATACTCAAAAGATAGCTTTCATGGAAAGCTTGTTTGCATAGGAGATAAATGAAAATAGTAGACATACATTGCTTGAGCTTGAGGAGGATAGGGTAGGAGAAACTTGTAGAAGTGATAGACACAATAAAAACCTGTAAAACAAAACTCAGAGTACAAGTTTTTGTATTCAAAAGATAAAGCTACGCAGTAGCAAAAGAAGTGACAAAAAGCGGGATATTTTTAGAGTATAGCAGCATTTTTTCACTACTATAGACGCTGTTAAGTAGCGTTATTTTGCTGCTAAGCAGTAAAAATCACTACTGGGTAGCGAAAAAGTGATGTGAAGCAACGATAGATTGTTTGCTGAGCATCTTGAAAACCCTCGATATTTTCCTTCCCAAAACACTGCAAAAATGCTGCTACACTCCCGATGTGTTGTAGTGTTGTGTCAAGTCACATATGAAGGCACTTCCACTTCCCGCTTTGCTTTAGACCATTTATCATGGTTGGTCATATGATTACTATATCCCGAGTCAATGTACTATTTGTATTCACATTCATATACTCATGCTTTGATGCTCATGATTCACATAAAATAGTTGGTGCTTTTTTTTCTCCTCTCTTCCTTCACACACTGAAAGTAGATACACAGTTGCCTTGATTGTATATATTCCTCCTTGCATATACCTGTCTTTATGAAAACATTCTTGAATCATGTGTCCTACCTTTGCACAATAATGGCATATAACTCATCTTTTATCTTAACTCACACCATGGACTCTTCATTGATTTGCAAACCCACCTTGATATCCACTATGCTAGTAGCTGCTTTGATAGTTTCTTTGGTAACCTCGTCCATAGACTTCTTGAGATCCTCAACCTCTTGTAGTCCCTCTTGCATATTGTCGATCTCTAAAGTCACCACTTCTGCCAGACTCTCCATAGTCTCCTTTACCCATGAAATCTTCTCTCCCTCTTGCTCTGCCTCTCCCTTGAAACCCATAAGACTCCTATTGGTCTTTGATATTCTCTTCCTCTCTAACTTCCTATTCTACCTCTTTGTTGACTTCTCCCTCTACTTATGTAATAGGCTAACTCTTGATATCCTCCTACATTTGCTGAAGCTCCTCCCTGTAAGTGATTCTCTTACTGTATTAACTACCAACTCTTCAAATGATGTCAACTCATCTCTAGTCCATATATTGGTAGTAGCGAAAACTCTATACTCTACCCATACCTTGTAAGAATGCACTAACTTTATCATTCTCTTCAACCACATAACCAATTATTGCTAATGAGTCTACAAGGCTCTGGATCTTTCCCACATAATCCATAATGCTCATATTGTTCCATTTCATATTGTTGAGCTCTATTTTTAACTATAGCTTTCTTTCTTGTGATAAACTCTCATAGAAATTTGCTAAATCATCACATAATCGTCAACATGTGGAATAATTGAAGAGAAAGAGTCAAAGTTATAAGATAAAGCATCTTTTTATTCTTTAATATTCACCATTGCTTGAGAGCTACTTAGTAAGTAGCCCACTATAACAGACACTTTCTCTTGTGTCTTGAGGGCCTTGATTCTACATCATCTCCATTGATTAGGTCCCATAAAAGTCCATGGACTCCAAATACAACTTTATTTTGTACTGCCATGTGTGGTAATTTCCTTTGTCCAATTTCTTTATTACTGTAAGATTTCATCTATAAGTTGTAAACTCCTCATAATATTACTTGTGACTTCTGTCATATTTAAAACATGTCTATTTCATCTCTACCACCAACCCAAAGAATCTCTCAACCTCTCAATTCACTCTTTCACAAATATTTTCTCATAAAGATAGTCTGTCAACACAAGGTAGCTACAGGAGGCTGTGCTTTGATACGATGAAAATAATTTGTAGCAAACCCACACTATCAGATGCCTTGATCACTTGAGAAAAACAATATCTATAGACTCTCAAGAAAGAGCAAAAATCACTTAAAATTTGATTGAATTGTGAAGAGTTAATCTCTAGACACATAGATTATACTACCTATACTTGATATGAGGGATTAGTGATGTAATCAACATAAAGAATAAGAAATTAGTTAAAAACATTGAAATCTATAGTAGAGAGAGAAAATGAAGCCTATAGAGAGAGAAAGCATGTAGAAAAAAATAAAATTTGGACCCAAATTAATCTCTATTTCTTGTAGAGACTTACATTGATGATTGCTAAGATTTTTTATATTGAGAAACATGGGTATCCCAAACATGTGCATGAGAAGATAATGCACGATAGATTCTTTGGCCCTATTGCTACCCTACTTATGCAGGAAAGCAAAACTCCTCAGGAGTTGAACAGAGTTCAAGGGTACAACCTGGATGATGGCATTATGTATTATAATCACAGGCTATGCATTCCCAATGATGAGGGAACCAAGGACCAAATTCTGAATGAAGCCCATGATAGCCTTATAGCACGACATCCAAGTTTCATCAAAACCTACATGTCTGTAAAGAAAAGCTTCTTTTGGCCTGGTCTGAAAAAGGATGTACTGAATCATGTATGTCAATGTCTGACATGCCAGAAAGTCAAAGCTGAAAGAGTAAAAATGCCTTGGAAGTTACATCCATTGGCAGATGAAGTGAGAATGTATCAGTATTATGGACTTTATTATTACTGGATTACCTTCAGTGCAATCTGGTTACAACTCCATTTTGGTGGTAGTTGACAGACTAACCAAAGTTGCCCATTTGATCCTAGTAAAAGAAACCTACACTACAGTGGATGTGGCCAAAGTGTTCCTCAAAGAAATCTTTAGATTGCATGGCCTACCCAAGAGAATAGTAAGTGATCAAGATCCCAAGTTTACTTCAAGGTTTTGGACTGCATTTTTTGTGATTAGTGCTAAGGTGGATGATACCTAAGTCCAATCACAATGATGAATGAACTCAACTAATTAAGCTTTAGGCTCAAGCATAATTAGGCTACAAGATTGAGACTTGTACTTATAAAGAGGCTTGAGAGTTTGCTTCATTTTTCATTGCTTGAAAATGACCCCTTTTATATGAGGTGGTACATGGGTTACCTTGGGATCACTTTATGGGATAATTTCATTGCTCATGTGGCTTCTTGCTAGGTTTTCTATATGTTTGGGCTTACTTATACTCACTCCCTACCTTTCTTCTGCTTAGTGGCACCACATTTCTCAATACCCCCCCTTGGTGAGATATTCTTAGGATATTGCAAGGTGGTTGGATGTGACGTTTACAAATAGTTCACCCCCATGAATGTAGGTGTGGTAGGTGGATTTGACATTTGGACTTGTACATGGGATATCTCTCCCCTTGGGTGCTTGACTAGCTACTCTGGTTAGGAGTGTTTACATTTGCATCACTTCCCCTAGGTGCTCTCTGGCTACTCTTAGGTGGTAAAGCAATATTACAAACACATAGAATTGCCTACTCCCCCTAAAGCATGATTACAAACACATAGAATTGCCTACTCATTTGGTGTCTTACAACATATGGATTGATTATGTTAGGTAGTGGTTGGAGGCACTCCTATGTTGATGAGCCAAAAAAAATGATTAAAAATTGAGATTGTGTTAAGCCTGGTGCTAATCGCATATTAACCATATGCTTCAGGAGGCTCATAATAATCAAGGTAAGCCATGATGCTAATTTGCATACTTATGAGAGTGGACAAGATAGGCACACTCAACACCTTGTATTTACAATATGTTATGAACCATATAATGAAAGGCTTCTAATATAGATAGCCTCTAGCCTAATATTCTTTACATATTATCATGCCATGTGGCAATCCCTTTTCCACATTCTTTTATGTGGCTCTCACCATTCACACAATATCTCATGTGACAATGCCAAATTCTCATGGGTGAGTGTTTGGTTAATTGGATAGTGGTTAAGTGTGAGTACACACCCTTCTTGCTTAGAGAGGGGGTGTTGAAATATGTAAGCTTGGGTTGTTTGGTTAACCCACCTTCGAGATGCAAGATACTATCTTGTGTGTTGTGGAAAGATAAGAATGTCACATGAGATATTGTGTGAATGGTGAGAGCCATGTAAAACAATGTGTAAAAGGGATTTCCACATGTCAGGATGATGTGTAATGAAGATTGGGCTAGAGGGTATCTATATTAGAAGCCTTTCATTATATGGTTCATAACATATTACAAATACAAGGTGTTGAGTGTGCTTATCTTGTCCACCTCTCATTAGTGTGCAAATTAGCTTCATGGCTTATCTTGATTAATATGAGCCTCCTTAAGCATATGGTTAATATATAACTAGCACTAGGCTTAGCGTGATCTCAAATTATTAACAAAATATAGGTAAAATAATAAAAACTATTGGGCATGACCTGTCAAAGGAATGGGTCTAAAAAAAATAGAACCAAAGAGATCATAGGCCTTTTATATCTTGGCTTCTCAATGAGTTAAAATAGAGAGAAAGAGAATGCACAAATGGGAAGGCCACCATTGTGAAAGTACCAAGGATTCACCTGCCAAAATGAAGAAAAACGTAAGATCAATGTCCATGATTGTATCTAATCATTACCAAACAAAAGTGCATAGTGTTTATTCTGTACCTTGCACCTCAACGAGTCGCTCAGCTCCACCCCATAGTGGATGATTATTTTCCCCCCTAATATATGTGGCACGCTTTCCTTTTAGGTGGAGTGACTTGCTCAAAAGGTCAGTGAAGTGTGTAAAGCCATAGTTTGTAGGCTGATGCATAATTAACGTTCACTCTCATATATGTTGGAGGATGGACGCTTGGTGGGTGCCGAATAAACACCCCAACAATCAACATTATTACTTGCACACTCATGGCATACACCTCATTTGATTGAAAAATAATTTAGAGTTTTCTTTTAATTTCCCAATACTATTACTAGCGAAAGTGGTGATTCATATCTCTTCAAAATATATCTCATCTCAAGAGCGATGGTAACTCTCTTGTAACTCAAGATATAAAGTGCGTTGTAGAGCTAGATCATGCGCTCTTATGGTCTCCACTACGTCACCAAAATGATCACAGATGTAAGTGGTTTACAAAGGTTCCATCCGCTCTTATGAAATCATTGGCAAGCACACAAGCAACCTCAACAAGCTCTTTCTGCCAAATGTTCCAGCCGAGGGACTAGCGGAGTGTCCTTATTTATAGGCAACCCTATTGGAAAATCTACCCACATCATTGAAAATCCTCCTAAAGATGAGGGTTGGCTTCCTATATTTCTGGACTTGTTCAAGCCCCTGACAAACTTTGCCAACCTACTGTAATGCCTCGGAGCCAAGTTAATATTAGAACCTTGTTGGAACTAGAAATAGTTATGTTCAAAATACAAGTTAGGGTTTTCATGCGCTTACTGGTGAGATGTTTCTCCCAATTATATTGTCAGCTATATCAATGATGGTTCCCAAAATAGCCATGTGCTTTGGTGATATATTCTGAAACACTTGTATACAAAAAAATAGCCATGTGCTTTGGTGATATATTTTGAAACACTTGTTCATATCAAGGTGAGCCTACTTCTGTGTTTCTTTGAGATTTTCATCAAGCATATTTGATTGTTGCCACCAAAACCAATTTCCATCTCGGGTCCTTAGGGTTATGTTCTTGGGGGGGCTTCCTCGGGAAAAGTCTCGAACTCTCCCATTGATGGCACATAACCATGCCTATTGAAGCTCTCTTCAAGTTCCAAAAGATGGTCGTCTATAGTTTGAATGGCTGGATTCACAAAAAGCCTATTGAATTTTATAGGTTGGAAGTCTCACATCATCGACAAAGTGCGAAGACAACCAGTGCTGCAACATCTCAGTTTGCACCAACCTCCCAAAATTTTCAGGTAGGAAGGGCAAGTTCTTGTCCTCCTCTTCCACCAAATTTTTTTTCCGAGAAAAGATCCTTTCATTAGTTATAAAAAAACCCACTGGGCTACAAAACCCCTCTCCTACTCATAGGAAGGAAGAGCAGATGTAAGATTCCTCCCCAGCCTCTCAGGATGTCCAGTATCTTCCTCTGTAGTCAAATCCCTCTTCAGAAATATAAAAGATCTTGTTTTGGCCTAGAGAGAGAAAATATTCTAGAGAGAGGTTATTCAGATTTTGAATATTTTTGGATAGAAAAATTTCTCATCTTATTAAAATAAGTTTCCCTGAAACAGAAGTTCAAAAAGATTTCTAGAAGGTGCATTAGAAATCAAGTATAATCTGCTCATCAAGAAGCCTTATTCTAGGGGTCCAGATTTTTGAAAAATTTTAAATTAAGGTTCCTATGGGCCAATAGGATCAATCCATGTGTGGGGAGGAGATAAATCCAATTTGTAAAAGAAAATAACCAAAAATGAGTAAATGCCCACATAAGATAAAGAGTTGACTATGTGCAAGGTTTATTAGTAAAGAACTATGAGTATTACTAAAAAAATGAGATATTTTGGGTATAATGATTCCATTTTGACACATGTGTAAGGAAAGGGGATCCCTTCAAGGAGGAGCCTACTTCACATGCTTGAATGAGTTTTAAACTAAAAAATAATGTGATATTTTTATCTCTCCTCTCTCTTGGATCAAACCGAATCAAAAAGGGACCAAACCAAATCAAAATAGGCACCAATCTAGGTCCAAATTCAACCAAACTGAATCTGGAAAACTCTAGAAATTAGTTGGTCTTGGTTAGAGCCTCCCTCTCCTATAAATAGAACCTGAGCCCTTTGTAAAAAAGTAGGAGAATTATACTATGCCAACACCATATTGGGGAATTTGGAAATTTCCTAAGTCCCACTTTGAGAAATAGACCTATTTTTTGTGCATTTTGTATAGAAATATTTGTATTTTTATAGCCAAACCTAAAAGTTTACCTTATCTATGAGAATAAAGCAAATTAAATGTTGAAAAAATAACTAGAAAACTATAGAGTATGTGTGTTTTCCTAAGGAATTTCTTCTTTACTTCACTTTATATTAATACATGATGCTTGGACATCAATGCATTCTCTCTCTCTCTCTCTCTCTCTCTCTCTCTCTCTCTCTCTCTCTCTCTCCAACCCTTGACCTTTGACTACATATGCATAGTCACCATACAATATAATAGTATGGTTATAATTCTGGTTAGCTCTTTCTAGTAAGTTGGAAAGAATATGTATGTGTGGTTAATAGTCTCGAAAAGAAAATCCCAAAAAATATTACTTAGAATTATTTGAGATCAAAGCACACTATATTCTTTTCGTCTATATTTGTGCTGAATGTTTCTAAGTTGGAAAAAGGATATCTACGTTACCCTTGAAAATAAAAATCAAAACAACAATAATGAGACTAATTTGAGATTTAATATATCTAGTCTACTTTGCATTCATACTGCAGTCATTTAATATCAAAGCACAGTTGGTATATTTTTTCATCAAAGCCCGTTCTCTCCATCAAAATATAGTTAGAATATCACTCTTCCACGATGATCTTGTTTACAAAACAATCAAGTCTTCTATGAAATCACAACCCAAAAACCTTGAGCTAGTCTCCAATGTTGAAAGAATTTATAAACACCAAGGTATAAGTTAGAGACATGAATGTATTGTTGCCTTATCACATCATTTTTGCGGAAGGTAAAATTCTAAAGTTTTTTAATGAAATGTCTAGCTACACGACCACAAGATACTTCATAAAAGTATATTTTTGATCGTGTGGCCAAAGATCACAAAAGACAATATTATAGGACTATTGAATTAAGAAGCAACAATGCATATAGTTGCAATGAACATTTTAGAATATATTTCCATACACACATGCTACAACACTTCCCACATTAATATGCATATAGGACATATGTGTAGATCATACTTAGAAAAACATATTTTAAGAGGAAAAATATTCGACCATGTGGCCAAATATCAATAGACACCAACTTGATACCTTTGATAATATGAGTCATACCAATATTTCAATCAAAGCAGTGCAATTGCAATTGGCAAAAGCATTGTAGCTATATGATACAAAAAAAATTCTTCTTATATATTTGACCATGTGGTAAAACATCAAAAGATCCAACACTTTAGACAAATATTTGGATCAAAGTAATGCAATTGGAATTGATTCAAGCATTCTAGCTACCATACAAGAAATTGCTTCTTCCAATATAACTTCAACAATATACTTGAAAATAAAATTCAAAACAACAATACCGAGACTAATTTGAGATTTAAACTTTTCTAGTATATTTTGCATTCATGCATGCATTCATTTAATATCAAAGCACAATTAGTATACCTTTTCATAAAAACACATTTTCTCCATCAAATTACATTTAGAATATTATTCTTCATTGAGGAGCTTGTATATAATACAATGAATTCTTCCATGAAATCACAATCCAGAAATCTTGAGCTAGTCTCTTTGATGTTGAACGCATTTATAAACACCAAGGTACAAGTTGTAGAAAAGAGTGTATTATTTTTGTGTCACATCATTTTCGTGGAAAGTACAATTTTTGAAGGTTTTTTATGAAGTTTCTAGCTACACGACCATTTATGTAGTCATCCTTATATCCTAGCTGATGAGCAAGTTGCATTGCTTCCATATCCTTTAGAGTAGAAACCAAAGGAATCCGCTTTAACCTCGATACTTGTGAGACTTCAATGGATGGGTTGGATGAATTGAGACTCTTGATGATGATCCTTGTACAATTGATGATCTCTTCAAGCAAGAAGTGATTGAAGATTGTTTCATATATATTCCATCTCCACGATTGATATTCTTGGGTTGTACTGATGATGAAGATGACATAGCATTATCATCTCCTTTAAGCCATGTATCAATCACAACCTTGAATTGTGTGTACAAATCATGTCCATATTGAACTGGCTCAAGTCCATATCGATCAAATTTTATGACTTCACGTGCATCATGGGATCCACTTAAGCGAGTCAAGTAGGGTAGAAGTTCCTCAATCAAGATTGAGTCTCCTTGGTTAACATCAAATGTCTGTGGATAGATGCAGTTCTCGAGAGGGTTAGGACACCCCTTGTAGGGACTATCATCTATCAAAATAGTCTTGCTATGTTCACAAACATTGCCATATTCGTTCCACACATACTGAAGGGGCTTGAACATTGCTTCCACCCCCATCTTGTCTGGCCGATAGATGATCTTGAGTGGATGCGTATGGCATTTCTCCTGTCCCCAAATCTTGAAAAAAGGATATCTCCTTTTTGCATAGCTCTCCAAGCAATTGATTATTGTGATGACATTTTTGTGTGAAGCTGTAGGCCAAACTCCCACTTGGAATCTTGCCAATGTAGCTTCAAGAAACTCAATGCATCCTAGTCGAAGAACAACCCATTGCTTGCCCACTCGAAAACTTTGGAACCTCTTTGATGTGGAAAAACAACGTTGTAAAAGAAGACCATTGAGATCAAGTATCACACATAGTTTGGTAGCACTTTTCGCCAAGGCCACATCACTTACTTTGTTTGCTCTGCTCAAATTTGCCAAATATGCAAATAGACTATTCTTAGTCAAATTTGAATCATTCTATCATACAACACAAAGGTTTAGAGCAAAATAGACATCTAGTCTCTTACAAGTTTCTTTTTTCATTTTAGAGCTAGTAAGCTAAGATAAAAACATTATATATAGTTCAATAGGGCTAAGTTTATTGTACTATTCCATGTGTACATTGTATAAGACATTAAATTTAATATGCAAATAGTATGCAGGGATGGTAGATACTTCATCAAAATATATTTTTGACCATGTGGCAAAAAAATCTCAAAAAGTAATATTATATGACTATTGAATTAAGATACAACAATGTATATAGTTGCAATGAACATTTTAGAATATTTTTCCATACACACATGCTACAATATTCCACATTGATGTGCATGTAGGACATGCATGTTGAGCATACTTAGAAAAACATATTTCAAGAGAAAAAATATTAGATCATGTGGCCTAATATCAATAGACACCACATTGACACCTTTGATAATATAAGTCATACCAATGTTTCAATCAAAGCACTGCAATTGAAATTGAAAAACTCAATGTAGTTGTATGACACAAAACATTTTCTTCTAATATATTTGACCACATGGCAAAATATTGAAGGACACAAAACTTTAGAGAAAACCAATACCAACATTTGGATCAAAGTAATGTAATAGCAATTGATTGAAGCATTCTAGCTATACCATACAAGAAAATATTTCTTCCAACATTATCATGTACTTCATACTTGTATTTTAATACAGAAGCACAAACTTTTTGCAACCAATTTTAGGTACAATATGATGAAAATATTTCTAGAAATAAGGACTCTTAAACAATAAACACAAAACTGAGAGAAATAGGCTTGTAAGGCTTGCTTTAGATAGCACCACAAAATGAGAAAATATGTAGGAAATGTTATGTCATGAAATCATCCTCCAAAACACAAGTTCAACCTTACACCATAGTGTTCTCATTGACAAAAGTTAGAGATAGAGAGGTTCAAACACTTGAAGTAGCCTTCAACCTCTCTTTCATAATAATATTTGCTATGTCTTGGCTTGATTCATCCACACCCTCCGGCGGTAGGTCAAGAGCTAGAGCACCAATGGGAGGAACCTCTTGAGCACTTGTAGGTGGGTTGGCGCTCTCATGGGCTCTCCAACATGCCGCTTCAATCTCTCTTTGCTCTTGACTATTGCACACCACTGCAATAGTCTTCATGTGATGTTCCAATGCGAGCGTTGATGCAACACCACATGAGAATATATCACATACAACCTCATGTGCATCATTGAATGCCTTGATTGTAGCCTTGATGACCTTTTTCTTTCTAAATATGGCCTTTGCAATAGTTTGTTCTTCTTCAAGCTCTCCATCCTTTCCTTCTTTGTCAATGGCTTCAATGGATTCATTATCCAAAGTGCATGGCTTGTTGGAACATATCGATCTAGATTGATGAAGCTTTTCTCCATGGTCACAAGTGTCAACACAACAAATGAATCCATGGCCCCAAAAGCAAGACTCTTGGCCATTGGTAGGAAGTCAACACTTCCAACTTGCATATGGTACTTGCATGAAAGATTCTCAAGGGCCTCCTCCATAGCTGCCATTTGTTTGCGGTTGAGAAATGACAACAAAATGAATTGTTTAGGCTCACATGTCATTTTTAACAATGTGAAGACCACCTTTCCAAACATGATAGAATCCCATGTCATGCCCCCAACTCCATGTGCCGCTTCTAGGACAACCACACCAATGGTAATAGGATCTTTATACACATTGTATATAAGATCGAATGCCTCAAGGTTGCACCCCACAATATATACTTGCCAAGGTAAGCTAGTAGAAGAATGAAGAGGATCTTGCTTCTTCACAATAAGAAAGTTCACAATGTCTTTTGCACCATTTGGCAATGGTCCTGCATCAGCCCCACGTGTGAGCTTTTTTGACACCCAATCACTGCAAACACCTAAAATCTTTGTGTATACATCGTTGGTGATGTCGTATTCAGCAACAAGATCTTCCCAACTCTTCATCATACTATTGCTAGCATGAGTTGAGGCATTGAAGAGAGAAACTAGCTCCTCATGGAGCACCCTATCTTGCTTGATTTGCTTTGCCCTTGTCTCCATGTCAACAACATCCTCTTTGTCCCATTTGTTTCTAAGAAAGACGATGTGTCCATCATTAACTTCCTTTTGTAATGTGAGGATGTCCCCATCCTTTAGACCCATAAGGCAACGAAAAGTTGCGGGAGAAGGCTGCCTTCCCTTCTTTGTGGTGGTATCCTCTTGAGATGAAAGCTCTCCCTTTGAGTATCTCTTCATGATGGTAATCCAACCATCAAATATCTCTTGTGTGCTCACTATCATATGACAATCACGTGATGCACACTTTTCTCCAATGTATTCTATAAATCTCTATCAAAAATAAAAATATGAAATGAGAAAGAAAACACCAAATGCATCTTGAAAAGACAAGCTAAGGTTGTACATCATTACCTCCCATGGTACTCTTTGAGGACTACCCTTTGGAAGCCCTTGTTGAGGTTTTGGTGGAGACCCAAATGCTATCCATTGATCCCTTACTTGTTGAAGTTGCTCAAGATAAGGACCATTCTTCATAACATTGTGGGATTCCATATTTGTCATCCTAGAAAGCTCAATGCACATTTCAGCAGGACAGTCCACCAAGATTCTTGCATTCCTTGTGGCATATAGATGTTTGGTTGCTAGGCATCGATGAGTGCTACTTAGGATATAGATCTTTGCCGCATGGATTGAGTGAAGACCTGATATGATCCAATAGGAGTAAGAATGTAGCTTATCCACTTCCACCTCGTGTCACGATGCATGGGTCGCTTCACATCACTCTCCAAAAAGGGCATGAGGTATGCTACTGTTGCTGGATTCATGGGATTCTTTACAAAAGATGATGTCAACTTTTGCACATAATCCCAACAAAGTGTTCTATAGGCATATAAAGGTGGTGCCTTATAGCATCTACCAACATCAATAGGAAACTGTGTGGTTGAGCCAAATGGAAAGTATTTTTCAAACATGTGAAATCTTGAACCATCCTTTTTACCCTTCTTCTTAACCATGTCTGGAAAGTCAAAGGTTCTTTCAACACCCTTGACTTCAAGTGACACCAAAGGTGTTGCTTGGATTACTTGTGCCTTTGAAGATTGGTTTGTGTTGTCTAGAGGAGTGTTAGGAGGTACACTCACACCAAGAGCCTGTGAGTTTGAAGCTATTGATTGTGCTTGTGCATCTTGAATCTTTGTCCTCTTCTTTGGTCGAACACCATGTTTTGTAGGAAAAAGAAGTTCACTATGCTTGATAGACTCAAATGTAGCTATTATGTCCTGTGTGCCTGATATCTCCTCTGGGAGGCTCCAACCCATTGCTCTCAAAGAGTATACTTCATCCTCTTTTATATGTGTAGATTGAAAAGATAAGGGATCCAGGTTGTATTCAATGTTCTTTCCCTTGATCTTTACTACAATACACGGGATCCCTTCCTTCCCAGCACATCCATCCATCAACCCCTCAATGATCCCAACTTGATCATATGTTGAATCCTGAAGCTTTGAAGCATATAAAAGGACATTGTTTGCCCTTTTTCCTTCTTTGTCATAAACATCCATAAACCAAGGCCACACAAAATCCCCACTAACTCCATCAATGATTTGATTCTCCTTCCTTGCCGAAGTAGATTTCTTTGCCATTGAATATACCTACATAAGTACAAAAAATAAGATATATTAGAAACAAATCTCAAGTTTTGACCACATGGCCAAAGCTTTACTCAAGAGTGTTATGATTACCATATGCATGCATAGGATTTAAACAATGTATGTCCAAATATCATCATAGAAAGAGTTTAAGTTAGAATTTAACCATATGGCAAGATATTGCATAGAAATATTAGGTTTTGACCACATGGCCAAAACTTTATTCAATAGTGTTATGATTATAATATGCATGCATAGGATTTGACCATATGGCAAAAACTTTTCTCTTTCTAGTTTTACTCTCAGAAGGAATCTCTACCTAGCCTTGAGGCTTTTCCATATACAAGTGATCTTGATCCATATACAATTTCAGAACACAAAAAGAACCATCTTTGTAAGCTAGGTGCTCATAGATTTTAGCTATAATTTCATGCAACAATCAAACACAGGTGAGCATGGATTTTATCCATACTCTCATGCCACAATGAAAGGTTTATTTGTAATGCCAATTTTCATGTAGACATGGTCATAGGTTCATCATGGACCTATTATAGTGGAAGTGGCCAATTGATATTTCATATTCATGGGCTTTTTGAAGAGATGTCTTCTATAGAATTTGACCATGTGGAAAAAACTTTGCTTTGTTTAGTTTTACTCTTAGAAGACACCTCTACTTGGCCAACTTCCTTGAGGCCTTTCAATATACAAGTGATCTTGTAATTAAGATGATTGAAAAAGATTTTTAGAACAGAAAAAGAACCATCTTAGTAACCTAGGTGTCCATGGATTTTAACCATGATTCCATGCAACAATCAAACATAGGTGCTCGTGGATTTTAGCCATACTATTATGCAACATTGAAAGAATACATGATTTTCTTACTTTTTTCCCATAATTTCAAATTTTGTTTGACATCATGAAATAGAGAGACAGTGTGTTACATGTAACAATTGAGATACAAAGATTTGACCACAAGGCAAAAGCCTATGTGTCCAAAATGTTGAATGTAATAATTATAAGGTAGAATTTGACCATATGAACAAATCTTGTGACAATGGAGAGCACTAATGTTAGAGATCACTAATGGATATACATAAGTGAGCATTGATTTTATCCATACTCTCATGCCACAACGTTTGGTTTTTTTGTAATACCAAATTTCATGTAGACATCGTCATAGATTCATTGTGGACATATTGTCATGAAAGTGGCCATTTGATAATTTATATTCTATGTGTAGCATGGATTTTTGAAGGAGATGTCTTCTATAGAATTTGACCATATGGTAAAAACTTTGCTATGTTTGGTTTTACTCTTAGAAGACAGCTCTACTTGGCCAACTTCCTTAAATCCTTTCAATGTACAAGTGATCTTGGATATAAGATGATTAAAAAAAAATAGAACACAAAAATAACCATCTTAATAACCTAGGTGTCCATGGATTTTAACCATAATTCCATGTAACAATCAAACATAGGTGCCCATGGATTTTAGCCATATTATTTTGTGACATTGAAAGTATGCATGATTTTCTTACTTTCATCCGATTTTAGTCTGATATGCAATAGAGACACATGTTATGTGTAATAGTTGAGGTACAAAGATTTGACCACAAGGCAATATCCTATGGCTATTTCAGAAAGAAGCTTTCATATTGACCATGGCTTTTGGCCACACAGTCACTTTTGTTTGAAGCATCATATAACCAAAAGTATATTTTTGTTACCTCTTTTGTAAGCATAAGTATATGTGTGTCTTGAAAAAGTCATTTCATGTGAAATGCATACATATACAGAGAATTATTCTACAATGTCCAATTAGTCTCTATTGTGCTACATGGATAGATCACTATTTTCTGCATAGCGAGTGATTACACATATGTGAAAGTAGTATATAGAAGTACGCTTATACAAGCAAGGTCAACGCAGCATACAAGAAGAATTAGCAAGACAGAAGCATTCTCAAGGGACAAGGTCGCATCTTTGCCAACAAGAGTGTTGAAAAACTGATCAAGGTTAGTTTCATACTTGTTTTCTTATTTCTGCATTGTTTGTTTTTTCAAGTAGGCTCTTAGTCAAGAAACATTCTCGATTTTAAGAAAACTGGGTGTGAAGTTAACCATATTTTTATTTTTATGTCATGAATGTACTATATGATCTCATTTATCTTACTAGGCTAATTTTGATTAAGAAAGATTAATTATTTAATTAAGTATAATGAACCAGAAAATCAAGAAAACAAAGAACATGCATGAGGCAAAGAGCCTACCTTTAAATGGCTATGGTTACGATGCTTGCTGGCAAAGTTCTAATTAGCGTCAATATTGTGAATGGTTGTTGTTGTTGCGAAGCTTGGTGGCAAAGTCGCTTCTGATTAGCGTCTGAGTGGCGTCTGATTAGCGTGTGAAGACAGAAACAAGAAGATGAAAAGAAGTAGATATGCAGATGAAACATACATGAAGCGTCAAAATCTTGCTTAAGCACAACTAAATCTTTTGATTAGAGAGCTTAGGTGAGGCATAATGCAGAGAAAACATCACAGAGAGCAAGAACAAAAACCATGGTCGAAAGTGCGAGCAAGAAGAAGAGTACGTTTTTAGGAGAAGAGGGAAATCGTAGAGAGAGAAGATAGAAAGAGAGGGCCAAATTCGAATTCTTAGAAAAGGTTCACATCAGTAAAGGATATCTTCTTTAATGAAGCATATATTCTCAAGAATATATCACATTTAATGAAGAACGTTTATAAAAAATGGACGTTTGACAATAAATGGAATTATTTAAAAAAATCACTTTTAGGTTCACATCATTAAAGGATATCTTCTTTAATGAAGCATATATTCTCAAGAATATATCACATTTAATGAGAACGTTTATAAAAAATGGACGTTTGACAATAAATGGAATTATCTTTAAAAAATCACTTTTATCAAAGTTTGTAATAAGAATTAAGCAATCGATTTTTTTTCATATCACATAGGTCTTACCGTGGGGCCGGGGACTACCGGAAGCCCCCGGACCCTACCGCTGGGGGGGCGTTGCCCCCCGTCCCCCACCAAACCCCGGGGGTCCGGGGGGCAACGGCTGGGGGCGTTGCCCCCAAACCCCCACCAAACCCCCACCAGGGGGGCGTTGCCCCCCGGACCCCCGGCTGGGGGCGTTGCCCCCCAGACCCCCACCAGGGGGGCGTTGCCCCCCGGACCCCCCACTGGGGGCGTTGGGGCGCTGCCCCCCGGACCCCCGGCTAGGGACGTGGCCCCCAGACCCCCACCAAGGATGCTGCCTCCTAGACCCCCATTAGGGATCATTGCCCATAGCAATTAGTGCCTCAAATGTCGTTTAGAGTTTCCAAGAAATCCACTACTATAGTGAACAATATTATAATATTATAATATTTTAAAATATACTATTATAATATAATATTATTTTATATTATGATAATAAGTTATATTATTAAATAATAAATATTAAAATATTATGTTATTAAATATAATATTAATGTATTGATATATTTTTTTATAAGACAACATAGAAAGTAATAAGTTAGTTACATAGGATTACTCATTTTGCATCATTTATTGCTTTGCTAAAAGAGTTCCTATGTCTACATAGATATTTCAAGAGCTGTTGAGACTATTCTAATATTAATGCCATATAAAATACGATTCATATCTTGCTATTCTATTTTCACGACCTTTACTTTTCATTATATGGATAAATCTACTCTTTTTAAATCTACTTTTTAATTTCACACAACTCATATTTGTTACTTCTTAATGTATATTACTGACAATGTGCACTACATTTAGGCCATAATACCAACTATTGGTATATGATTATTCGATTTTGCATCCAAAATTATTGCTTATGCATGCACTAACATTTGTGCTTTCCAATATATTAATAACTATTCTACTTACCACGTGGACATAAACTTTGCACCAACCAAATCTTATTCATACTATGCCTGCAATACATTAAACCTTGAGAGGATTCGACCATGTGGCTAAAACATTCTCTAAACTTGCACACCACCATAAATTGTCTTCCCATGGAAAAGTCACATGATCTAAGTATATTTTAAGAATGATAATCCTTGAGAGGATTCAATCATGTGGCTAAAACATTCTCTACACTAGTTCACAATAAATTGTCTTCCATGAAAAAGTAACATATGATCTATAGATATTATAAGAATGATAAGCCTTGAGAGGATCAGACCATGTAGCTAAAACATTCTCTACACTAGCACATAATAAAGTGTCCGCAAAAAAGTAACATATGATCATATATGTTTTAAGAATGATAATCCTTGAGAGGATTCAACCATGTGGCTAAAACATTCTTTACACTAGCACACAATATACTGTCTTCCATGGAAAAGTAACATATGATTTGTACATATTATAAGAACAATAAGCTTTGATAGGATTTGATCATGTGGCTAAAACATTCTCTACACTAGCACACAATAAATTGTCTTCCCATGGAAAAGTAACAGATGATCTACCCATGTCTTAAGAATGAAAAGCCGTGCGAGAATTTGTCCATGTGGCTAAAACATTATGTAGACCATCACACACACCATGAATACTTTTTATACTAAAGTAAGATATGATGTGCATATATACTAAAGTAAGATATGATGTGCATATATTATAGGCTATTGAAGTTTTGGCCATATGGTCAAAGCATCCATCTCAACTAAGCAATGATGACTACATAGACCTTTTTTATCTAGTAACTCAAGTAATCTAGATCAAGGATATACTACTATGTTCATTGAGAAAACAAGTTTTGGCCATGTGGTCAAATTTATTCTCTCTCTTATGATGTTGGAAAATGGAATATTGCACTAATTTTGTAATGTATACTTCAGCTTGTCATCTATTAATGCATGTTTTCATAATCAATGCTATGTGATTACTTGATGAATATAAGATCACTCAATCTCTTATGATTAAATGTCTTATGATGAATATAAGATCACTCAATCTCTTATGATTAAATGTCTTATGATGAATATAAGATCACTCAATCGCTTATGATTAAATCTCAAATTTTTTCACTTACTCAGGCAACATGGACCAAGACTTTCATTGTGGGGATCGTGTCAATTTGATGATGGATCGAGATGTTGTTGCACTTGGAACAGTATGTGCAATACGTCCAACTGACACATGCCATGGGCAAGTCCTTGGAGATGGATTTTTGTCAGTTTCCATCGACAACTGCCTAAATGATGTAGCTTGCTTGCCATTTCCAAACAACAATGCAACAAAGGTCATTCAGGTAGTGGGTAGTTTTGTAAAGTGGGAAAAGAAAGATGTGGTGGTTGTTATAGGTGCCGTCATGATTGTTGATGATGATCATGCGGTGCCACCTTCTAATGATTTTAATGCTGTTGGAGATGCGGACACTCCAAGTATCCGTGAAAGTTGGAAAGAGCGTAAAGTGATGCTCTGGACAGAAGGCAATGAGAAGTACGTTGGAACAGGGATTATTCTCTTAACATTTCCATATGATGTGATTAACTTTGATCTATTAGGAGAAGAAGATGTGGCTGTGGTGGTAGATCAGATCCTTGATCCAAGTACAGGGACAGACACATGTGACATGCTTCAGTGCGTCAATTTGGTTAGGTGGCCTATCAAACAGGTCACCTTTGATGATGGTACACCACTGCTACATGAACAGGAAACACAAGCTTTCACATCTCCAAATGAGAGCATAAAAGATGTGTGTGAGGAAACTGAGGACTTTATTTCAGGTTCAAAATCCATTTTCTTACAGAAGAGATCATATTGTATGATCAATAGAAGGCCTAGAATTCTTGCTCTCAAAGCTTCAAACTTGAGAACCTCAATGGAATCAGTTTTACTTGTTGCTACAATTGATTGTTGTCCTGCAAAGTGTTGTCAATATGCTGATAGAGATGTAGTACACCAATTGCGGAGGCACTTCTGAGGGTTACGTTTGGAAGAATGTACCAACTATGTTTATGATGTTTTGGAGTCATCATGCCGCATTGACAATATGGGTACACGAAAATACAGTTTTATATTCAATGGGAAAGTTGTATGCGGTAGGGCATGGTATGGGATGCATGGCATCCCCAAAACATCTTTCTATAGGTATAGGTTGCATTTTGAGAATGGTGTAAGGAGGGCAATGCATGGCAATAAAGGAGCAATTAGAGCAGCTTGGGATCACACACAAATGGGCAGGGCAATCTTGAGAGACTTTATTGAGAAGAATGCAGAGCAAATGCCACATAAAAGTAGAACCATGCAGGATGGTTCCAGAGAGACACAATTGATCATCCCAGATGTTTATAAGCAAATAGACATATGGGAAGAAGTGAATGCCACATTAGATGCTATTGGATGTAAGCAAATGTCTTTGTCCACATTCAATTGAATTTGGAATATAGAGTTCAAGCATGTCACCTTAGCAAAGACAAGAGATTCTCCAAATGTAGTGTCTGCTCAGAGATCAAAGAACAACTTGCAGCAACCAAATGCCTTGAAGAACGCAACATACTATTGAGGAAGCATCGAAGTCACATGCTGCAACAACAAAGTTGTCGAAACATATACTATGGATAGCGTCTAGCATCAGTGCTAAATCCTGAAAAGAACTTGTGCATCATACATGACAAGATGGACCAACAAAAGACAGCTATCCCGAGGTTGAGAGTTCGATCAAAAGAGACAGATAGATCCACTCAACTACCAGTTTCTTTGACAGGCATGATCACACATGGGCATGGGGAAGGAAGATATGGGCACTTTGCGATTGATCTTTGGCCCCATGATCCTAACTTCACAGTTGCCTCATTGTCTCTGTGTTTCAAGAACTTGGAGCGACTTGACAGGCATGAAGCTGGTGATCTACAACTAGATGGAATGCCAAGATCAAGCTCTTTGTTGCTACATGCTTTAAACTCAAGGAAAGCACTAGACTACCATCAACAAGGTTCTCATACTACTACACAAATGGAGGACATAATACTACAAGATGGACAACAAGGTTTTAGACGACTACCAGAGAACTTGTTGCTACAGCTAGATAATTGTGGATCAGAAAACAAAAACCGTTATCTCTTTGCATATTTATCATTGCTTGTGGCACGAGGGACCTTCAAGATGATCCAAGTTGGGTTTCTCATGGTGGGTCACACACATGAAGACATTGATGCAATGTTCAGCAAGTTCTCAAAGAAGCTTAGAACAAGCATGACATTCACTTTTCCTCACCTTATGCGGCATTTTCAATTGTGCCAGTCAACAAGGCCTTCTCCTTTTTTGTTGACACATGTACCAGACTTCAAGAGTTACATTGAAGGATACTTATGTGACTCCAGCAGGGATGCACTTGTTGGTCACTCAAAACCACTTCACTTTCGTTTCTACATGCAAGGGGATACACCTCTAATGCAATACAAGATCCATCCTAAGTCAGTAGAATGGTTGCCAAGAGAAGGCGGTATTGAACTATGGAAAAGAGACTCAACAACAAGAAAGCCTACCCTTCCAAAGGGTCTTCCAACCTTGCTACCCATGTATGAGTATATTAAAGATCATCAAGATGTGGTAAGTGGAATCAAAGACTATCTCAAGTATTGGAAAACATGGTCAAGTGTACAAGGTCCTGAAGCGGAGTACACAAAGTTCATAACACCAGTGATTGATTATTGGAAAACCATGCTTGATGCACTTCAAGCTCCAAATGTCCAAGAAGCAAGAGTATTCATGGACTTTTGGCCAAGGACACAAGGTGATACATTATTTCAAGGCATAGATGATGTGGATGACTTTCTTGGCTTGGAGGAGTTGAATGACCACTACTGTGGTCCTCTCAGCAAGCGACCAAAAGATGCATTTCAACCAATGATAGATGTCAAGAAAGACGACTTTGTACTTGTTCGACCTTCAGATCCAATATATCCAGTATGGCTTGGTGTTGCAAAAAGTGAGGTTGATACAAATAAAAAATCAAGCAACTATCAAAAGATCTGTATACAATATTGGGCACCAGTTTGTGGTCGACAAAATGCTACAGATGAGGAGGTATATCAGAATTGCTGGGATAAATACTGGATGTGCAACAAGAAAGACCCTCAACGTTGGGAGAGAGTGGATACAATTGTTTTCTCTTGGATAACAAAAGCTACCAAAGTTCCCAAAAAAATTAAAATCCCTCCAAAGGTTGTCTTGAAGGCTAAAGCCAATCTACAAGAATCATTGGGCTAAAGACTTCCATGCTGGAGAGGTTGCCAAAGATAAGGTGTTTATTAACACCACCTATTTAAGATTTTATCAATATCTTCTACATATACACTTCTACATATACAATAAATATACTTCACCAATATTCAAGGTTTCAACAGAGATTCCATCTTGATTTTTATAAGTGATTATATTGCCGAGTACTATGGGCTAGGAACTATTGAAAAAGCCCCTGATGAGTGGACAGGCGGTGAGCGTTCTGGTTGCCAATGATGCCATAAATACTCCAATGAAGGAATGATTGGAAATAAGGATTCAACCAGAGATTTTGAGGATTGTGCTCAGTGACACAATGGTTTCATTAAAGGATTGTTTTAAAGATAGTTGATGCTGAGAAAAAGGCAATTTTATATTGGGTGTGTAAGTGGTGTGACTAGTTTTATGTTTGCATGAACATCCGGCTAGGGGGCCTGGGAACTCTGAAAAACTCTATGGCATCACCCCAGTGTCCAAAACATACTGAAAACCCCTGCGTGGAGGCCTGGCCTCAAAAGGTCCCAATAGCGCATAAAAAAGGCAGGTGTCAATCCGTCCTCCCCAAGGCAACTATGACGCGGAAGGACCCTCAACAAGCTCATCCTCTAAAAGGGACTCACCCAAAACTGTGCGCATACAATCTGTGACCCTCCTCTGCACATGGGCCCACACAGTCTGTCTGCAAGCATCACGTGCCTCCGTGGGCTAGCTCCACTGAAAGCAGGTCTCTATAGAACTCAATGGCTAACGATTCATCCTGCCTCCTGAGATGGCGTACTACTGCTCGAGCATGGCGGGGTTCGGTGATCTCAAAAAACTCCCCAGTCACTCTATCACCAAGTTGCATCCACTGAGAGGCCTGGCGATGATAGTAGAACTCGTGTCTTTGCTCCTCTGCCTCTCTAACCTCTTGGCGTGCCTGGCTCAGCTGGGACGCCACCCACTCACATGTAGGCTGCTGCTCCTGAAGACACTGGAGCGAAGCAAGGCTACGTCTCAAGCGACGCTCCCGCTCTCGTGTCTCTCCTAGCCGTGTCAAGGCTGTAGCATGCAAAAAAGAGCTGAGCTCGATGAGTCCCTGGGCACACTGGCCTGCTGCATCCAGGTCAGAGCTCTGGCTACCATGCCATATCCTCTCAATGTCCTCAAAAAGACTGGGGTTTGTAAACTTGTATCCTCTTTGGGATCCTCAACTGCAAGCTGGGTCTCCCGTGTCCTCTCCTCTAGTGTCAAAATAACTAGTGCATGGTCTGAAAAAGAGGTGCCAGCGAGAATGCCAACGGAGCCACCACGCTCCCCGAACCTGTTGCCCACATAGAAGCGATCAATCCATGATAGATGAGTCCTCCTTCCCGACATTACGATCGAGAAAAACTAAGACTGTCCTGAGAATGGGAGAAAACCTCATGCTGCCATGCATCAGTGATCCGCAGTGTCATACAAAATCGCTCCCAAGCTGCAAGCTCCATGCCGCGTACTGTAACATGACTGCCTCCCACCCTATCGGCCAGGTCCTCAAGCATGTTGAAGTCTCCCCCGACACACCAATGTGTGGCCTCGGGCAATGCATCTGTAACAAGGGTCCAAAACTCTGCTCTGGCACTAGCATGATTGGGTGCATAGACATTGAGCACACCAAAGTGCTCATCGTGCATCCTCAGAATAACATACTGCACTCTACCAGGCACAATGACCCCGCGATCCACAATGGCCTGCCGCCATACATCCGCAATAATGACCATACATACTCCTCACTACCCACCCAAGGGGCCAAAACCTGCAGACCAAAATGTGTCCCATCTACCAGGCATCACCGAACCATACCTCCTAATCCTGCTCTCACTCAAATGGTGCTTCTGCATCATCAGAATATCAATACTGCCCCCAACCAGGCATCTCTGAAGCTCCTGCCTCAAACAACCAGGATAACATACATAGTGTGCGCCGCCAAGGCCATGTACATTCCATGAGATGATCCTCATGGATGACCTGCTGAGGTGGAGGCTGTCTCAGCCATACGGCGGGCCTTTGCGAGTAATCCCCATCCGAGTGGCTATGAATCTGCCCACTCGGTGTGCTGTAAGAGTCTCGGACCACGCGCCAGTGGTGGCTATCCCATAGCGACTGCCTCCCGCTGGGAGAGAGAAACCTTATGTATGCATACATAGCCAGGGTCTCGTGCTAGGTCTGCCACTATGCGAACCACCAAGTGTCGATTCCCGGAGGCATCCACACTCCCGGTATCAAAGAAATGTGCCAACTCCCAGAGTCGGCCTATCACGTCTGTCATCTCTAAATCGCTCACATGGTGAGAAAACTTAACTGCCTGTGTCCTCAAAATACTAAGAGCGAGATCCAGAGTCCACTCCCGGTCGCTAGTGCCACAAAGAGGGAAGGAGAAGGCCACCGCTGAATCAAGTGCCTCCTCCCCTCGGGTCGGAGGTATCACCACATGAACTCTGATGGGTGCTGGCTCATGGGGGCCCTCCGCTCCAAAAAGGCGTGTAAAAGAGTAATCGAAAGCCTCCAAGCGCTGTCTAGTGTCGAGACTACTCAAAAAAGCGACTGCAGATAGATGATATCCGTGAAGCACGAATCGGCATGGTAGGTCTCTTCTGCGGTGCACGAGCAAGGTCGGTGCTCAGTGCCCGCCGGCGGACTACAGGTGAGCGCCAGGGTATTGCTAGTGCCTCCCGGGGAGCTGAGGCGAGCGGAGGGGGAGGAGGGGGGGGAGAGAGGGGGGAAGGAGACATTGAAAATGCGGGAGCGGGAACGGGAGGAGGCGAGGGTGGAAGTGAGGTGAGAGGGGGGGCGGGGGAGGGGGGGTGGAGGAGAAGGGGGGGTGCTAGCATCTCCTAATCCTCAGTCTGCGCTGGGGTCTCCTCCTGGAGGGGAGCAAAGCTGTTCACTGGAACCCAATGATGCTGAGGCTGTGTCTGCTCTGCTGCATCAATCTCTGGGCATGCTGCTGTGGCTGTCTCCCTCTACGGTGCCCCTGTCCAGGCTACCAATCAGAGGTCTCTGTGGGCTGAGCAGGTGTCCCGGAGGCTACCTGTCGAGTCGCATCCTGTGGGCGGGCCATCGGAGGTCTGCTGCTACGGTGAAGGTCGGGGTCTCTGCGAGGGCAGGCCTTGGCGAGGTGGCCGACCTGCCTGCATATAAAACACTGGTTCGGGAGCCCCGAAAACTCCACTCTCTGATCGATCCATCCCCCCTATCCTAGGTATCTGAATGACCTTCTCGGAAGGTAGGAGATGTCACCCCACTGAAGCTGCTGTGGGGCCAGTCTCAAGCACCGAGCCCACCAATGATCCTATCCTAGAAAGGAGCGGAAGGTACTCGCGTGACGAAGCCCAGGAAAGCAAACTGTGACATGGAATAGGCGCTCTCCTTGCTCGGCCTCTGCTGGGTCGAAACCATGCTGCCAATGTCCGAAGAAGGCCCGAGCGCCCTTCTCAAACTTAATCTAGTAGTGTCCGCGGACCAGTAATAACTGAACGTCCAGGATCTTGCCCACATCTGCAAGAAGGCGGCCTGGAGAAGATCCCGGATCTCCCCTCTGATGGGGCGAGTGCCAACTATACGGCAAATGGTGGAATGTGCCTGGAGGCGTTCCACCTCTGCGGCGCGGCTCGCTTCCTCTTCTTGCGAAAGAGAAAGCCTGATGGGGGTATCCTCAGGGGCGGGCGAGGGGGCTGCGGAAGAGTCCCTTTGAGGTGGGGCGGGAGGAGCCTCCATCAGAGTCTAAAGCTGAGTCGAGGGCGAAGCGAAGACGGAGGGTCTTGCAAGAACCAAGCTACACGAAAAAGCGGGGAGGGGAAGAGCGGGAAGGGCAGAAGACAAAGGGGGGAGGGGCGGAAGACAGAGGAGGGCGGAAGTTAGGGGGGGAGGGGCGGAAGACAGAGGCGGGAAACGGGTAGCCGGGAGCGAAAGGGGGGCAGGATGCAGAGGAAGGGGGGAGCGGGGGGCGTGAAGGAGACGGGGGCAGGCGGGCAGGGGCGACGGGCGTGAAAGGGGGGGGGTAGGGGGTGCGAAGAGCACAGGGGCGCAGAGGGGGGGTGCGAGCAGGCGAGGAGAGGTGAAGGCTCGAAGGCGGGGAGGGGGGTGCGAGCAGGCGGGGAAGGGCGAAGGCAGCTCGAGTAGGGGGGAAGGCAGCTCGAGCAGGGGGGAGGCGAAAGCTTCAACGAGCGAAAAAAATCTCCTCTTCCACCAATTACTTGCTGACAACCCTTTTTGGAGAGCTCTGTAGGGTAGAGGTCTACTACAATTGTTTCTTGGACCACATTTGAGACAATCTCACTTGGCCCTGCATTCTCGGTGCTCTTGGACAATGTCGGTTTGATAAATGTTAATGACGTTCGGTTTCCTCACAAGATTTTTGAGATCAGGTTGATGAAGCCATTCTACAACATACAACATTACAAATGAGTTTAAAGTCTAGTGTAGAGGTGACTTGTGTGTATTAAGAGTGTCTGTGTACGTGAGTGTTTTTTAGTTTATGTGTGTATACCTAAGTGTATGGGGGGAGAGAGAGAGAGAGAGAGAGAGAGAGAGAGAGAGAGAGAGAGAGAGAGAGAGAATCTCCTTTACAATGTGCGTAAAAGATAGAGAGAGTGATTATCCACTGGCGTGTTTTTATTTGTGTGTGTATTTGTGGGGGGAGAGATGCATGCAAGACGTGAGTGTTCAAAAGCAAAAATTAACAGAGAGAATATCACCTCCTTGCTCCTGATGTTGGTTAATACAAAGATAAAAGCATCAAGATGGACTTTTATACACAAATAAACTAACCATGGTTAAATCTAACCCAACTTGAACCCTAACCTAACCACTCGAGTTATAGATCATATGCAACTAGGAATTCCTTATTTGAAAATAAAGGCAAGTGACACCACTTCTTGTAAATTGCAACCCGTGTTATTATGGCTGGCATACCATTTGTAATGAATGCATGTACTGAATACCTAGAAGATTTTTTAAAATGAATCACCAAACTTGTCACTAACAAGGTTAAAATTACACTTTTGAACCGACCCGGTATCCTCCATTTCTATGCATCAACTCTAGGAGAAATTGACCTAAGGAATGATGAAGCATTGATAATAATAAAAGCCATGTGCACCTTGAAATTGGATAAAATAATGGCATATACTAAGGTAGGCCAAAGTGGACTTGTTGGAAGATTTATAATTATAATATTTTGAAGTTAGGGAGGCTATAATAAGAACTCACACTTGAAAAAATATTTTCTCACCAACGAGTGCTAGCTCATCTGGTAAAGCGTTGGTCTCTACTCCCAAGGTCTTGTGTTCAAGTCTTGGGGGCCTCGTTAGGTACCTACCCTTGATGGGCTGATTATAAGCATGTACGATGGGTTCGCCAGCCCTCATCCCGACGGGGCCGCCTCCACCTCACGGAGGATGGGTGTGTGTGTGTGTTTCCAAAATTTCTTGTACCTTCGAAAAAAAAAAGAGTAAAGATGTTGGGGGCGTGTGAAGAGAGTAATGAGGTTACAAAATCAAGGCGCATTCAATGCTAGCCTATAAATAAACCTTCTTTTTTACCCATGCAACAATAGCTAGACATTGGCTGTATTGCTAAATATACAATATACCCAATGGTATATTGCTAAATATGCAATATAATATATTATTTCTAAATATCCCAATATAATGGATAACCAGAACATGCAAATTATATACATGGAATAAAGACTATTTGAATCCTCTTGTAAGGCTATTTGAATCCTCTTGTAAATCATAAGGCTATTGAAAGCTGCAACAAGTGCAAGATAGAAAAATAATACGGCTGCGTAAACTCGAATAGAATACTCACCAGGAATCAACAATGTGCGTGGAACCAAGCTCGAACGAAATCAACGTCAACTGGCAAAAATTAGCACTCTGTGCTCTCAAACATCGAATTAAGAATAGCATATTGACGAATTTAGCTGGCAAGAATACCACGTCGGCAAGAAGAGGCAGTTGACATGGCAGTTAACTCCCCATGAGTATCGGCAATATGATGTGGCAGTTGATTGTCACATCAACTGCCACTTAGCCACGATGTCGTCCACGTCAACCGCCATGTTATATTTTCTATGCTCGGTAATATAACGTGGCAATTGACTGCCACATCAACTGCCACTTAGCCACGACGTCATCCACATTGCCCTTCGTCCATGTCACCCTTGTCATGCACGCTACCTACGTCATCGCCCTCATTTCCCACGTCGCCTGCGTAATTTGCCACGTCGCCCTCGTTGCCTACATCGCCCCCCACGTCCCATGTGGCTATATGACGTGGCTACCACGTCAACGGGCGACATGGGCTGTCTTATTGACACTCCTTTACGCATGCACGACGACTTCAAATCTTCAGTGTGGGATTAAAAAATAGCTTCTTATTATTAAATCTCCCCTTCTTTTACAAGGTTCAAAAGTGCATGCACTTTTTAGCAAAACTTGTATTTGCCTACGCAAAAAAATAGTTGCCAATTTCTTTCTAAAGCAAGGAAAAGAAATTTGCTTTTGAAAAATCAACTAGAAAATTTTGATAATTTTTTCTATACACAAATACTATAGCCTCTCTACACTGAGAAGAAAAGAAAGGAAAATAAACTCCAAAAATATGGCTTTCTATACACACTACTATAAATAAAGGAAAATAAACTCTAAAAATATGGCTTTCTATACACACTACTATATGGCTTTCTATACACACTACTAATAAAAATATGGCTTTCTATACACACTACTATATAAGAGACAAGAAAAATGACTCACATGGGAAGTAATCAAGTTATGTTATGATACTTAGAGTTGCATTTCTAAATAATTTTTGGATGGCATTTCTAGACCCAAGAATGCCACAAGCATCATGTGAGAAGTGTAAGTAGTAGGAGCTAGATTTAAGGGTCAACTGCTTAGTTTGGAGTTTGGACCTACATTGGACCTACATGCTTACTTTATACCACACTTAAGGCTAGTAATCTCCAGGCGTTTCTTCACATTAAAAAATACACTACCACAATTGTTGTGTTTGGAAACCTTTGAAGACTTATTTTCAAAGGTTGATTTTTATTGACCACATAAAAGCTATTAGAATGGTTGTGTGTGTGTGTGTGTGTGTTTGAGATATTGAGAGAGAGTAAGAGGGAGAGGTGAGTTGTGTGTGTGTGTGTGTGTGTGTGTGTGTGTGTGTGTGTGTGTGTGTGAGAGAGAGAGAGAGAGAGAGAGTTTGATAGAGAGAAAGAATGACATGATCATAAAACAATTAATCACAAGAACATTGGAAAGAAAAATTAAAAGAATAATAAAAAATAATGTTTTTTGGTAAAAATTAAAAAAAATATTTTTTTCTTTTTTTAACACTAAAGTAAAATTGGTTAACACTAACCCTAATACAAATGGTAATGTAAATGATATTTGGTAATCATTTATTTAAGACCTTCTAACAAGTGATTATCTCTCTCTCTCTCTCTCATACACACACACACACACACATGCACACATCCCTCTCTATCTCTCTTTCTTACACACCTCTCTCTCTATCTCTATTATGGAGGCCAAGCTTATTCTCCCCAACAATGAAACAGGTGAGATGAGGGTGCCTTTGAGCAATGGCAAATGCTTTGTGAACAAGGAATTTCTTATTCGAAAATGTTTACCATTACAGTTCAAGGGTTTAGAGGCAATCACAATCACAACAGATAAAGAGACACGTGTTGCCCTTGTTCCACGACAAGATATAGAAGGTAAGGACCTCTACCTTGATGACCTGATATCTCTTACATATTAGTTATGTGTAAGCTCAAAATTCATTACATAAATTGGTACCTTTAATTATGTGAATATTGAAAGTTTAACAAATTTTGATAATAGTCTACTACTACAAAAGACATCTCCATTAGATGCAATACCTCTATACACCCAATTACCCAACCATGAAGCATTTTCACCCTTGAAATTGAAAAGCACTGTAGAGTTCTTGTTGACCATGAGGAAGGAGAACACTTTGGCAAAGCTGGTGAGATGTATACCACGGGTGTTTCAGGTGAATGAGCTTCCTAGATTCTATGATGGGAATGTAATATTTGAGTTTCCTGCCACCATGGGTTCTAAAGCAGGCATGGATAACATGGATCATAAGTACGATGGTCACATGTGGACAAAGGCAGCTACATCGAATGTCAACTTTCCAGGGGTGTGTAGGATAAGCCATTGCATTGGTGAAATGTATTGTTTACACAACACATGCCCTTGGTATTGAACAATGGATTCCCTAATGACATTAGTTTCAAAGGGTGCATAAAGAAAACTTGTGCAGTTGGTGTCCGAGCCATTAATGATGGAAAGCTCAATTGTTACTATTGTAACAAAAGCTAGCTACTTGCAAGGCATCTTCTGCGTGTTATGTGTATTATGTCATGCCTAGTGTGATGACATACTAACACGACTTCTAATACACACTAGAATTCATTCACATGGTGTCTAGGCTGGAACATCAAAGGCATTGCTTGATAAGACTAAAGAAATGGTTCAAAGAATAACTAAAGTCGATGCAGCAAGGTGCAGATGTGTGTTGCCAAGGAGTTGGTGCTGACTTCATTAGTCCGAGAAGGAGATCAAGGACATGAGCTTGGAGATAAAGAATTTAATAATGTGCTAGAAGAGCTCGGCCCACTAGTTGAGAACAAGTGGTGAGTTAAATTAGATAAGTATTTGTTAAAGCCATATATACAAAGTGATTAAAATTTCCTTTCTTGTAGGTTTCGAAGGTCAATAGCTCACGCACGCCAAGGACCACCTAAGTCATCATTTGGCTATGATGACTTGCTACGTTTGAAGAGGGATTGCAATTATGACTTCTTCCATGGAAGTCTATTTCCAAGTCAAGGCAATAAAATTGAACGTTGTTTTGTTTTCAAGATGTATACTAAAGGACCAAGCTTAGGCATCGAACACGTCAATAGAATGAGGCATTAAGGGAATGGTGATCTAAGAAGACCTTGGATCTAATTTGACCACACTAGACACATCATTGATTGGGTAACAATGCCTTGTCACATTTATGATCCAAGATAGTAACAATGGCTTGTCGCTAGTAATAATGGCTTTTGAAAAAAAGTAGTTCTTTGTTATTAAATATTAACTTTTAGTTGTATTCTACATGACATTCTAACTTTTGCAACTTTCGAGATGAAAGAGGAGGACAAGACTTCCCAAGTATTGTTTTGGGAGTGCATAAATAATGTCATGGTGACACATGGATTTGAAAAGGTAAACTTATTTGGTTTCAGGCGGGCAGATGAAGCCCAAGCAAATTGGAATGCCATCAGAGAAGTATACAATGAAGGACAAGAAATGAAAGGTCGGGAACACTCATGTTTATTTCATTGGGCACAAAGCCTAAATATACATACCACAAACTATGTTATAAAGGCATTCCAAGCATAAGAGCATGTGCGAGAAGTGGCGGACCGAGTCAACAAAAAAGGCTTCACTAGCTCAAGGGTGACTTATCCGATAATGGTGGCATAGTGGAAATGTAAGAGATTCAGATATACCTACCATGGACCTTTGGCTGAGCTGGTGGGAAGTGTGCATTGCACATTGGGACAATGTAATGATTTCGGTATGTATAAGAATCATTTTCTTAAAAAATAGTGTCTTTAATGATGTTTCTAATATGTCTCTAACTATTGCATAGCTGGAGAAGAGCGGTGAACAGTCATGTACACCACGAACAAACTTGTCAAAGTCTAAACATGGAAGCTGGTTAGCCGGGAGGGTTTCAAACAAAAAATAACACTCTACAATGCATGTGTATCAGACATGGCTAATGCTTTATTATAGAGTGTAAAGCAAAATTCATACATGATGGGAGAGCATACCAGAGCAGGTCCAAGTATTGGAAAGTCAATTGAGAGGGAAAATGTGCATACTCCAAGCCCAACAGAAGTTAAGGATAGTAAACAATACCACTTCAGGTACACCCATGTGTAAGGCCTCAACTCCTTTGGCAAGTGATCGGGAATCAACCTAACACAAGAGATTATAATGTAATGTAACTGATGTGGATGATGATGCTAGTCATAGAACTCAGTACAACGTGCATGTGAGAGATAGAAAGTCTATTGAACGTTTGCAAGATTCATGGATGAAGATGTGGACACAAGAAATGAATCGAGTGACAAAATCATAATGGAAGCACCATACACAAGACATTTTGGGCAATTAGGAGAACTCCAAAGGGTAGCAGAGTAAAGTGTTTGGGTTATATAGGTATTATCAAGTGTGGTTGCATGATTGTAGGATGTACTGCACCATCATTTTTTTCAACAAAGTCCCATGCTGCTGGGAAGACTAGTCAAATGATGTGGTTTTGCAATAATGATATCATGCATGCATGGGTTGTGGACAAGAACATTGACCATCCCCCACACAATGTGCCTACTACATGGCCAGTGTGGTGGCTGAACCAGTGGTGGCTGAAGGCACAAATATGACAATTGCGGAGGTCAATGCATTGGTGCTTTGCAGGCTATAACTTACAGAGTAAGCCATTGGGAGGGAAGCACCAAACTCCATTGAGCTTAAGTTAACCAGAAGTGCCTAGACAATGTGCCTACTACATGGCCAGTGGTGGCTGATGAAGGCACAAATATGACAATTGAGGAGGTTAACGCATTAGTGCTTTGCAGGCTATAACTTACAGAGTAAGCCATTGGGAGGGAAGCACCAAACTCCATTGAGCTTAAGTTAACCAGAAGTGCCTAGATAAGTGACAGACACATTTAGAAATAATATGTCACGAGATGGCATCACACAAGATACATAATAGGCATTTTAGAAGAAGCTGCAAAAAGGATCAAGAAAGCACTGCATATTAATGCGCAAGTTACACAAGTGCAGGTGTTTCAATCTTCCAAACATGAGGCTTTCACCATTGAGACTTTTGGAGAACATTCTCATGTGGGAAGTTATGATGTGCATATCAAAATGCATCCATCATGCTCATGTCTAGATTTTTTGGGAAGGATCAATAAGTAAAAACCCTACTTAGCATCATGTAAGCACTTATATTTTGTGTACATGAGATTCATGGGATTGAGCCAAAATAAAAATATGTTTATTCACCAACCAATTTTGATAGAAAGGGAGGTAACCAATTGTCTACGTAGAGAACGAACTTATCCTGAATTGGTTTAGTGGACAACTCATGTTTCTAATTTAAGTTCAGAGATGTATGGGATGTGCAAAAATGTTGTGGGGTATCATTTTATTGGAAAATTTTCCATGGAGTAATTTTATTTTGCTATTGAGAGAGATAGAAATAGAGAGAGGGAGAGAGACAGAAAAAGAGAGAGTGAGTGAGTGATATATATATATATATATATATATATATATATATATATATATAGAGAGAGAGAGAGAGAGAGAGAGAGAGAGAGAGAGAGTGTGTGTGAGTGATATATATATATATATATATATATAAGAGAGAGACAGAGAGACAGAGAGTGAGTGATATATATATATATATATATATATAGAGAGAGAGAGAGAGAGTGAGAATGATGTACTGCTTGCCATATTTGACAAAAACCTGCTCGCCATATTTGGGAAATTGCTTGCCTGAATTGTGCTCGCCAAAACAAATCCCCCATTAGTCATTCCTTATGAAAGGGAGAGAAGGGATTATTTTATAGATGGAGAGGAGAGCTTTTAAAAAGGGAGAGGAGGGCTTCTTTTATAGATGAAGAAATCAACCTCTCTCATCTTGTTACAAATTACAAAAATAGAAATTTTCATCCCTCTATGAAATAACGTTGAATATCACTACCAATTTTTTTTCTTGGCTAATTTTGACATATGTCTCCTTGAATTATTTAATCAAATAATCCTTGACTTGGTGGGGGATAAGATCTAACCCCACTTTGAGCCCACATAAAGGCCCCTCATGTACACATGTTGAAAGTCTCCTTAGTCCACATAGGACTTCTAGAGGGATTCTTCTCTATTATGCATCATTCCAAACCTCTCCATGTGGGTGTGTGGGAGAAAAGATAACGACTACACACAAGGTGTGCTAGGGAGAAACCTAATGTTAAAACCATAATCATAGAGGAACATGTCGTTCCCTTGTTTAGATGAACACTTTCATGATTAATGGAAGTGGAGGATATTAAATTGCTACATAGTAATTAATCATGTGACAATGTATGCCACTCACTTTAAAATCATTTTGGAGTCCCTTGCTTGTTCCGAGTTGTTGTTTAGTAATGACATTATTTTAAAATTTATATACACAATGAGAACAAGTAGTGGGACTTTTAAATGGAGAGTAATACATTATTATATTAATAAACAGTTATGTTAGAATTCATAAAACTATTATAAAAGAATGTTCTTATATTGGACCTTATAGAACATCCAAATACAAGTGGTGGAAAATTTTATGGAAGATCAATTAGCTTTCTTCAAAAAATTTGGGAGCCGAAACCAAGAAAAACGAAGAGAGTGAAGGTTTTGTATGGCCATATTAAGGTTTTTAGCCTATCTTTATCCCTTCTTCTCAATCTTCTACAACAACCCTAGATAGTAAAGTTTCAGTTAGGAGCTCCATCTGGGAGGGGCCGCAAGGCTCTCCTCGCTCATCCATGAATCCACTTGGTGGTTCCTCTACCTTAGCAACGTCATCATGAAAAGAAACCTCGCAACCGATGGCATTGTCCTTGAGGCAAGAAGGACATGCGCTCTCAAGTTTTATAGCCCTTCATCAGATCTTTAGCCAATCCCCTAGATTTCCTTCCAACTAGATGCAAGATAAGACCCTTCACATACAAGAGGCTACACAAGGCATTGCCCTTGATCTCCATTGAATCTTGCCTTTGTCTTAAATATAACAACCTCTCTTAGTGAAGTATAGTTTACTCCAATCCAACCTCCTCCACATGCCATCCATAAGCTTGACATCTTATTTTAATGAAGTTACTAAGACATGTAGGCATAAGGCCCACTTTTAGTTCCACATCACTAGACTAAACAACCATACCAAAGTATTTATAGAACAATCTTACATACCAACATGGAGGCTTCCAAAGAAGTGACGGTCATGGGGGCAAGGAGCTGGAGTTCCTCTTCTGAAAAGGAGAGGCAAGAGATGAAAACTTTAATTGGAGATGACGAAGTGGTTGCCCATGGAGTCCTCATGGGGGTTCAAGACTAGAAGCTGCCCAATCTTGCTTGAGAGACAAAAAACAGCCCAAAGTAGCACTTATGCTGCAAAAATGGATGGAGAAAAAATCTTTAGTCGAGGAGAGCTCGCAACAAGGGGGAGGACAGGCGACGAACAACACAAAGGAGGAAAAAGTGGATGTGGGCGCAAGGAGGTTGTGTAAGAGGACAAAGATAGGACGTCGAACAGGTAAGCTCAAATGGAAGGCAGGGGCAAACAACGTAGGTGAAAGGGGGGAGGGAGGGCTGAGAGGCACACACTAGGAGGGGATGGGGTGGTGTAGCGTACATGGGCTCTACAAGGGGGAAAGGGGGAGGCACCACAAAGAAGAGGGGGAAGGCGATAGCGAGGGGGCAGAAAGGAGAGGCGGCAATGGTGTACAACTGTGGCTTTTTCTTTTATGCTAAGTGACATAAAAGAAATCTCAAATCCATGCTTGAAGAAATTTTGGTGCTGGAATTAGTGGAGGAATACTAGAATCTAGTCCATAAACACAAAAACTCACTATATTCCCACACCCAATTTGATCCCACCAATGATCACTAAAGGTCTATATGTTTTACTGTTTTGACTCTTTAAGCTCACTAAAATACAAAGCCCAAAAACTATTCTATTAAGAGTTTTTAGTGAAAGTTAAAAGCTTTTTAATGTTTTGACACTTTAAGCTCACTATAATACAAAGCCCAAAAATCGTCTATTAAGAGTTTTTACTTAACATTAAAAGCTATTAAAATGAATGCTAACACTTTAATACGCTCAAATGAATGCTAACACTTTAATACGCTCAAATGCAACAAAAACACAATTAAAGTGTAAAAATTAGGCACTTCAGCTCAATGTTCAACACTAAAATAGAGCTAAAGATAAACAAAAATGCTATGCTAGAGAACATTTTGATGTCATTAATGCAATCTTAGCCTAAAAATCCATGTGTGCATGCTATATATACACAAAATACTAATCTACATGCCATTAACATAATAAATTAAGTCTAAAGTTAAGCTAAAAAGCGTTCTTTTACGCACAAAAAAGAGAGCAAATACGCACCGTAGCACACACAAATCTAAAACTAGCTCTTTTACATGGAAATCCACTACTTAAGAGTATGGGGAATTGGTAATGCATAGTTCTAGAGAAAAATGAAGAAAAAGCCAAGAGAATGCTTCCCAGCAAGGGCGCCAAATATGTGAAAACTTAAAGCATAGGGATCCACTCTATCTCCAATACTATCATGCAAAACTTTTCGTTGTGGCCGAGCTCGAGCTGTGTGTGCTCCAAGAGCTCCACACCTCCTTGGGTGGTTGGTTTCCTCTCTATCTCCCATGAGTGTTCATAAGAATATAGCATAGAAGAAAGATTGATATAGCAAAACAAAGTTCAATACACAATGCAATAGATAGAGAATGCACAGAATTTAAAACTCTGAGATAGGTGCAATGTGATGGTATTGTCCACCCATGTGCTCTCAGTAGAGCTTAGATGGCGATCTAGACAAACTCTAGATGGAGGATGTACTAAGTGTAGAGGGTGTGGATACTCACAAGCATTGGATGCCTTAGCTGTTGATAACTATGTCCATATATAGTGTTGTAGGTAGGCACGTATACAACGCAGGTGGTTATGTGGCAGCATAGACATGGTCATTTCCCTCAAAATGTGGCCCATTGACCGCCGCATTAATAATGAACCCATACCATTAGGCTAGGTCTCCCACCCTTAGATCCCCTACCAGGGAGGCCACCAGTCCTGTAAATCGGCCTCGGTCTTCAGACAAAACCAAAGGGTGGTGTGAAACAAACACTCGCACACAAAACACTTCAAGACATTTGAGGACCAAGAAAAGGAAAACAAACAGGGAGAGCTAGAGTGCTCCTGCAAGCAGCACACAAACACCGCGATTGGCCCCAAAATGCAGTGACGCCCCTTTCGGTATTTCTTTAATTGATTAAAAGAGAGCTTTGATTACAATAAGATTGGAAACTTAGCCATCATAGTAGAATTCCTGAAGCCTGCAAAGACCATGCATCATGGCTTCATATCCACTCGCCATCCACAAACAAGCCCAGCCATTGTTCACATCAAAAGACTCTCACATATTTAGTTTGCATATAGAAGCTTTCTACCATGATCAGGGCTGCCACAACTATCCTTAGCCTCTCACCCTATGAATATCATCACACCCGACACACTTATACCAACCCTCTCTACCTTCCAAGGGTACTATCCATCTCTGTCATGGATTCCATGTCCCCTGTCCAATCAGTAGCAAGGCTGTACCAAACATGTGTCCATTCCTGTACCTTCTGCCTGCATGTGACCTATCTCCTGGAGAACCATAAACATGTGTCCATTCCTGTACCTTCTGCCTGCATGTGACCTATCTCCTGGAGAACCATAAACATGTCTCCTTGAGAAACCTACAACCTGTTTCCACGTGAAACCCTTAGGCCTGTTTCCCTTTCAAACCTTTTTCCTGTTTCCATACAAAACCATTCACAGCACCATTCAACAACAATGCCAACCACGGCATACATCTAGTTACCTATTTCCTCATGAAACATTTGAAAACATAGAGATGCCCATAACTGTAGGTCCCTCTGTTCCTTTCCAGCAGGTTGAAAACAATCTGCTCCTCCATGAGCATGTAGCCATGCGAGCTTGCATCACTCCCATGCCAAGAAATGCATTCAAGTGATCTGTACTTGCAGTCGAAAACCCAAGCACATAGCTGAATTTGCTGCCAGACAAAAACAGCCCATAAAAAGTCCCTGGAATCCAATCTCCAAGCTGCCAAACCCCTCCTCCCAAAAGAGAGAGAGAGAGAGAGAGAGAGAGAGAGAGAGAGAGAAATGCATGAGCAAGGCTGCTGTCCAACCTGATGCTCCCTGCTGTCCAGCCCTACCAGTCCTCAAAGAGAGAGAGAAAAACATGCTCACTACGCGAATGCATCTACCTTTCGAAGTATGAGAGGGAGATAGAGAGAGAAGTCGGTTCAGCTTCTGTGCACCCCTACAAATAGCCCGCCAGGGCCTGTTGTTCAACTGTTGTGCGCTGCCTGTAAATAGCCTACCCTGCTATTCAACCTTTATGCGCAACTTGCTAACTGCCAATCAGCATGTTGTCGCCCCTGCCCCTTTGTCCAGCCCATGAGCGATCTAGCCCATGAGCGATCTAGCCCACCTTCCCTACAGTCGGCGGACTATCGCTAGAGATAGAGAGAGTAAAAAGCACCTGCACCTGTAGCATCAGCCAGTCCCTCTCATAGAGAAAAAGCACAACCTAAAGATGCAGTAGGCGCCTCCCAAAAAGCATGAGATAGAAAGAGGCACATCGTCCAAAAGTAGAGTAGCCCCCATAAATAGCCTAGGGGCCACTCAAGGTTATAAAACCTTCCTAGGGGCCACCCAAGGTTAAAAAAACTTTTGAATTTTAATTCCTTTGTCCCCTTTACTCCAGATTCACACTGTCCACCATGTCCCCGTGCACACCTGCATACTGTCCATAGAAAAACACAAAAGTCTAAAACCAAGTGGAAACACGTAACCTGTGTTAGCCAAAAACAAAACCATGCATCATTCTACATATGACACACATATGCATTCACAAACAATATGCTTCTCAAGATGCTCTACCTACTCTAAAGTAACAATCTAAGGGCTGCTCGCAAGCCTTACACCCATGGGCATCCCACAGGACCCACGACTGGTAGTACAACATGAGCATATGAAACTCAGCTCGTCACAGTAGAATTGCTGAAGCTTGCAAAGACCCTGCATCATGGCTTCATATCCACCCTGCATCATGGCTTCATATCCACTCGGCATCCACAAACACGCCCAGCCATTGTTCACATCAAAAGACTCTCACACATTGAGTCTGCATACAGAAGCTTTCTCCCATGATCAGGGCTGCCACAACCATCCTTAGCCTCTCACCCTATGAACAACATCACACCCTAACACATCCAGTACTTCTGCATCACAACATAGACTCGCATCACAGCACAGCATACCCTATAGTCAACACACCTATTACCAACCCTCTCTACCTTCCAAGGGTACTATCCATCTCTGTCATGGATCCCATGTCCCCTATCCAATCAGTATAGCAAGGCTGTAGCAAACATGTGTCCATTCCTGTACCTTCTGCCTGCATGTGACCTATCTCTTGGAGAACCATAAACATGTTTTCTCGAGAAACCTATGACCTGTTTCCATGTGAAACCCTTAGGCCCGTTTCCCTTCAAAACCTTTGTCCTGTTTCCATACAGAACCATTCACAGCACCATTCAACAAGAGTGCCAAACCAGAGCATACATCTAGTTACCTGGTTCCTCATATGAAACATTTGGAAACATAGAGATGCCCGTAACTGTAGGTCCCTTTGTTCCTTTCCAGCACGAAGAAAACAATCTGCTTCATGAGCATGCATGAAAAGATGCAGGGGAGAAGGGAGCTTGAGCTCTTGCAAGCACACACACACTCACAAAACCCTAAAAGAGAACACACAAGGTGAGAGGCTGAAAATCTTCTTCTTCTTCACACAACACTCAATACACCATATACAAAGATAAGAGTACACACGATGTAAGGTCTCTCCCAAGCCATGTATGTATGTGTCTCTTTTAATATAGATTTCAAGAAGGAAAGAGAGTGCACTTAGAGAAGAGTGAGACAATAAGGCTAGAAACATTAGGAAAGTGTTAGAATAAAAATATTAGCTCCAAAAATCCTAAAAGAAATAAGAAGATAAGAATAGTTCTATTAAGAGATAAGTATCTCCAAAAATATAAATTCGAATTTAGGTGATAGGAGGTCGTATTTAGAGTACTTTTACATATTTAGAGTCCATGCATACTAAAAATGTGGAAAATAACATGTTTCTAAAGATGGCGCGTTTGTGGCTATATAGAGACGTTTTTGTCTATTCTACCTGAGTTGGCTTGTAGACTAGATGCCTTCCGATTCTTTTGACTGGTTATATGACCATATTCTGAGTTTTTATCAGAGAGTTATGGCCAAAACAATTTGCTGATTCTGTCAGGGTCTCTATACAGGGAAAACTGTAAGAAGGCAGCAAGTAGCCTCAAGGTAATCCTAGAGCTTGAGATGTATATATCCCTTCATTCTTATCTAATATCTTAGAAAATAAGCTTAGATTGCTATGGTCTTTCGGAGGAAGAGACCAAAACTCCATAGCTTTTCTTTTAGAGAAAGAATAGTATGCCGAAGCCTTGTAAGAGAAGGCTATTTTGCCATAGACCTTAGAAAGAGAGAAGAGTCACAGTACGAGTAAGAAGAGATAAAGCTTGGGGATGATTGGTGGATGATCTCAATCGTAAGAAAAGGTATTAGAAGACTCTATTCTCATATGTCAAGTTCTAAAGCTCTTGTTAATGAGAAAAGGCAACGATAAACGACAAATTTCTATAAGGTATATACATATTTTGTTTTTCAATTATATATAATTCTTAGGAGTTGAGGTATGGCCCCGGCTTCTCTATTAATTGTTAATAGTGATCTATTTGATTGATTTACTATTTAAAGTTTGTATTCTTTTAAACAATAGCATATGCCTTAATAAAGAATGTCTTATCTCACAATCTCGAGTTGAAATACTAAAATCTTTGTGAAAAGGATTGTTTTCTTAAGAAGGTAACATGGATTCTAGTCCTATGGTTTAGTGAGTAAATGGATTGTTATCTTGGTTAAATTAAGGTACAGGTACAACTCTCCCTGCCTTGACACTGCCCCGTTCTTGTGCTTGTATAGCCGGACAGCGGAGACGTTAGTAAGGCCCGAAGTTGGCCCATGGTATCCCTCATACCATTGGGAGAATGAGGTTCGTCGATTGAGGCGAGTGATTGTGATGCTGCCTAGTTCTGAGGGCCCAGGCTAGTGCGATGAATTAACCCACCCTAGTGTGTAGACATCCCTCTGAGGGATGGGAGGATCGAGCGATGGAGTCTGAGAGGGCGACAGGCTGGCTTGAGTCCTCGCCAGCGGCCGACGATGAGGTGTATGGTCCCATGGGGTTTTGCCCAGCATGTAGAGGCTAGAAGGCCGAATTCTAGATCATCGGCAGAATAAAGGAAAGGAATAAGAGAGCCGGTTTGGCTTGTATGGAATTGATTCACGTATCAACTTTTTATATATATATCTTGTCTTTGGCTTGATTGTATTGTGTAAAAAGACTGTTTCAACAAACCTTGTGAAAAGGGCCATAATTAAGGAACATGTTTATTTATGTCAAACAATGTGGTAGGATTAATTAGAAAACAAATTGACGCGTGAATAGGATGGAAAGTGGGAGGATGGAATGCCCCGATGGCACCATCTTACGGACGGGTGGACCCGATTAGTCGGGTAGCTTTCCAACAGATTAAGTGAAAGCCCTACACTAGATAATTAGGTTCTTGGGCAACTCTATTCTAGAAGACTAGGTCAGCGGCTGGGCCTTGCATGGATGAGGAAAAAAGCGTTGCCTCTAGAAATCAAGTCTAGTAGTTGCCCAATTTATGATAAATTACCCTTCCTATGGGTGATTTGACTTTTAGAAGATCACGCTTCCCCTGTGGGATAGAACTAGGTCTTACCTATGAATCATATCCTTGAATCTCTGCATGGTCAAGGTGTTGATGAGTAGGAAATTTTCTCCAAGTTAAGACTTAGTGGACTATCTTAAGTGTTTTCCCTATTTTTGGAAAGGGGAAACCTTACACACAATATGAAAAGGTACCCAACCAAATACATACTAGGGTTCTCTATAGTGTGAACCCAACTAAATGAGCTGGTGCTATAATTATGCCAGTCTCTAGAATGGCTGCCACACAGCCTGTCATCCCACTGGCCGCATATCACCCATTATCTCACCAACCATGCTAGTGGTGTAAGTGTGGGGCCTATCCCAGGCGGATCATCGGTGTCCATCGCCTCAGATGAGCCCGATATCTCAATACTCCCCCTCGAGCTCAACTCCATCTCATGTACACCAAGCGAATCCCTAAATCTGCGGAGCTTCTCCTGTACCCAATGCTTTGGTGAAGATGTCAGTGACCTGATCTTGTGTGTTGACATAAATAAGGTCAACGTCTCCTGCCAAAACCTTCTCTTTGACAAAATGGTAGTGGACCTCTATATGCTTCGTGCGAGCATGAAAAACTGGGTTCGTGGCTAACTGTATACTGCTAATGTTGTCACAGAAAATGATAACTTGTCTATTCACTGATAGACCCAAATCTGCAAGTAGCTTTCTCAACCAAGCTACCTCACATGCTGCCATAGCAGCACCTCTGTACTCGGCCTCTGTACTGGATAGAGCAACCGTAGCCTGCTTCTTACTGCTTCTTACTGCTCAAAGTCACAGCAGCACTCCCCAAAGAAAACATGAAGCCACTAGTAGATCTTCTATCTGAGACACTACCAGCCCAATCAGCATCTGTGTACCCATGTACACATATCTTTGTCCCAATTTCATAAAATAGTCCACAATGCAAAGTAGACCTCACATACCTCAGTATGCGTCTCAATGCATCCAAATGCGGCTTCCGAGGAACCTGCATAAACTGACTCACCAACCCAACAGCATAGCTCAAATCTGGCCTGGTGATCGTCATGTAGATCAAGCTTCCTACTATGCGCCTATACATAGTAGGATCCTTCAAAATCTCTCCTCAATCTGCACTCAACTTGCCATTTTGATCCAATGGCACTGAGATAGGCTTATAGCCTATCATACCATACTTGGACAACATGTCCAAGCCATACTGTCTCTGTAGTAATCCAATACCATGTGGTGACCTAATCACCTCAATGCCCAAGAAATATCTGAGCTCCCCCAGATCCTTCATCTTACATCAAAGATCTCTGCATCATGGTCCCCCGTAATGATCAGGTCATCTACATAGATGACAACAAGTACAACCCCTCTATCACAATGTCTCACATATACAACGAGAAATCTGCATAGGCTACATGTAAGCCAATAGTGACAAGATATTCAGAAATCTTATCAAACCATGCTCTTGGTGCTTGTTTTAAGCCATACAAGGCTTTCTTCAACCTGCAAACATGCTCCGGGTGACTCACATCCTCATAACCAGGTGGCTGCAATATATACACCTCTTCCTGCAAATCCCCATGCAAGAATGCATTCTTTACATCCATTTGATGTAAAGACCATTGCTTTGATGCAGCCACTGCTATCACAACTCTCACTGTTGCCATCTTGGCAACTGGGCTGAAAGTTTCCTCATAATCAATGCCATATGTCTGCACATATCCTTTGGCTACCAATCTAGCCTTGTACCTGCTTATGCTTCCATTACTATTATGTTTTACTTTGTAAACCCACTTGCATCCAATGGATTTCTTGCCTTCAGGCAATTGCACTAAATCCCAAGTCTCATTTCCATATAGTGCATCCATCTCCTCATCCATCTCCTCATCCATGGCTTTCTCCCAACACACATTTCCAATAGCCTAATCAATGTGCATGTGGGCTCTACAACCTGCACAACTTTTGCCATGTATGCATAGTGATGTGCCACATAACCATCAAAGGTAAACCTCTGCACACGATTCTTCACTCTCCTAGATCTTTGCAGCTTTGCATTCATGGCTTCCATAGCCTTCTTTACACCAGGTGTTCTCATAGCTGGTATCCCAAGATCCTCATCACAAGGCTCATCTCTGAGCCACTAGACTCTCCATCAACATGAGAATGCCCTGCAGAAATGTCAGGCATACGAAGGGGCTCAACCACTTTCTCTTTGCCTTTATGTGATGTACTAATCACATTTGCAGGACTGGTATTATGATGCAGCCTGCCACTCCATGGTCTATCAACAACTGAACCACTAGATGAGGACTCTCCTGGTCCACTCAAAGACTGTGATTGCTGACTTGTATTCTATGCAACCACATTTCCACTCACATCACCAGCAGCTTCTTTTTCAGCAGTATACCAGCTGCTCAACACATCCCTGCTTACCCTCAACTCACGTGTAGCAGGGTTATAACACCTGTATCCCTTTTGCTCAAGGGAATATCCAATAAACACACATTTTTCAGATTTCGGATCCAGCTTAGTTCTCAGCTCATCTGGCACATGCACATATGCAATGCATCCAAAGACTTTCAGATGAGACAAATTAGGTTTTCTGCCAGTAAACCTCTCCTCTAGAGTTACCCGTAATTGGAGTCCTGTTCATGATGTAAACTGCTGTAGAAATAGCCTCAGCCCAATAGCTATGCGGCATATTATTTTCTCCCATCAATGCTCGCGCAATCTCAGCAATGTGCCTGTTTTTCTGCTCAGCAATATGCCTGTTTTTCCGCTCAGCAACTCCATTTTGCTGCGGAGTGTATCTGCATGTAAACCGTCTTCGAATACCATTCTTCTTCAAAAATTCAGAGAACTCATTGGAGAAGTACTCTTCCCCTCCATCTGACCTTAGGCACTTTACATATATCCCTGTTTGCCTTTCAACCATAACTCTGAAATTCTAAAAATGAGTGAACACCTCACCCTTCTCCTTCATGAAGTATACCCACACTTTCCTTGTGTGGTCATTAATAAATGTCACATAATACCTGCAGCCTCCCATAGACATGGTCTTCGTAGGACCCCATACATCTGAATGCACAACATCTAGTGCATTTCTGCTCACATTTCTGTCACGTGGAAATACATGCTTTGTTTGCTTTCCAAATTGGCATGCTTCACATATTTTCTGCATACCTTCAACTTTAAACTTTGGCAGCCCTGTCACAATTCCTTTAGTCTGCATAGACTTCATTCTCTGCACATTCACATGTCCAATTATTTTATGCCAAATGTCTATGTCTACAACAATTCCTGAACCATTTGCAAACATCGTAGCACTCACTTCAGGCATGTTTACATTTAATGTAAACATTCTGCCCACTCTGTTGCCTTTTGCAACCAACCTACACTTGTCTTTAAAGTCTTCAACATAACAACCATCAGAACCTGCAAACTGTGCTCAATCATCTGGCCAACTGAAACTAGACTCTTTGTTATGTTCAGAACATGAAGTACATCTGCAAGTTTCCTCATAATCAATGCCATATGTCTACGCATATCGTTTGGCTACCAATCTAGCCTTGTACCTGCTTATGCTTCCATTACTGTTATGTTTTACTTTGTACACCCACTTGCATCCAATGGCTTTCTTGCCTTCAGGCAATTGCACTAAATCCCAAGTCTTATTTCCATATAGTGCATCCATCTCCTCATCCATAGCTTTCTCCCAAACACACATTTCCAATAGCCTCATCAATGTGCATGTGGGCTCTACAACCTGCACAATGTTTGCCATGTATGCATAGTGATGTGCCACATAACCATCATAGGTAAACGTCTGCACACGATTCTTCACTCTCCTAGATCTTTGCAGCTTTACATTCATGGTTTCCATAGACTTCTTTACACCAGGTGTTCTCATAGCTGGTATCCCAAGATCCTCATCACAAGGCTTATCTCTGAGCCACTAGACTCTCCATCAACATGAGAATGCCCTGCAGAAATGTCAGACATACGAAGGGGCTCAACCACTTTCTCTTTACCTTTATGTGATGTACTAATCACATTTGCAGGATTGGTATTATGATGCAGCCTGCCACTCCATGGTCTATCAACAACTGAACCACTAGATGAGGACTCTCTTGGTTCACTCAAAGACTGTGATTGCTGACTTGTATTCTATGCAACCACATTTCCACTCACATCAGCCCCAACAGCTTCTTTTTCCAGCATACTAGCTGCTCATCTCATAAAAAATAACATCCCTGCTTACCCTCAACTCACATGTAGCAGGGTTATAACACCTGTATCCCTTTTGCTCAAGGGAATACCCACACATTTTTCAGCTTTTGGATCCAGCTTAGTTCTCAACTCATCTGGCACATGCACATATGCAATGCATCCAAAGACTTTCAGATGAGACAAATTAGGTTTTCTGCCAGTAAACCTCTCCTCTAGAGTTACCCGTAATTGGAGTCCTGTTCATGATGACTGCTGTAGAAATAGCCTCAGCCCAATAGCTATGCGGCATATTATTTTCTCCCATCAATGCTCACGCAATCTCAGCAATGTGCCTGTTTTTCTGCTCAGCAATGTGCCTGTTTTTTCGCTCAGCAACTCCATTTTGCTGCAAAGTGTATCTGCATGTAAACCGTCTCCGAATACCATTCTTCTTCAAAAATTCAGAGAACTCATTGGAGAAGTACTCTCCCCCTCCATCTGACCTTAGGCACTTTACATATTTCCCTATTTGCCTTTCAACCATAACTCTGAAATTCTGAAAATGAGTGACCACCTCACCCTTCTCCTTCATGAAGTATACCCACACTTTCCTTGTGTGGTCATCAATAAATGTCACATAATACCTGCAGCCTCCCATAGACATGGTCTTCGTAGGACCCCATACATCTGAATGCACAACATCTAGTGCATTTCTGCTCACATTTCTATCACGTGGAAATACATGCTTTGTTTGCTTTCCAAAAGCTTCACATATTTTCTACATACCTTCAACTTTAAACTTTGGCAGCCGTGTCACAATTCCTTTAGTCTGCATAGACTTCATTCTCTGCACATTTACATGTCCAATTCTTTTATGCCAAATGTCTGTGTCTACAACAATTCCTGAACCATTTGCAAACATCGTAGCACTCACTTCAGGCATGTTTACATTTAATGTAAACATTCTACCCACTCTGTTGCCTTTTGCAACCAACTTATACTTGTCTTTAAAGTCTTCAACATAACAACCATCAGGGTTAAACCGAACCTGCAAACCGTGCTCAATCATCTGGCCAACTGAAACTAGACTCTTTGTTATGTTCAGAACATGAAGTACATCTGCAAGGTACTTTACTTTGCCATCCTGCATAGAAAATGGCACATCTCCAACATGGGCAATTGGATGAGAAGTGTCATCCCTTGTTTCCACAAAACTTGGTCTTTCAAAGTTTTTCATCTCCTTGAACCACTCCCCATGACTTGTCATATGGTCCTTGAACCACTCCCCATGACTTGTCATACTATACATCATCTTTATGTGCTGCTTCAACATTTTCAGACATGGCATTAACAACATGCTACATAACAAACAATCTTTCATTATCCTCATTGTTTCTGCTCGAGGATGCATAGTTGTTTTGCTGCAATTTCCCATTTGCATGTCAGCCTGCTACAATCTGCCTGCACCACATGTCCAGGCTTACCACCACAATAAAAGCATCCACGTGTATCATTATACTGCATTTGCCAATTTCCACGACCTCTTTGACTCCCTTTGCCTTTGAATTAGCCTCTTCCACCAGCGTGTTGTTGCTGTGAATTTTGGGACTGTTGTTGCTGCTACTGTACTGGCCATAATTCTGATTACTTGTTCGGCCACCTCCTTGGCCGCGTCCACGGCCTCCTCTACCTCGTCCTCTGCCTGAACTTGTATAGAAGGCCTATTGCTCTGAACTGTTTTTGTTTTGTGAAGAATGTTGGTCTTCACCCAAGCTCTTCTCTTCTATAATCAACATAGACACCAAATCTGTGAAATTGGGAATGTTTTCCTGAGTCTGAATAGATGTCTTGATCGCCTTGTATTGTGGCCCGAGACCACGTAGATAGACTTCCACCTTATCATCATCATCTACTGAAACACCAATAGATGTAAGGGATTCCACAATACCATTGATCTTCAATACATAGTCATTCACAAACATACTCTTTTTCTCCATAGTATGAAGTTCATTCTTCAACTGTAAGGCTTTCGTGCCTTGGTATTCGTTTCATAGAGTTTTACCAAGGTGTCCCACGCCTCCTTGGGGGACTTGGCATCCTGTATGTGCCTAATCATGGTGTCCTGTATAATGATAGAGAGCCAATACATAACTTTTCTGGCTCCTTGGTTCCAATCCTTGAACTCTTTCACATCTGTAGAGCAGTTGGATTAATCTCCAGTATCTTCGGTGCCTCTTCATGCTCACCTTCTATGTAGTCCCAGTAACCCTTTCCCATCAGGAAGTTTGTCAACTTGAACCTCCAAGCATGGAAGTTGTTCTTATCAAGCTTCTCAGCAACAACAATCTGGTTTATGCCATCATTTGACATCTTTCCAGACACACAAATTTACCAGAAATAGCACTCTGGTTTTGTCCTGCACAAACTGCTGTATTTTCTGCAGCGGTACTGTACTACACTCAAACGTCACAACTAGTGACCTCAATGTGCATACATATACCCAATGGCAACTGTTGACATCCTTGCAGCACACACAATGTTTGCACAACCAATCTGTCTTCTTGTAGTTCTTAAAATAGATTTTTGCATAGAATCGATGACTTACCCGCAGTGCTCGAAATCGTCTGCTTTCTGAAAAACGGAGGTCCTAACGTGCCCGAAATGTGTTTTCGGCCCGCAAAATTTCTGTCCAATAGGCTGTCCAAAAGAGAGAGAGAAAAACATGCTCACTGCCCGAATGCATCCAGCTTTCCAAGCAAGAGAGGAAGACAGAGAGAGAAGGCGGTTCAACTTCTATGCGTCGCCTACAAACAGCTCGCCACCACAGGCCTACTGTTCAACTCTTGTGCGCTGCCTGTAAACAGCCCGCCTACCCTACTGTTCAACCTTTATGCACAACTTGCTAACGGCCAGCCCCAACATGTTGTCGCCCCTGCCCCTCTGTCCAGCCCGTGAGCAATCTTGCCCACTTTCCCTACAGTCGGACTGTCGCAGAGATAGAGAGAGTAAAAAGCACCTACACCTGTAGCATCAGCCAGTCTCTCTCATAGAGAAAAAGCACACCCTGAAGATGTAGCAGGTGCCTCTCCCAAAAATCATTAGATAGAAAGAGGCGTATCCTCCAAAAGTAGAGTAGCCCCCATAAATAGCCTAGGGGCCACCCAAACCTTCCTAGGGGTCACCCAAGGTTATAAAACCTTCCTAGGGGCCACCCAAGGTTATAAAACCTTCTGAATTTTAATTCCTTTGTCCCCTTCACACTTGGGGTTGTCCACGCATGGGTTTCCTTTTTTTTTAAACTCCAAATTGATGCCATTCACACTGTCCACCATGTCCTCGTGCACACCTGCATACTATCCAGCGGAAGAACACAGGGTCGTGAGACAAGTCCCCCTAGGACCCTAGCTCTAATACTCAAACCCTTGATCATCTCCTCACCATCAATGGTTATAATAACAAGCCCATCGACATCTAAACTGGGGCTCCCACCAAAGACATGTGCACCAATGGCTTCTCCTCAATCATCAAGGGAGCCTTTGACAAATGTGCACCAAACATAGATGTGAGGTACATGCTGAGGGGCGGGCATTGAGTGCATACTAATAACAATGTTGTCACACCTCACCAACCATGTTGCACTATGGATCTTTGTTCCTTTCTGTCGTCCTAATACACTCCTTACACAAGCTCACTAGCATGCAATTAAGAAGAAGGTTAGCAAGATCAAGACTCAATTGCATAATTGGAGAACAATGGGAGAGTATATTGCATTATGAGAGAAGCTGACTTATATACATGTCTAGAAGTGTTCACACACACTTAAGCTATGGTGGTGGTTGGCTGGCTAGGTTAGGCGAAGCTAACTTATATACAAGTCCAAAAGTATTCACACACACTTAAACTATGGTCGGCTAGGTTAATCTTTGTACATGGCCTTTTCAAGTTGGATTAAAGATATAAACTACTGGCTTTCCCTTTGAGGCAAAGACATGATACACAAATTTTAGTAGGATTATCAATTCTTCCAAAAGCTACACAAACTTATTCCATGTATTTAATGGGACAGTGTCCATTTTCGTTAAATTTGGTCTCATATGTGGATGGCCATACTCTAGGGCTCTGAGCATTGGTGCTATATGCTTCCCTTGCCATTCTTAGCATGTCTTTCACTAGTCAAAACAAGCATGGTAAAACCATCGAAAGGGCGATTGATATCAGCCTTGCACGTTTACGCACGATGGTCATTCTCGTGTTTTTAAGTAGCCAAGGGTGGGGGAGGGTCTGGTGGGTATACTAGTGAAGGAGGAGGTACGTTGCACATCAGAAAGCTCATAGAGGGGGGAGTCAGGCATAAGTGCTTGTGGTTGCATAGATAGGAGGGTGTGGTGATGTGGATTAGGAGAGGGTTCTAAGGTTTGTGTCCCGCATTGATTTGTAAAACTTAGGAGTTAGCAAAAGTTTGGTTAGCTATAGCATGTTCCATGCACCAAATCTCAACTTCCATGATTACCTTCAAGTCTTGCAACTGGTTGTAAATGAAAGTATTTTATAGGCGAGATAGCGTGGACTTGCAAAAAATTGAAATGCACAATAGAGTAGTTATTTTTTTAGCTAAGATTTCTTCCTTCTTCTTTTGATCTCATTTTAGAGTTTTGTGTGAAAGATTTCTCCACAAGCTCCCACCATAAAAAATTGCAAGTCACACGAATCAACATGGGTCATAATAGGCATTAATTAATACCAAAGATAGAAATGAGAATGTCTCTCGAGTTCCTGCTATTATTTTGGTTGAACGTCTTCTCTCCTTGGTTGCTTTGTTGCTCAAAGGAGACTCCTCAATGCTCATAGCCGGGCAAAGGTTGCTTTTTGATGAGCACCCTTCTATGTCAAATCTCTGACGAGAAAGGGATGGGATTTGCAAGTTTTTTCACTATTCATCACATATAATTTTTTATGGTTGAAATTTATTTTTGCTGTGTTTTTTTTTAATGTCCAAAATACCCAAAAACGTGTATGACGCTCGCAAGCCTGGCCTAGCATGTAGACTGGAAAGGGCCTCCTAGAGAGAAGGAGTTCTAGTAAAAGAAAGAAGTGTGCTAGCCGCCTACTAGGGCATCATGTGGCATGAACTGTAGCACCGTAAGACCTTTCTTTTTGGGTGCACACAATCATGTGATGTTGTCGACTTACATGATGCACATAGCGTAACATTCTCTGACTATCTCTCTTCTGTAGCATTTTTACTGCGCCAGTGCTAAAAAAAACGGTATTTTAGTGTGTTGTACTGGCCAGGAATTTTGAAAAAAAAAAACAGGTTGAGATTTTATGTAGCCCTTATTTTATTGTAAGGAACGATTTTGTCAACGGGAGATTTGGACACTTAAGAGTTGTCCTTAGTTTGATGAGTTGTCCTTAGTTTGATTGGTTGAAAAAGATGATGTTTTCTTTTGCGTGCGCTGTACTCCATCCATTTTTCCTGATCATCAGGATTCTATTTTGCCTAATAATAATGATTGGTCTTGCACAAGTTTTAGAGTTTTTTCTTTACAACCCATCAGAAGCTCAGAATGTCGGAGTCTTTCGACAATTTGTGCCAGAAGCCAAGCGACTTGCTTCTGCTGGGGAGTGCATTCCGATCCTTCTTCGCAGTTTTTGCAACCCACATCTTGGCGGGAGAGGTGGACACTGTACTCGCAGGAGGCAGTTTTGCTGCCAAAATCTCATGGCTGGTAAGGTACTTCAACCCTGTGAATCTCTGCTGGCGCTACTACTCCATGCTAGCCTACCGTTTCATGGCCAAAACGTGGGGGTGAAAGGCAGCTTGCTTTAATAAATTTTGGCTTGAGATGTCTGGTATTCTTAGTTCACAAGGTCTTCTAAGCATAATTGCAGCTTACCAAGGGATAATGGCAGTGCAATTCACAACATTTCTAAACCCTTGGCAATCTTAGGGTTGTTCAGGGTTATGGTTTCTAATTGGGTCGCTAGCAAGGTGTGATGTCGAGGACAATAGGCAAGGTTCTCTCTCTCTCCAGATAGGAGAGGAGAGGAGAGGCAAGGTTCTCTCTCCCTCCAGGAGAAGAAAGGAGAAAAGGGAAGGTTATCTCTCTGCCCATAGAGGAGAGGAGAAAAGGCAAGCTATCTACAAAGGTCGAGGAGAATAGGGGGCCCCCAGAGTTTTCCTTTTTCTTTCTAATTAATTAGCATAACTAACATGCATGGTTTCTTAAAGGTATGATTGGACATTTGAATAAAGCCTACCTCATCTCTCTTACATAAGCTTATAAGCCCTAAGCAATAGGGTCTCTTAACTTCTCTCTCTCTCTCTCTCGCGATCGATCGAAGGATTAAGGCATCACCAAAATGGGAGCCATATAGATATACTATGACTCCCATTATAAAGAACCACACTTTGAACCTTGTGGATCATCATCCACAAGTACATAAGTTCATTGCCATCAAGTCGATGTATAAGCATATCTGGCGGCTTGATGTAATGGCTCATTGGAGAAGTACAAGACTCAGCTTGTGGTCAAAAATTTTAAATAAGTCAAGAGATTTGACTTTCATAAGATATTTTCTCCCACAACCAAACTAACCACAATTCACATAATCTTAGCCTTAGAATAGACTTAACAACATAAGAGAGGTGGCGAGCCATGCAAATGAATGTAAAGTCAACATTTTTATGGATATCTCAAGGTGGAGATGGGTGGTTGCAAGATGAGGGTACTCACTTTCGTTCACTCTCTCCAAAATTGGGACATCCATCCATCTCGGGCGGAGTACCTCGATCGTGATAGTGCCTCCAATCAAAAGACGACACGTGGCTCCCGAGCCTAAATCGACATATCTCGATCGAGATGCCAACTAATGCCACGCTAGCAGGTCCGGCTTTCCAGGCGTCATCCATGTCACCAATACATGTCACCGCCACCACAATATCTCGATCGAGATATCTATGCCACTCGGATCCACATCAGGGCCACGCTGTATCCCCGTAGGCATATTTGACTAGCACATCTCCATCGTCCACGTATCTCGAACGAGAAATATACATCCAATCGCGACCATTCATTGTTCGAGGTAATCGGATACAATCTCCACCGTCCCCATATCTCGATCGAGATACTGAGTTCAAATCTCAGCCGTCCAAATATCTCGATCGTGATATAGAGATTCAATCTGCACCGTCCGAATATCTCGATCGAGATACGTAGATGCAATATCCACCGTCCAATTATCTCGATCGAGATAAGGAAACGCAATCTATACCGTCCATTTACGTACGCTGGAAGATGCAATCTCGGCCGTTTAAATATCTCGATCGAGGTATATAATGAATCTTGACCGTCGAGATACCTTTTCGTGGTAATGCCTCTAAATCGTGGCCGTCCAATTACCTCGATCGAGATATTAATATCAAATCTCAGCCGTCGATCCTTCCCCAACCCTAGAATTAGGTGTGTATCTTGGCCGTATGTTGCACTAACCCTAATATCCAGAGCGTTAATCTTGCAAACCCTAAATTGCATGATGTTACCGAACCTCGATCGAGGTTATAAAACCGGAAAACTTTTTTTTTTGGCTCATTTTCACAAGTCGTTTTCACTCCCTTGCTCTCTCTTGATTTGGATTAGTGTTAGTGAGCCCATTAGCTTTGTTTTTAGCTTCATTAGTGCTACTTAGCACTAAGCATTAGACCTTTCACATTAGACCTTTCACATTAGACCCTTCACATTGGACCCTTCACATTGGGCTTAGGTTTTAGCATGGAGGGCCACGAGGAGGGCCACGAGGAGGGCCGCTCATCTATTGCGGACCTCATCGCGGAGATAGACCGTGAGCTAGCGGCTATCCGTAGGAGTGCTAGAGACACTCCGTCTACATTACATATCGTGGCAGACTTGGAGGCGATGCTTGCGTCCCTTCGTAGCCTTCACGATATTGTTTATGTAGATGAGTGGATAGCCCACCATCGCGCTGCTCCGGTGTCACATGGCCTGACATATCGTCAGGTCTGTGATCTTGCTCCTATTAGGGATGGGGCTTTCCTAGATCTTTTCCTCGATAGTCGTGGGATGAGGCCCGGGGCGGGGAAGCCCCTCACTATTTCGCGGTGTTCGCATCCTCGTATGGCGGCACATATCTATAGTCGATATGTTGCCGCATATGGGAGGATGCCGAACAACCGCCAGATCCCCATATACTTCGCAAAGCAGTTATATGCGGAGTTTGTCTTAGGGGAGGAGGTCGATTACACCAGCCATCGTCCGGGTGGTGGTGCTGGCCGAGGCCGTCTCCAGGACCAGGGTAGGCGGCCTCCACCAGCACTTCGTGTAGCACCTGCCGCCACAGATCCTTCCTTTGTGCCATTGTCGACAGTAGAGGCTCTTGGCACGCAGGTCGGCATTGACGTACGGAGTACCACGGAGAGCATCCAGCACGTGGTGCGCCTATTCTCACGAGCTATACCGACGACAGATGTGGAGGTATTTACATATAGATTACGTCTTAAGTTTTTTTGGTCATTTATCTTCATGTTTATATGTACTTTTCTATATTTTTACATGAGCAGCATGGTTGATTGTGTCACGCAGGTTCCCACACCTGCCACTCAGAGGCTCACTCAGGAGTTGGTAGAGGCGAGAGCGGAGATAGACCGCCTCCGAGCTGCATTACAGATGGCAGAGGCAGCTACTGCAGAGGCACAGCATCTGAGAGAGTCCGACATCCAGCAGGTAGGTTTCTCTTGCACGTTTAAGTTACAAATTTCTTTAAGTAATACCTAATGAGAGACTAACCAAATATTTTAATGCTTTACTTTTTTGCGTAGGCTCGGACCGAGGTAGAGAGCTCCAGAGCTGAGGCACAGCATCATCAGATCATGGAGCAGATTGCCCAGCACAGGGCAGAGCAGCTGATGCTGCATGTTCGAGAGTATCGTAGATCATCCGATGTGACAGTGCCTTACCTACCGTTATATCCACGGCCTATCACAGAGGTTTTTCGACGACCTCTCCCTCAGGATGCACCTCCCTTCCTACGGGATGCGTGCTGCTGTTTATGCATCGAGGACATTGACAGTACAGGAGGATATGCCCTAGGATGTGGACATATTTTCCACTTGTCTTGCATCACCCAGGAGCTCGTCCGGTTCTCAGCATGCCCATCCTGCCGTGCACGCGTCGACTTAGCGACGTACAGGGTATTGGGCATCGATGATCTTCACCCAGGCCTTGTACGAGTAGATGCCAGGACTGGGAGGCCTGTCGACTTTACATCAGCTATGGACTTGGGACTCGACGCCTTCGACGATAGAGCCCAGGAGCCTGAGGTGCCTCCTGAGATAGAGTGGAGCTCACATGAGTTCGACGCTTACCAGAGAGTGCTACATGAGAGCCAGGTGACAGCATTTGAGCGCGTGGGTGGTGCTGGCCCTAGTGGCACAGCGGGTGATGGTGCTAGTAGCAGTGCTGCTTCTCATGAGCAGCGTGTCCTTACAGCAGAGGAGCTTACACGAGCAGAGTGGCAGACACGCACCATTGCAGATTACAGATTTTGGGTGTACAGACAGAGGCGTCTTGCATTAGCACGACGCAGAGAGAGAGAGAGGGCCATAGCAGCTTTTGGGACTCGTGAGCTCCCGAGTATACCGGCACCAGCTCACGATCCTTCCTTTGAGGCAGACCTCCCCGCAGACATTCGACGACCCCCGCAGCCGGCACAGCCGCCTCGACGTGCACAGCAGCCTCGACGCGCACGTCGACCGGCAGTTAGAGATGACGATTTTGATTGGGTTGCTGTTGATAGTGACTAAACTCAGACTAGCTGGGTTAGCTCACTTACATTGTACTTAGATTTTTGGGCAGTGACTAACCTCAGGCTAGCTGGGGTAGCTCATTTTCATTCTGATGTACTTATTTGATGTTTATATCATTATGAGTTTTCTCATTATTGAGTATCATTACATTTTAGTTGATGTTCTTGATTTTATTATATTTCTTAACACTTTTGCTATCATATTGTTTGTTGAAAATCTCCATGCCATCGTACCCAAACATGCTCCGATGGGGACCAAACTTTGCAAGCATGTGGGGGTGGGCCCCCCCCACATGCTTGCAAAGTTTGGTCCCCATCGGAGCATGTTTGGGTTGGCAATGGGCGCCCAGTGTGGTTTTTTCAAGTCTCTTGGTGCTTAAGAGGCCATGGAAAATCCGGGCCTTCCCCATACCATCGTACCCAAACATGCTCCGATGGGGACCAAACTTTGCAAGCGTGTGGGGGTGGGCCCCCCCCACATGCTTGCAAAGTTTGGTCCCCATCGGAGCATGTTTGGGTTGGCAATGGGCGCCCAGTGTGGTTTTTTCAAGTCTCTTGGTGCTTAAGAGGCCATGGAAAATCCGGGCCTTCCCCATACCATCGTACCCAAACATGCTCCGATGGGGACCAAACTTTGCAAGCGTGTGGGGGTGGGCCCCCCCCACATGCTTGCAAAGTTTGGTCACAATCAAAGCATGTTTGGGTTGGCAATCGGCGCCCAGTGCGGGTTTTTCAAGTCTCTTGGTGCTTAAGAGGCCATGGAAAATCCGGGCCTTCCCCATACCGTCGTACCCAAACATGCTCCGATGGGGACCAAACTTTGCAAGCATGTGGGGGTGGGCCCCCCCCACATGCTTGCAAAGTTTGGTCCCCATCGGAGCATGTTTGGATTGGCAATGGGCGCCCAGTGCGGGTTTTTCAAGTCTCTTGGTGCTTAAGAGGCCATGGAAAATCCGGGCCTTCCCCATACCATCGTACCCAAACATGCTCCGATGGGGACCAAACTTTGCAAGCATGTGGGGGTGGGCCCCCCCCACATGCTTGCAAAGTTTGGTCCCCATCGGAGCATGTTTGGATTGGCAATGGGCGCCCAGTGCGGGTTTTTCAAGTCTCTTGGTGCTTAAGAGGCCATGGAAAATCCGGGCCTTCCCCATACCATCGTACCCAAACATGCTCCGATGGGGACCAAACTTTGCAAGCATGTGGGGGTGGGCCCCCCCCACATGCTTGCAAAGTTTGGTCCCCATCGGAGCATGTTTGGATTGGCAATGGGCGCCCAGTGCGGTTTTTTCAAGTCTCTTGGTGCTTAAGAGGCCATGGAAAATCCGGGCCTTCCCCATACCATCGTACCCAAACATGCTCCGATGGGGACCAAACTTTGCAAGCATGTGGGGGTGGGCCCCCCCCACATGCTTGCAAAGTTTGGTCCCCATCGGAGCATGTTTGGATTGGCAATGGGCGCCCAGTGCGGTTTTTTCAAGTCTCTTGGTGCTTAAGAGGCCATGGAAAATCCGGGCCTTCCCCATACCATCGTACTCAAACATGCTCCGATGGGGACCAAACTTTGCAAGCGTGTGGGGGTGGGCCCCCCCCACATGCTTGCAAAGTTTGGTCCCCATCGGAGCATGTTTGGGTTGGCAATGGGCGCCCAGTGCGGTTTTTTCAAGTCTCTTGGTGCTTAAGAGGCCATGGAAAATCCGGGCCTTCCCCATACCATCGTACCCAAACATGCTCCGATGGGGACCAAACTTTGCAAGCGTGTGGGGGTGGGCCCCCCCCACATTCTTGCAAAGTTTGGTCCGCATCGGAGCATGTTTGGGTTGGCAATGGGCGCCCAGTGCGGTTTTTTCAAGTCTCTTGGTGCTTAAGAGGCCATGGAAAATCCGGGCCTTCCCCATACCATCGTACCCAAACATGCTCCGATGGGGACCAAACTTTGCAAGCATGTGGGGGGGGCCCACCCCCACACGCTTTCAAAGTTTGGTCCGCATCGGAGCATGTTTGGATTGGCAATGGGCGCCCAGTGCGGTTTTTTCAAGTCTCTTGGTGCTTAAGAGGCCATGGAAAATCCGGGCCTTCCCCATACCATCGTACCCAAACATGCTCCGATGGGGACCAAACTTTGCAAGCATGTGGGGGGGGCCCACCCCCACACGCTTTCAAAGTTTGGTCCGCATCGGAGCATGTTTGGATTGGCAATGGGCGCCCAGTGCGGTTTTTTCAAGTCTCTTGGTGCTTAAGAGGCCATGGAAAATCCGGGCCTTCCCCATACCATCGTACCCAAACATGCTCCGATGGGGACCAAACTTTGCAAGCGTGTGGGGGTGGGCCCCCCCCACATGCTTGCAAAGTTTGGTCCGCATCGGAGCATGTTTGGGTTGGCAATGGGCGCCCAGTGCGGTTTTTTCAAGTCTCTTGGTGCTTAAGAGGCCATGGAAAATCCGGGCCTTCCCCATACCATCGTACCCAAACATGCTCCGATGGGGACCAAACTTTGCAAGCATGTGGGGGGGGCCCACCCCCACACGCTTTCAAAGTTTGGTCCGCATCGGAGCATGTTTGGATTGGCAATGGGCGCCCAGTGCGGTTTTTTCAAGTCTCTTGGTGCTTAAGAGGCCATGGAAAATCCGGGCCTTCCCCATACCATCGTACCCAAACATGCTCCGATGGGGACCAAACTTTGCAAGCATGTGGGGGGGGCCCACCCCCACACGCTTTCAAAGTTTGGTCCGCATCGGAGCATGTTTGGATTGGCAATGGGCGCCCAGTGCGGTTTTTTCAAGTCTCTTGGTGCTTAAGAGGCCATGGAAAATCCGGGCCTTCCCCATACCATCGTACCCAAACATGCTCCGATGGGGACCAAACTTTGCAAGCGTGTGGGGGTGGGCCCCCCCCACATGCTTGCAAAGTTTGGTCCGCATCGGAGCATGTTTGGGTTGGCAATGGGCGCCCAGTGCGGTTTTTTCAAGTCTCTTGGTGCTTAAGAGGCCATGGAAAATCCGGGCCTTCCCCATACCATCGTACCCAAACATGCTCCGATGGGGACCAAACTTTGCAAGCATGTGGGGGTGGGCCCCCCCCACATGCTTGCAAAGTTTGGTCCCCATCGGAGCATGTTTGGGTTGGCAATGGGCGCCCAGTGCGGTTTTTTCAAGTCTCTTGGTGCTTAAGAGGCCATGGAAAATCCGGGCCTTCCCCATACCATCGTACCCAAACATGCTCCGATGGGGACCAAACTTTGCAAGCATGTGGGGGGGGCCCACCCCCACACGCTTTCAAAGTTTGGTCCGCATCGGAGCATGTTTGGATTGGCAATGGGCGCCCAGTGCGGTTTTTTCAAGTCTCTTGGTGCTTAAGAGGCCATGGAAAATCCGGGCCTTCCCCATACCATCGTACCCAAACATGCTCCGATGGGGACCAAACTTTGCAAGCGTGTGGGGGTGGGCCCCCCCCACATGCTTGCAAAGTTTGGTCCGCATCGGAGCATGTTTGGGTTGGCAATGGGCGCCCAGTGCGGTTTTTTCAAGTCTCTTGGTGCTTAAGAGGCCATGGAAAATCCGGGCCTTCCCCATACCATCGTACCCAAACATGCTCCGATGGGGACCAAACTTTGCAAGCGTGTGGGGGTGGGCCCCCCCCACATGGAGATTTTCAACAAACAATATGATAGCCAAAGTGTTAAAAAATATAATAAAATCAAGAACATCAACTAAAATGTAATGATACTCAATAATGAGAAAACTCATAATGATATAAACATCAAATAAGTACATCAGAATGAAAATGAGCTACCCCAGCTAGTCTGAGGTTAGTCACTGCCCAAAAATCTAAGTACAATGTAAGTGAGCTAACCCAGCTAGTCTGAGTTTAGTCACTATCAAGATAGAGATCTAGTCAGCAGCACCCTCTCTAGCTCTCAACTGCTCTAGAATGCTCTCATGGTCATCCACTCGAAGCCGAAAACGAGGGTGAGAACTGTGTTTTCGGCTCTGTACTCGAACAAGAGTGAGCCTGGTAGCAACCACTAGATGAGAGAACTGAAATGCCTCTAACTCCCACTTCCACTGCTGGAACTCAAGACTCCCCCGATGAAGTCGAATCTGCTGGTAGAACCGGCCTGCCACAATCATGCTATGGGCGTCATAAGAAAACCCATGATCATCCACTGTATCCTGGTCAAGCATGCACTTTGGCCTAGTGCAACTCATCAGATAGTAGTCTACTCCCTCGCTGTTTCCCTCACTGGCAATAACAGCAAATACATCACCCTCCTGTAGCAAATCTGTCAGGTCATCATAACTGACCATGAACGCAGGACCTGTGTGCTCAACAGACACCACTGGATGTGAAGGATGCTCGGGGGAGAGGAATGTCTGTATCCATGCATCTGCCCATCCTCTCGAGGCACAATGTGACCAATCGCCATCCATACATGCTCCACAGAAGCATGCAAACCGTCGTGTGTAAATCGTGGGGGCCGCCATGCACGTGCTCCTGATGGAATGTAAGCCCAAGGTGCCAGGTACTGTGTCACAATCATGGGAGGCTCTGCGGTCAATCGTGCCACCATCCACATGCCAAAAAAATCTCCTGACAATCCGAGCATCACGTCTGGGGTACGATGATGCTGCACTCCCACACAAATGTTGGGAGCACCACTCGACTACGTGGCCCGCATCTCTGAACCGCTGAGCATCCTGTCGCAGCTGATGACGCCTCAAGGCACGTTTCACACACGCGCCTGCACCATCATGCTCACCCTTCCCGTGACCAGTCTCAAAGAATGACCAAATCACTGGGATACTAGACTGCACATGCCACCTATAAATCCATAAAAGATAGTCTTAGTTATTGTTTTCTTTAAGATGTTCTAGTGAATTTAGTTTAATTGAAAATGTAAGAAAGCCATAAGTACAACCTGTAGAGCCAATAGAATTGACGTGATGACTTGAACTGTGCGCCACAACCATCCGACCAAACCCATCGCTGGACATGTCTGATCCCACAATCTCCTAAAAAATCGTCATGGAGACGAAAGCAGTGTTGCACAAAATGTGCATCATGTGAACGATCATCACTGATATAGAAATGATACTCTCGAATAATGACACGGGTCTCGGGGGTACTCGCTATCCCATCTACATGAGCCTCTGCATGTCGATAGCTAATGTGGACCAAAATAGCAACCTGGTGAGGGAAGCAATACATACGTTTAGGACACAAAAAATCAATTAAGTAATGAAGCTCAAACATAAAACAAATAGTACAAAATATAACCATTACCTGCTCTGAGAAGTAATACTCAGATTGTATCTCCTGAAAAGGTGTGAAAGTGTAGTTCTCTGCAAAATCAATCACAGAGACGACCACACCAATAGGAAACTCTGCTAGGCATGCTCGGAACTGACGATCCTGCCACTTGGCACAATGACTGTGCCGTATGTAGGGGTAGATCTGCTCCCTAAATGTGGCTGTGAAGTGACAACGTGGTGTATGTTTGTCCACGAGCTGCAACTTCCTGGACTGTCCACCACTCTGGAGCTGGTGTGTCACATACTCATAACGTTGCCATGCCACTATCTCTTGGTCACTTGCATCAAGATCTACCATCTGTAGATGTGCAAGTGAACCACATGATGTGCAATTGCTCTCCACACAAGGCATCCTATGGAACTGGGCATCCTCCGTGCGTGCACACAAAAGAGAGTGGATGAAATCACGTGGACTACGAGGCAACTCTCTATGCCCACTAAGAGAACGGAACACATCATAAAAAAGATTGAACTCAACATGGTAGCGACAACAACATGTGTCACGCTGACGTGAGTACCTCACAAACCAAGGCTTACACCCCTCAAATGACCTTTGCCCAATTTTAAGCTCTGGATACGAAGCTACAAACTGAGAATACAACTCAGTTTGGGACATTTCAAGAAAGCAAGCACCATGCTCAATGAACACTCCTCTTGTCACTCTCTTACGCAAAGCTTTCTTGAAAACTGGCGATGCACGACAATTCTCCTCCCAAAAACTTTCTATCAAGGTTCTAGTGGTTTCATCTAGTAGGCGATCATGCCTAGCTACACGACCACTACTCGCCCACATAGCACCAACCTCATTGGCATCTAAACTTTGTCGCCTAATAGACCCAACTCTAAGTGCGTGTGGTGCTATGGAAAGGATGCGAGATGTGGCACTAACCTTACCCTTCATTTGGGAGCTACTTATGGCTGCCACAATAGCCCGTCGAGCAGCCAAAGCGTCCGCAGAGTTCCTCTTCTTGTTAACTTTATAGGAATGACGAACACTTTGTAGCACCGCCATGCCAGCTCTCCTCTCTCTTCGACCTCCAATGTCGGAAAGCGCCCTGCAGTTGGCCATGTTGGGCAGATCAATCAAAGCATCAAGCACACATGCCTGTGATGAAGACGTGAGGTCTTTGAAATAGGATTGGAAGATTGCACGGGCACGACGATGTGCCCCTGACTTTGATAGTTCTTTCCTATCCACACGAAGGGCGCCCAAAGGAGGGGGGGTGGGTTCTTGTAGAAGAGAGGACTCAAGAAGGGCGGGTTCATGTGGATTATCTAAACTAAGGGGTAGTGGGGGGGAAGAGGGCGAAGGGAGAGGAAGTGGAAGAGGAGGAGCAAGGCTTGGATCATCGCCAACGGAAGGTGTTGCTCGTTGACGTGCTCTCCACTCTCTCTTTCTCTCACGAGCTACCCTTCTCCTCTCCTCCTCTTGAACTTGGTGGATGGGGGGGAGTCTAGTCCTATCACGTTTCCGACTCCTACGGCTTTGAGAACCCATTCTCAAGGAAGCTAAGAGAGAAAATATTATAAGGGCTCAATGATGGGATAGTACTACAGATAAGTGTGGGATAGTACTAGAGATGTGTGATTATATAGGAAAAATAGGTTATCCACTTCAAATCTCACTGGATTTCCTATCTAAGATTGATTGGATAACTAAGATAAACATAAAGATATTTAAAGATAAACTATTATCCACTTAAAAATTAATATTATTTATAATATTTATTAACAAGTCTAAATATTTATCATTACCAGATATATAAATGTATATAAATATATCTTTAAAGAAATCTTTTATTTTATAATTATATAACTGCTTTTTTTAAATAAAGTATTTTTTTCATATTTTATTCAAAGGTTTATTCTACATAAAAAAATTTCAAGAAATATAAAAATAAAAAATTTATTTTTTTTAAATTAATAATATGATCTTTAATAATATTTTTATTGATCTAATCCCAAAATATAATCCTTTTAAATTAGTGATTTTAAATTCTTTTATTTAATAAGTTACATATATTTTATTATTTAAATTTCTATATTCTATTTCTCTAAATTACTAAATTAACTTTTCCAAAAATATGTTTTTGAAAAAAGAGGGGAGGTGGGAAGGAGATGCCACGTGTCACAAGCGTGCATGACACGTGGCATTCTCTTGACATGTGGCACTACTATGGTTGATGTGGCAATTCCATGATGTGGCATGCCATGTCACCATGTGCGAGGTGGCATGCAAAGGTGGCAAGATGATGTGGCATTAATGATGACTAGGATGATGAGGTGGGGAGTCAACTAGGTTGACCATGTTGACATGGAGGGTGGAGGTGGCAAGCTGAGGTGGCAAGCTGCTTATGTGGATCCTCTCGATGCTCACGTGGACATAAAGTGGCATGCATGTATAAGGTTTGGGCCTACCCAAGCCTCACACATGGAATGAAACCTAAGCTGTGAAGTTTACCAAGCCTAGATTTCCAAACCTAACTAGGATTGGTTTTAGACTTGAAAAGGGGAGAGTGGACACAATATGGGAATTTTCACTTGGGAGGATTGAAAATGGACCTTCCCATACTCAAATCAAGCCAAATTTTTTTTGATAAATTCATGGCAACAAGAGTATTGATCCCATGAGTTTTTAGATTGAAAGATTCAATATTTAATTTTCTAGAATTAAATTACTATTGATTTAATGGGCCTCTGACAGTCATAATAAATTTTCCAAAGTAAATCTACAAAAATCAAACCGTTAGATTTGTAATTTTATCTTATACCCACATTATACTAATCTTTCCCAATCTAATCATCACTAGATCCATACAATTTGAGCATTTTAAATGGTAGATGTGGTGGGAGGATAAAATAGTATGTTTTTTAACAATTCTAATATCTTTTAAATAATATAGAAAATAGTAGAACACATCAAAAATTACTCGATAAATCAAGTTAAGCTCTATGTTATTTGTATTTGTGAAATGCAAAGTGGGAACATCGTATGAGTAATAATGTAAAAGTTATAGGCAATTTACTCACATTCACTATACCTGTCTAAACCTAGGACAGGGCCTGTATACAAACTTGGTTCCCAAAGAAAAGGGGATTTGCAATTATTGGATATTCGATCAGATTATAGTTTTAGGTGCCCAACTTTGCATATGATGTTTCATTAGAAGACCTTGAAGTGAAACTCCTTGGCTAACTATGAGAGATTGGCTATTCTTCTTGAAAAAATGCCTGTTTTTCAGCTAAAGCCAAGGGCGCCCACGCCATGAAACTAGATAACCTCATCTTGCAACCACCCAGATGTATATAGTATAGCCACCAGGACTTGTGATCCTTGGCTTAGAAAAAAGGATTTGCTGACTTAGAAAAGTATCAGTCCCTCAAAAGCATGGTACTCAAGAATTGACAACTACTTTATAGTATTGGTCTTTCAAAAAGACCATATGCAAAATTGTATATTTTCTCAAAGATTGAAGGCAAAGAATCAAAGAAAACCCAAGAAGAGACCATTGTTGAAAGTCCTAAAGAATAGGTTTCGTTGAAGAATCAAACACCAACAAAAATAGCAAGGAAGGCTCCTGCTCGTAGATTATGGAAAGAGAAGGGTACTTCATATTCGGATGTATTGTACTTTCTATTGTATCTACCCAATGATAGTTTACAAACACTTTAGTTTGTCTGCACTTTGCGTGCTTTTGTGCAGCTATAGAACTATTGAGTGTTTCTCTTCTTCATTGTTTTTGAGCAATTCTGAATGCCAACCATACTTGTGAGCTTATAACAGTTTGTTTTCCATTAAGTCATTGTAGTACGCTTTTGTAAAACCATTAAAAATCTTCTTTCATACTATTTTCCTTCTTTATTCCTGTGAAATGTTTTGTGTTTCAAAAGAATGTATTGCGTGTTGTATAATCGGACCTTTTCATGCTTGTGTTGACCAATTTTCAGGACATCCATACCTCAGTAAGGTAGATGATTGTAAATTATATGTTGTATTAATAAAACAAAGGTTAAAACATTCATAATGTAATTGATATAATAGGGCTAGGTTGATATCATTACTATGTAATGTGTTATGTTGCAATATGTCCAAACCTCCTTCCTGCTTTTTCCAAAAATCTTCAGTTGTTCTTCAAATGCCTTATGATTAGTTTTGTTCCAAGTTTGTCTGTCCAGAATATAAATACATGATCAAGATATTGCCACACTTCAGACTTTACGTTCCTTGCTAGGCCATCCGCTTCATGCCTTGTGTTGACCAAATTGCAGGACATCCATACCTCTTTACAAAGTAAGGTAGATGATTGTAAATTATATGCTATATTTAATAAAACAATGGGTTAAAACATTCATAATGTAATTGATATAATAGGGCTAGGCTGATACTATTACCGTGCAATGTGTTATATTGAAATATGTCCAAGCCTCCTTCATGCTCTTTCCAAAAATCTTCAGTTGCTCTTCAAATGCCTTATGATCAGTTTTGTTCCAAGTTTGTTTGCCACATAATATAAATACCTAATTAAGATATTTTTACACTTCAGACTCTATATTCCTTGTGAGGCCATCCCCTTCATGGTGATTCGCAGTATTATGTACTACCTTCCACAAGTTGTACTTCATTGTAGAGATATAATGTGTTCATTTTTTAAGCTAACTTGTGGCCTTGAGAAAAACCTTCTTGCCTTAACACCGCCAATGGATGGTTTGATTGGAACTTCTAAGTTACCATCTATCAACCTTTCCAAGTCTTTAGTAATTTTAACATCACCACCATAAATTCCAATGTCTGAGAGTACTTTTTCCAATGCCTCGATTGCCTGCTTTCTTTTCTTTTCTTTTCTAGATGAAGTTTCCAAGTAAATCCAATTTACATGAATACAAGTTTTTCAATGATTTGGCATAAAGCATGCAACATACATATGTGTACATTAGATAAAGGGATGTCAAGCATAGGCTTGTACTTTGGATCAACCTTATTTCTATTGGGGGCTTTCTTCCACCACTTTTGGCTCAACTTTGATGTTGGCTCATTTACAATATAATCATGGATACTTTGATGAAAAAAGAGGGAGTGGAGTTTGTGATTGGGCATTTGGGATAAATTGAGCCATCACACCATAGATCAATATGGTGCAATCCTGATGACCTCATGTTCTCTTTCTCTATAGCACCAATGCGTGGATCATTTCTCCTTTTCTAAACTAGAGCATAATCATCTTCAAGATCTATATGAAGATGATAAAGCCTCTTCTCGTCTAAGAGTTCACCTCCTTCCATTTTTTTGGTTGTCTATTGATACAAACACGACTTTTTATCATACCAAATTAGGACAATGGCACAAAACTTGTTTGTTATCCTCCAAAATTTTAAAATTTATTGAATTTAATGTTTGATATTAAATAGAAAATACCTTTAGTATGGTGTGTACAGTAGTTAGTGCTCATTAATATGACGTGTAATGTAGTTAGTGTCATATATTGTCTTAAATGCATGAGGATCTAAATAGATTCACCTTTTCAATATGTGGGGATATTATAATGTTTCTTTTAGATCTTGTTTTTCACTTTTAAACATTCTTGACATCAAATAAATAGGAAAATAAAGAATTTCTTAGAGGGCCCCAAAATGAGCTCCGATTTTTCCTAATGTCCTACTGAAAGGATGGCATTCATGTCATCCTAAAGAAATAAATGAAGCTATTGTATGCTTTGTTGTGTTATATTTTTTATTTTTTATTTTTTAAAAATTACACTAGAAAAGCTTGGTGATGACCTGCCTCTTCCCTATTGGGTTTGTCATCATCATTAAACTCATATGAGGAGTCTCGAGGTGGTTGTCCTTCCATGTCCGCTATTAGTCTTTTCATCCATCCAATCCTTTAGGTCCTTCCATAGACTTGGGCTTCCTTGTAGTAACAAGGAGCTAACTGAATAATGAAGAGATGTTCGAAGTTGTATCTTTCTTGGTCCATGGTAGGCTGAGGATAGTGGGAAGTACTGATTCACTGTCCAAATATCCTTGGCATTATCTTACCAATTCTTGAGCTACTTCTAGCCTACTTTCCTCCTCAATTAGGTTGAGATATTCTGCTAACTTTTTAGGTAGATTGTTGGGGTCAATGACTAGTTCTTCTTGGTCCATGGTGGCAGGCTGAGGATTCAAATCCTTTGGATGAAGAGATGTTGGAAGCTGTATCATTGCCTGAACCCTCTTAAACTCTCATGCGGTCTTTGCATTCTCCTATCTTATTGGACCTTTGTTTTTGGTTCTCTAGGACCGCCGACTCTAGTATGTTTTGAGACTTTATCGATTGGTAGGACTTGGGCTAGTCTCTATTCCCTTTGAGTATGGGGAGTTGAATCTTATCCAGCTGCATGACTATCCTCCTATTTTTGCATTCTCATCAAAACATTGAGAGGAATCGTTTGTACTAGCCCATCTCTAATGCTTAGCAAGTTAATACTTGTAGTCAACTTATTCTCTTGGGCTGGATGCTCCCAATGGGAAATCATTGTACATGTGACCTAGGGTGGATGCTCCCAATGGGAAATCATTGTACATGTGACCAATACCACAACTAGTGTAGATAGGTGCTAGTGGCTATGGATTAGTTGGTGCAACAACCATCGTAGATAGGTGTTAGTGGCTATGGATTAGTTGGTGCAACAACCATCGTAGCCTTCTTTATGGGACACTTTGCCACTTGGTGAGGTCCCTTGTAGCGATAGCGCTATAGTGGCATGTGGAATCCTAAGGCATTGATGTCTCTCCCTCTATTAGTTTGCATTGTGACTATATAGACGACTTGATAGACATTATCATCATATTGAATATAGTGACCGAGGTTTTAACTTAGGGGATTTTGAGCCTCTAGGGGTTCTAGGTAAATAGTCTCCTCCCCTATTCCCTTTTCCTCCCTTCAAGAATTTCTCTCAAGGTCAATTTGTTCATGGGGATCACTCGGGGAATGGGTGGTTGCTATGAGAACACTAGAAGTGGTAGAGGTAACTCTTGAATTCAAGTAGTACTCCTTGTTGAGGCGACACACAGTACCCCAGGTGAGGTGCGTTAGTAAGCATGGGCCTTGCCAACAGAGGCAAATCTAGATGATGAATAGGTGGAGTTGGTGTGACTAGCACCTGCTATCTCTAGCATTGATTCCAATGGTGGGCAGTATCATGGTTTCCTATCCTCATGCAATATGCACACCAGATTTCTCCTTGTTTGTGTCTTAGGTGGGGGCATTTAACGCTTGTGTGGTTAGCACGACATATTGAACACTAGACCAACTCATGTCTAGGGTATAGATGTGGGTGTCCCATGTTGTCTTTTCTTGGCCTGACTCTCCATTGCTTAATCATTTTCTCCATGAGTGTATCTACTAGGTCTTCCACAATGGGTTTCCTTTGGAGAGATTCCTTGAAGTAGTTCTCATGAAGTTATCATGGAAATCTATAACACTCCTACAACATGGCTCAAAGTTTTTGTGGTTTTTAGAGTACAAGGCATTGTGCAAGGTTGAGTCAAGGATTCCTTCTAGGAATCTTCTAATTAGCTATTTATTAGAGAATTTGTTAGTGTCGACACATCGAGAGTGCACTTTGTTGATGTAGTCTCTGATCGATTCTTTCTGTAGATACTTAACATGGTAGAGTTGGTCGACTGGGTTCCATCAAGTTCCTTGAATGATAACAGCAATACCCAATTATGAATGTGGTCTTCAAGGTGCCAAAATCAACCTGGTCTTTTAGTTTCAGTGATCAAAACCATTGGCTTACCTTCCCTTCCATGTGTGGCCCAAGGCACTCACCCTTACTAGGTCATCACGTCGACCACATGTATTGCACATTTGGTCATAAAGCAACCTGGTCTTTTAGTTTCAGTGAGATCAGAACCATTGGCTTGCCTTCCCTTCCATGTGTGGCCCAAGGCACTCACCCTTACTAGGTCATCACGTCGACCACATGTATTGCACATTTGGTCAAACACTTCCAAGTGTGTAATGGGATCATCCCATTGCATTTTGGTCAAACACTTCCAAGTGTGTAATGGGATCATCCCATTGCATTTTGGCATTACCTTTGTAATTTGCATCGGTTTATTAATCATATCTAGTTGTCCAAGGTTTGGTACCATCGCAGTTGGTGTGGTGGAGTTGTTGTTGTTGTTGTTGTTGTGCGAGCCATGTTACTATCCCCCTCCTTATTTGTGCAACTATCCTTAAAATATCTTATGTAGTTTGGTGATGGTATAGGTGGAGATTAAGGTAATGGGGCCCAAAATCTAGTCTAGGCTAATTTTCTAGTGTAAGTAAATATACTACCGGCATTACAGAACTCTAAGTAATATCATGGGGCACAAAAGCTAGTCCAAGATAATTTTCTAGTCTAAGTAAATATACTACCGGCATTACACAAGTCAAAAGCTCATTTTTGACTATCTATTGGCATTACACATCATAAGGTCAGAGAATACCTATAATCATTTATATGAAGTGCTTGCGTGGTATAAAAAGTATGGCTCAAAAAGTGTTGTTGTGCATCTGGAGTAATGTTAGCGAATGTGGGTAACACCATGGGTTCACTTATGGACTATATGGGTCACATCACTTTTTAGGCCTACTAGAGTGGTCGCATAGGGATAAACCATATTAAGTATAAAAGGAAAAGTCAGTATGTTTGTCAATGTAGATGGTTATTCTAAGTTGCCATATTTATTGCTTGTTTGTAAGTGTAATTTTTTGGGTGCTTATTACCTATGAAATGTTGAACATAGCTTTTATACATATATTCTATAGATTATTCATCTTTGGGAAAAAAATGTCTTCTTTATACTTATCATTTACACTTCATAAGCAACTAATGTCAAACTATAAGAATAATTTGAAATGCAAGGTTTTTGCGAAGAACATTAATGGGCTACCAACTATAATTTGATATGTTTTTCCCCTCTTGTAAAATAATTTACATCCTTCTTATTCTTGGCAGGTGTGAGATGAGGAATCAATATTTCATCCTTTAACCTAATAGAGCCATGTTAAGCTTCATACTCCTTCTATTTTAAAGGTTGTTAAGTAATTAAATCGATTAAATTGTTAAGTAATTATATTGACTAAATTGTTATAAGCTTGATTTATAATTTTTTTGTACTCTTAGGTGAAGGAGTAGCTTGATTTACTTGTTTGTTTATACTCTTAGGTGGAGGAGGAGGTTTTAAAAATGGAGACATTGAAGGAAAAGATATATTTATTTACATGTGCTTTAGTTTCAATCATAAGAATGATAAGCTCCTACATCGAGCGAGGTTCTTTATCCATCAATCTTTTTACACCCAGAATGGATGGTTCTTTTTACACTTTTATTTATGTCTTCCATGTTTATATGTAGGTGAGAAAGTTACAATGATTGGGGCATGTGGGAAAAGAGGTAAAAATGATGCCACTTTTCATATGTTTAATGAACTAACAGTATGATGTCTAAGGTGTCTTGGTGGATTTAAATATTTACACTATTTTAATATTTTTCAACTTTATTCACTACTACATGTTAGCCTAATACCGGGGCTTGTACTGGCGCTATTTAACGGGGTCTAAAAAAGCCTCGTCATCGGTATAAGCGCCGGTATAAGCGCCGGAACCACAGCGTCGGTATAAGTGTCGGGTAACAATACCGGCGCCTATACCGGTGCATATACCGACGCTTACCGGGGGTAATACCGTCGCATAAACTGACGTCTATACCGGTGCATATACCGTGTTATATACCGGGGTGTATACCGACTTTAATATCGACAGAAATACCACTGTATATACCGACGTCGGTACCGGGGCATATACCGACGCTGTAGCAAAAAAAATTTTTTGGGCAGAATAGTGCTGCCTGGCTGTTGCCTAGCTGCCTGCAATGAGCAGGATCAACAATAGCAAACAGACAGCACCATTCTGTCTACAATAGAGCACAAAAACAACCATGCTCATTTGCATATTTTCCTGATCGACAAACAAGAAATTAAATTAAACATTAATACTCAAGAATGTTTTGATCATATTTCATTAGTTTGAAGGTCATCTTACATCATGGTAATGCCTCCCAATTGACGGTCTCTCCTTCTTCTTCAAGCATCTCAAACAAGGCCACAAGGCCATGTTTGTGAGCGTGCTTCTCCTCTCGCCTACTTGGTGGGCGATTCATGGCCAACTCCTGCACACACGATTAACAATTATAACTTTTAGAAATCAACATTTAGCCCACATACATACATTTAAATAAATAAAATTGCTACAAACACTTACGAATTCATGGCGCATGGTTTCGTAACCACCACTCCCGAGATGAGAAGCCCCTACTGTTTGGAGTCTTGCCCTTGCCGCCTCTCTTTGTTGTTGAAACCTGTCTGGTGTCTCGGTGAGCTCCTGAGCAATGACTACCCACTCCCTGTCATCTAGCCAAACAGGTTTCTCCTTCCCCTCTCTAAATGCGTGGACCCCTCGCCTCTGACCTACGATGCCCCATCAAAATGCGAGCTGTATACTGTATCCACTCATTAGAGACGACATTCATAGGGTCAGATGGCTGGAACTCTTGCTTTATCTTTGTGTTTATATAATTTTTCTTCCCCTTGTCTTGCTGATCCCATTTAGTCATGATAGAGTCATGAAACTGTATAGTGCACAATTGTCGAATGCGTGTCTTCATTGCCTTCCCTGCACTATCCATTATTGGTGCCCCATCCCTAATTGTGTAAATCTTGCTGTTGTCATGGTCATGTGCACCCCAGGGAGTGGAAGGTGACCCTATGGGTGTGCTATCAACAGATGAGAGCGAAGGACGACGCTCACGTGGTGGTGGTGTCACAGCATCTGTGGCACTACCACCACAACAACCTCCCCCTGAAGACCTACTACGTGAGCGCCGTCTATGTGAAGAGGTGGTAGATCGAGCTGTAAGAGGAGTGGAAGGCTGTGTGGTATGAGGTGTGGGAGCTGCTGTCGTATCCACGGGTGTGGGAACTGGCGTCGGGAAGCCAAATGGTGAGGCAGATGTCCCTGCTCCAAAACCCCAATAACTCTGAGCCATGGCTCTCTGCTCTGGAGTCATGGACGAAAGAAAACCATATAACTGCTAGGGACTCATGCCCTGCGGTGTAGGATTAAATGAGAAATCTGGACTGTAGTCGTAGGGCGGTGAGTCACCCATGGCCTGTTGGACAAAAAACCATATGACAAACTTGTACGAAATGAAAATTACACGGTAAACAATGAATGAAAGAACCATAAGATAAACATTAACAATGATAAACAACATTGGTAAAACTATATCAACTTGCTCCTACAGTAGTGATTATGATGGTAAACATTAACAATGGTAAACAATGAATGGACCTTCAATGTCATAAAACCATTACAAATATGTCATAACTATTTGCATAATCATTAAGATACATCATTTTAAAAATCATTATCTATTCTATCATCCTCATTAAGATCAGTAGCCCCAAAGAGATCTATGTCTATGTACATTTCAGCATCCTCATCATTAAAAGTCCCTTGATGAAGGATGTCTTCATCATCTATGTCTTCTTCCTCAACTTGTTTTTCAGCTTCCTTGGTTTGCACCTCTTCATTTGGATCTTGCTCTAGTTGCTCCTCTTCATTTGCTTGCTCCTCTTCATTGTTGATATCGGCTTGTTCTTGCTGCTCTCCATTACCCTGTGCATCATCTCTCTATTTGTTCTACTCGAAAATGACGTCCATGTGACGAAAACGCCCCATATTTGTGATACTACAAATAGCACAAAAAGTTTGTTGATGGAGAATCAAACACAGAGACATGTAGAGAAAAAAAAGAGAGACATGTAGAACTTAAACACTTACATGCCAATCGCATCCTTTTGTAAGCTCCTCCTCCTCCTCTGTTATAGGTAAACCAGCACGTTTGGCTTCTAAAATTGTAGCTTCTAGCCATCTACCTGTGGGAAAGTCCGGAAGAGCTTGCATACCTTCTGGATATGGGAGATTTCTTGTAGTGCGATTCCTTCTGAAACTTAAACGATCTTGTACTCGCTGTCGCTTGAGAGCTTCATATGTCTCAATCCACTTCTCCATTACATGAGAGTTCAAGATGCAAAATTTGTTGATTTTTTCCCTCAAAGTGTTATCCATCTTTCTCTTAATGCCTTGGCCTTGAGGTTCCTCACCAATGACTCGCCTGTTGGACTCTTGAGACCATAGTCGAGGTATCTCTGGATCTGAGGAACTTAAATATTCAGTGATGTAAACAAGGGACTCTTGTATCAGCCACCCTTCTGACATACTACCCTCTGGGCGAGCCATTTGGCGAACAAATCCCTTTAATGTCTTCATAAACCTCTCCAAAAAGAACATCCATCTTGAATGGACTATTCGAGCAACTGCAACCTCATCTACAACATGAACTAGCAGATGCATTTGGATTGTTAATAAACTTGTAGGGAAAAACTTCTCTACCATGCAGACTGCCTCTATGGAGTTTAAACACGCTGTCTCCAAAGTGTCTCTCTTTATCTCTTTTGAAGAAATCCAACGCACCAATGTGCCAATCTTATAGATAGTAGCTCTAATGTCTTCAGTGAGGCAATCTTTTATTGCTATGGGTAGCACAAATTGTAGAAACTTGTGCCAATCATGACTCTTGAGACCACTAAGATCATCATCCTTTGTAAATGCACTTTTCAAGCAATGCATACAACCTGTAGGAGTCCGAAACTCTGAAATTGTCCTCTTGACTTGTTGTTCCTCCATCTTGCTAAAAACCCTTGGGGCTCTTGGAAGTAGCACCTTTCCATTGGGTCTAGTGCGAGCCCACAACTCTTGCATGCAACCAATCTCTTCCAAGTCATCCCTTTGGCCTTTAGTATCCTTTTTTCCTGTCATGGTCTTCCACAGAATGTCAGCTACATTCTTGAAAATATGCATCGGGTCAAGCAAATGGTTTATAAGGAGATCACCCCAATAGGGGAGTTGGTGAAAGATAGAGAGCCTCTTCATCCCAGGACATGTCAAGTTGCCACATTCCTCCCATTTGATCTTCCAATCGCTTGCCTTCAATGCACTTGGAGGAGGTCTTCCTAGATTACCATCCCGCAATTCATGATTTTCTGGAAGATACCTAACATGTCCTTGGTAGACATTCTTTCGTAATGCTTTTGAGTATCTTGAATCAAGTCGAGGACCACATACAGGACATGCATTGTAACCCGATATAGACAAACCTGAGCATTCTCCATAGCCAGGCCAATCATGCATTGTCCACATGAGAATACCTTGCACAGTTGTAAGTCTTGGCCACTCTGTTGCTTTGACATGTCCTTCACTTCAATTCCGTTCCACAAGGTGCGTAACTCATCAATAAGTGGTGCCAAATATACATCCATGTTCTTCACCTTGTACTTTCCTGGAACTATTAATGAGAGCAACATATGACCTTTCTTTATTGCTAACCATGGCGGAAGATTATAATTCATAAGGCAAACAGGCCATGTGCTCCATGAAGAGCTCCTTAAACCAAAAGGGTTTACCACGCATCACTTCATCTGTGGATCGAGTTGTGGCATGCCATGTCATCAAGCTTGCTATTGATTTGCACCTAAACATGCTTTTTATCCTTGGGATGATTGGAAAGTGCCTGAGAACCTTTACCGGGACAGCTTCCCCCTGAACATCTTCTCTATATCTGTTAGAGCCACAATGGGGACATTCTTGCAAATGCTCATATTCATGGCGGAAGAGGCAACAATCATTGCGACAAGCATGAATATTATTGTAATCCATGCCTATGGATTTCAATAACTTCTTCGCATCTGCACGAGATGGAGGCATCTCGTTGCCAGGGGGCAATATCTGATCTTTCAAAAGCCTGCAAGTATGGCAATATATGATCGTTACTATTAAGATTTTCTCAAATACAAGTTGATAATTTATCATTTCAACAGTAGGTGTAATCTCCAAAAAAAGACCTTACTTGAATAGTTCAGTGACACTTGTATTAGACCATCCAAAAATTGACTGTAAATTTAGCATCGTAAGAGATGCACGCAATACAGATATGTTGGCACCATTGTATAATGGAAGGCGTGCAAGTTTACGCATGGCCTCTTCCTCTGGTTCATAATTTGACCGTTGAGAATGTCGTGGTTGATGATCTTCATGTTCATGCTCCTCGAAGAGAGCTTCTTGTTGCTCGATGAAGGCATCCAACATTTCTTCCATTGGACCTTCTTCCATTTCCTGACCTTCTTCCATTCCCTCGGGTGCTGTTAATTGAGCTTCATCTGTCACTCCCTCCTGCGATATCCTCATCCTTTGTTGGGGACGAGAATTCACAGGCGCAATGTTATCAAGATGCAGCTGCACACTTGCTTGGTTGTACGATTGAAACCGTAAATTTTGCAAGCGCTCCATTGGAAATATGCCAGCGTCATGAACATGCTCGTTGCAAATCCTTCGTTTTCGAAAGATTTGGTACTTACATCGCATGCATGGACACGCTATTCTCTCTTCAAGATTGAGAGGCTCCATCTAGCAGGATAACATGTATATGCAGCTCATTAAACACAAATCAGCTTATCTCCTCTCCATACAAAATTAAATAGAATTTGAACAAGGATGGAGAGAGAAGCTATCTCTATTCATAAATAGCTGTTTATAAAGGTCTTATGCAATAATCTAAATGCATAGTATAAGTATAAGCTTGCATAATAAGGCTGCAAGACTTATGCATAAGCTCTATGCATAAGCCTTATGCATAAGTCTTATGCATAAGCCATATGCATAAGCTCTATGCATAAGCCATATGCATAAGTCTTATGCACACGCTCTATGCATAAGTCTTATGCATAAGCCATATGCACACGCTCTATGCACAAGTCTTATGCATAAGCCATAAGCTCTATGCATAAACCCTAAACCCTCATTCAAGATGCCTTGCATCCATATTACCTTCCATGTCCTCATCACCAATGATCATTTCTTGCACAACATCCCCACCCTTGCTGCGTGGTCTTCCCTTCGGCATAGTGAAGAAATGCAAGATGTTGGTAGAATGCCCAAATGATGTCGGAATTGGACAAAAGAAGGTTCTATGGGTAGGTAATGGTGTCTACTATCCTCCCAAATGAACACAGTAAGAATTAGGTGTGGGCAAGTACTCTCTGTTTTAGGGTTTGTGCAGGACAGCTGAAAGTAGTAATTTGGCTCTAAAACGCAAAATATATGTCGGAATTAGGATTTTGACGGCTCTATAGAAAGCTAACAGAAGATAGAACCTACCCCTAAAAGCATTTTGATTCAGTCAAAGTGGAAGTATATTCTGTTTGACTTTGACCAGAAAGTCAACATGACTTCTTTGACCGAGATTGTGATATCCGATTAAGGGGTTCTATGGCTCATTTGAAAACTCTCAAGGAGTAGAATAGAGTCGTGTAATCACTCGGACCTAATCCCAAAAACCCTAGGACTGAATTAGGGTTTTGTAAAATCCCAGAAATTCCCAAAATTCGGTCCCAAAGCTCAATCCGGCTACAAATGATTGGTGTTTCTCCCCTTGGTAGTTGTGAATAACTCTTCAAGTGTAACAAAGGGGTAAATCTCCAATCAATAAGCTTGTTTGGCTCCCTTGTTGGAAAAATTCCGCCAGAGTCTCCTTTGTAATTGGAACCAAATCTCAAATGAAAATGCAACTTCTCAAATCACAATGCAATACTCAGTGCGATCCCACAATGTCATGAAAGATCATATGCACTCTTTGTCCATCAAAGCATTTGCAATATCCACACAATATGACGGAAAAGGGGCCCCATTGCCCAAATGCATCCACAAAGTCGATGGTGAGGATTGTTGAGGACGCGCGTTGAAGCTTGCCGATCTCCCGGCCAAGCTCTTCTCACCCCTTCACCGAGTTTTCCTCCAAGGTGAAGGTTGAGGCCATTTCTTCACACCGGTGTACCTAATCCCCCTTTGTACCGCTTTACCAAGCAATCACGGGCACAAAGAGTTCAAGCCATTCTCCCCTTGGCCTCTCCAACCAATGCCAAGGTACCCTCACACATTGCTAGATTCTATAGAAACTTGAAGTGGTAGCAATGGTGAGTGTAGGTACAAAATGATGTGGATAATATCAAATGATAGAACAAGTTTGTTGGCTTACAAGTATTGAGCATGACTCATGCCCTTTTACAATTTAGAACTCATCAATAAAGCATGGACTCATGCCTCAATCCATCATCCAAAAGCTCCAACACAAACCAACAATTCACAATGCCCTCACCATGGCATTTGCATAAGCATTTGTTAACCACAATCAAGGCATTTGCAATTGCATTCCAACAATCCCTTTCACATAACACCACTATTTTTAAAAATGATCACTCAATGATGACTTGATACTTTCAATGTACTAAAATTGTGCATAATTATACTTGTCATGGTAATTTTTCTTCTCATGTTTTGTAAAAGTACAGGTAATGTTTTTTTCATATTTAAGGAAAATTAAAAAAAGTGTAAATGGAATAGTCTATATTAGAGTTTTTATAGGTTTTGCATATTATTACTCACAACTTCCTTGTATATAGATAATACAAGAATTAAAATGGTTGTGTAAATATGACCAATAAAGAAAGGAACTAGTGAGCTGTCATTTTCTAATTTGAGTGTCTAAACAAAATCTGAATTTGGTTGATAATTAGGAATGATTCTCATGGATTTCTTTGTTTATGAACATCACCTCTTTGCTCTTATTTTTATTTATGCTCAATCATATATTTTAAAAGTTTTTCCATTGATCACTTTATGTAGGGAAGTTCAAGCACAACGGATCCTCATGATAAGTAGTTGATTGTGAAGTTCCATTTCAGTCATTGCATATGCGTAAGTATTGGGCTCCACTTTAGATGCTTTTTAATTATTCTACATGGGGTTTTGGAAACTTTCTTAGACTTTTGATTTTGAGACTTTCTTAAACATGACTAGTAAAGAAAGGAACTAGTGAATTGTCATTTTCTAATTTGAGTGTCTAAACAAAACCTGAATTTGGTTGATATTTAGGAATGATTCTCATGGCTTTCTTTGTTTATGAACATCACCTCTTTGGCCTTATTTTTATTTACTCTCAATCATATATTTAAAAGGTTTTCCATTGATCACTTTATGTAGGTAAGTTCAAGAACAACACATCCTCATGATAAGTAGTTGATTATGAAGTTCCATTTCATTCATTGCATATGTATAAGGATTGGGCTCCACTTTAGATGATTTTTTATTGTTTTACACCACTTTTTAGAAACATTCTTAGACTTTTGATTTTGAGAGATTGTAAGTCTGTATACAATAATAAAATTTGACAAGAAGGGTACTAGTGCAATGTTACATGTGCTTCTTCATATATAATCGCAAGAGGTTTACTCCAATCAAAAGCAACACGTGTATAAAGTGAGAGACAAAATAACCGGTGGTGTAAAACCCTCTCAAAAAATTCGCAAACACTTGGTTAAATGGTTGCCTTTGATCCCCTATTTACCTTTATGAGCTATGAGATACATAAAAGTTTCTTACACTTCTTTGTTACTAAAGATCGACATCTTTTATAATTACTAAACCTAGTAAAGGAAAAGTTGATCTAAGGAGTCAGTTAAATTTATACATTGATCTTGGAATGAGGTGAAGAAAAATGAAAAAGACTACATAAATCTACCAGGGGGGTGAGATAAAAATGAAGTGGGTATCTCCATGGTTTCTTTTTAACGAGCATCACGCCTGTTTTGGAGCATTTTGGCCATAAAATACTTACAAATTTTTTAAAATGCCCGTAAAAAATTACATTGAAATACAAAAAACCTTGCTACATTTTACCAACCTCGTCAATTTTAAAGGGTAAGGGTGCTCGTCAAAAATTCAATCGTGGGTGTCCCATTTGTATTGTTCTTTCTAGAAGTTGTAGTAGTGAAGCTTTTTTAAAGAAAAGAAATGTGTCTCCTGAGTCCGTACATCAAAGGGGCTCCACATTTTAGGGTTGTCAGATCAGCTCATGAGAACCGTCCGCCCCCAACGTTTAGCACCATCAGATCGACCATTGAAAGGTACCTACAAGACTTTGAAACGATGAGTGTGGGATGAAGCCTCTTTTTTTCTTTAGAAAAGATTGACCTACCATTTCATATGGGATGAAAAATCCCTTTACATATTTTCTCAACGGGCCTTAGTGACTATCATATTGACCATGCTCTCGTTTATTAAAGGTAGGTTGCCTTTGAAGTCATATGTATGACTTTTTCTTGTTTAATCTTAAGAAAGAGACGTAGGATGTGAACTCTCGAGCACTTTAGGAGAGGGTTCAACTTGATTCTTACAGTAAGAAGGGTGCAATTTGAATCACTCGACATGATTTTTGGGTTGGGGGGTTTGTCGAGGTGATGCTCTGCTGGTGTGTGTGTGTGTGTGTTTTGAAGGTCTTGTAAGGCCGGGCTTGGTTTTTTATTACATGATGTTCAATTCCTCAACATGCAAATGCTAAAAAATGCTTGGAAAACTATGTGGGGCTCTATTCTCCTCGACCTATGTAGGGAGCTTGCCTTTTCTCCTCAACATAATACGGAGAGAGAGAGAGAGAGAGAGAGAGAGAGAGAGAGAACACCTTGCCTTTTCTCCTCTCCTCTATGGACAGAGAGATAACCTTCCCTTTTCTTCTCTCCTCTCCTCCCTTCTCCTAGAGGGAGAGAACCTTGCCTCTCCTCTACTCTCCTCTCTGGAGGGAGAGAGAACCTTGCCTATTGTCGTCGACCTCGTATGGAGAGGGATATCTCAAGCATTTCTAACCCTATTACTCCTCTAACAATCCCCCAACCTTGACGGTGTTGCGCTTAGACAAGGGGAGGATAATTTTCAGGGAAGAGCGATCTAGGAGGACCCCTTCACTGAGAATTGTACATTCAAGCCATCAACGCCATGCACTCATAGAATGTAGCTTGAAAGAAAGTGCATTTTAAAACCTTGAGTAGGCCACAAGAGGTTAGATAGCTACATGGATGAACATGGAGCTACCCAAATAATCAATAGCCTTCACAAACCTCCAAGATCATGGAAATGAATCATACATGCATCTCTGTAACCATATTACATCTTGGCACAACATATGGTTGAGTAGCCACTTTCACAGTTTCATTGCATCATCTCATTTTGGAAAAAGTATTTGAGATTTTTATGAAATGGCAACCCTTGAACACCATTACATGCTCGTGTAGCTACCAAATACCATTCACAGTATAACAATATAGCATAGATTGCAAATGCATGCCAAAATCTATGCGCTAGGATACAAGTATCCTGGGTTACTTCCACAACAGAAACTCTGGCATGCATGGGGAAGATTGAATTTATTTACTCACACAACTTGCAGACCTATCCTTCTTCTGAGTTTGAACTAGCTCATTAGGGTCTCTTTTTTCAACATTTACACATTTTCCAAGCACATCAACAGCATGAGCTTCTTTGTAGTGTAGAGATGGCCCTTTCGTTTATTGAATATCTAGAAAACAACAAGATCTGTAGAAACCATGAACAACAAAGTCCAGTATACCAACACCCAGTGTTCCAAAAAGGAGCATGACAAACCCTAGAGTTTGCAATTTGTATACCCAATGGTCGAAATATAGTATCCGGTTTGCTAATGCGTGGGGTCCGCGAGAAGATAGCAAGACAATGTGGAAGAGGAAAATCGAGATTGCCATGTACTGGTAGAGAATTTCCATGCTCAAGTCCATGTAAGTTTTCTTTATGTTGTGGAACTCAGGGGATCCAATGTAAGGCCATAGAGAAAGCATGACAAGGCTAACGCAAACTGCAGCCCATCCAAATGCCACAAGCTTATTGGATGTATAACCAATATGATCAACCTTACCACCATCTTGTTCTTGTGTGGGGTATGGATACGGCTCCACATAGACCTTGCTAGCAACCCAATTAGAAACCATAACCCTGAACAACCCTAAGATTGCCAAGGGTTTAGTGATGGTGGCCAAAGACCCGTGGGTTCGTGATGAGATTGTGAATTGAACTGCCATTATCCCTTGGTAAGTTGCAATAATGCTTAGAAGACCTTGCGAGCTCACAATACCAGAAATCTCAAGCCTTCTGATGCAGAAATTCTCGATGTTTTCTCCTATGATATAAGGGATAGGGGGCCTGAAAGGGTAGGCTTCAGAATTTATTAAAGCAAGCTGCCTTTCACCCCAAGTTTTGGCCATGAAACGGTAGGCTATCATGGAGTAGTAGCGCCAGCAGAGATTCACAGGGTTGAAGTACCTTACCAGCCATGAGATTTTGGCAGCAAAACTGCTTGCTGCGAGTACAGTGTCCACCTCTCCCGCCAAGATGTAGGCTGCAAAAGCTGCGAAAAAGGATCGGAATGCACCCTCCAGCAGAAGCAAATCGCTTGGCTTCTGGCACAAATTGTCGGAAGACTCCGACATTCTAAGCTTCTGATGGGTTGTGCAAAAAAAAAAAACACTCCAAGATCAATTTGTGCTCTGATGGGTGGGTTGTGCAGCAAGCGGTAATGCTAGACCAATTATTATTATTATTATTAGGCAAAATAGGCTTCCCGTAAAAAAAATCCTGATGATCAGGGAAAATGGATGGAGTACAGCGCACGCAAAAGAAAACATCATCTTTTTCAACCAATCAAAATAAGTCCAAAACTCCAGTTGAAAGTGTATAAAGTGAGAGACAAAATAACCGGTGGTGTAAAACCCTCTCAAAAAATTCGCAAACACTTGGTTAAATGGTTGCCTTTGATCCCCTATTTACCTTTATGAGCTATGAGATACATAAAAGTTTCTTACACTTCTTTGTTACTAAAGATCGACATCTTTTATAATTACTAAACCTAGTAAAGGAAAAGTTGATCTAAGGAGTCAGTTAAATTTATACATTGATCTTGGAATGAGGTGAAGAAAAATGAAAAAGACTACATAAATCTACCAGGGGGTGAGATAAAAATGAAGTGGGTATCTCCATGGTTTCTTTTTAACGAGCATCACGCCTGTTTTGGAGCACTTTGGCCATAAAATACTTACAAATTTTTTAAAATGCCCGTAAAAAATTACATTGAAATACAAAAAACCTTGCTACATTTTACCAACCTCGTCAATTTTAAAGGGTAAGGGTGCTCGTCAAAAAATCAATCGTGGGTGTCCCATTTGTATTGTTCTTTCTAGAAGTTGTAGTAGTGAAGCTTTTTTAAAGAAAAGAAATGTGTCTCCTGAGTCCGTACATCAAAGGGGCTCCACATTTTAGGGTTGTCAGATCAGCTCATGAGAACCGTCCGCCCCCAACATTTAGCACCATCAGATCGACCATTGAAAGGTACCTACAAGACTTTGAAACGATGAGTGTGGGATGAAGCCTCTTTTTTTCTTTAGAAAAGATTGACCTACCATTTCATATTCTTGTTTAATCTTAAGAAAGAGAAGTAGGATGTGAACTCTCGAGCAATTTAGGAGAGGGTTCAACTTGATTCTTACAGTAAGAAGGGTGCAATTTGAATCACTCGACATGATTTTTGGGTTGGGGGGTTTGTCGAGGTGATGCTCTGCTGGTGTGTGTGTGTGTGTGTTTTGAAGGTCTTGTAAGGCCGGGCTTGGTTTTTTATTACATGATGCTCAATTCCTCAACATGCAAATGCTAAAAAATGCTTGGAAAACTATGTGGGGCTCTATTCTCCTCGACCTATGTAGGGAGCTTGCCTTTTCTCCTCAACATAATACGGAGAGAGAGAGAGAGAGAGAGAGAGAGAGAGAGAGAGAGAGAGAGAGAGAGAGAGAGAGAACACCTTGCCTTTTCTCCTCTCCTCTATGGACAGAGAGATAACCTTCCCTTTTCTTCTCTCCTCTCCTCCCTTCTCCTAGAGGGAGAGAACCTTGCCTCTCCTCTACTCTCCTCTCTGGAGGGAGAGAGAACCTTGCCTATTGTCGTCGACCTCGTATGGAGAGGGATATCTCAAGCATTTCTAACCCTATTACTCCTCTAACAATCCCCCAACCTTGACGGTGTTGCGCTTAGACAAGGGGAGGATAATTTTCAGGGAAGAGCGATCTAGGAGGACCCCTTCACTGAGAATTGTACATTCAAGCCATCAACGCCATGCACTCATAGAATGTAGCTTGAAAGAAAGTGCATTTTAAAACCTTGAGTAGGCCACAAGAGGTTAGATAGCTACATGGATGAACATGGAGCTACCCAAATAATCAATAGCCTTCACAAACCTCCAAGATCATGGAAATGAATCATACATGCATCTCTGTAACCATATTACATCTTGGCACAACATATGGTTGAGTAGCCACTTTCACAGTTTCATTGCATCATCTCATTTTGGAAAAAGTATTTGAGATTTTTATGAAATGGCAACCCTTGAACACCATTACATGCTCGTGTAGCTACCAAATACCATTCACAGTATAACAATATAGCATAGATTGCAAATGCATGCCAAAATCTATGCGCTAGGATACAAGTATCCTGGGTTACTTCCACAACAGAAACTCTGGCATGCATGGGGAAGATTGAATTTATTTACTCACACAACTTGCAGACCTATCCTTCTTCTGAGTTTGAACTAGCTCATTAGGGTCTCTTTTTTCAACATTTACACATTTTCCAAGCACATCAACAGCATGAGCTTCTTTGTAGTGTAGAGATGGCCCTTTCGTTTATTGAATATCTAGAAAACAACAAGATCTGTAGAAACCATGAACAACAAAGTCCAGTATACCAACACCCAGTGTTCCAAAAAGGAGCATGACAAACCCTAGAGTTTGCAATTTGTATACCCAATGGTCGAAATATAGTATCCGGTTTGCTAATGCGTGGGGTCCGCGAGAAGATAGCAAGACAATGTGGAAGAGGAAAATCGAGATTGCCATGTACTGGTAGAGAATTTCCATGCTCAAGTCCATGTAAGTTTTCTTTATGTTGTGGAACTCAGGGGATCCAATGTAAGGCCATAGAGAAAGCATGACAAGGCTAACGCAAACTGCAGCCCATCCAAATGCCACAAGCTTATTGGATGTATAACCAATATGATCAACCTTACCACCATCTTGTTCTTGTGTGGGGTATGGATACGGCTCCACATAGACCTTGCTAGCAACCCAATTAGAAACCATAACCCTGAACAACCCTAAGATTGCCAAGGGTTTAGTGATGGTGGCCAAAGACCCGTGGGTTCGTGATGAGATTGTGAATTGAACTGCCATTATCCCTTGGTAAGTTGCAATAATGCTTAGAAGACCTTGCGAGCTCACAATACCAGAAATCTCAAGCCTTCTGATGCAGAAATTCTCGATGTTTTCTCCTATGATATAAGGGATAGGGGGCCTGAAAGGGTAGGCTTCAGAATTTATTAAAGCAAGCTGCCTTTCACCCCAAGTTTTGGCCATGAAACGGTAGGCTATCATGGAGTAGTAGCGCCAGCAGAGATTCACAGGGTTGAAGTACCTTACCAGCCATGAGATTTTGGCAGCAAAACTGCTTGCTGCGAGTACAGTGTCCACCTCTCCCGCCAAGATGTAGGCTGCAAAAGCTGCGAAAAAGGATCGGAATGCACCCTCCAGCAGAAGCAAATCGCTTGGCTTCTGGCACAAATTGTCGGAAGACTCCGACATTCTAAGCTTCTGATGGGTTGTGCAAAAAAAAAAAACACTCCAAGATCAATTTGTGCTCTGATGGGTGGGTTGTGCAGCAAGCGGTAATGCTAGACCAATTATTATTATTATTATTAGGCAAAATAGGCTTCCCGTAAAAAAAATCCTGATGATCAGGGAAAATGGATGGAGTACAGCGCACGCAAAAGAAAACATCATCTTTTTCAACCAATCAAAATAAGGATAACTCTTTAAGTCCAAAACTCCAGTTGAAAAAATCATTCCTTAAAATAAAATAAGACTTGTATTGCACCCGCGCGTTGCTCCGGCGGCCGACCAAGGTTCCAGAAAAGAACTATTCCCTCTCTACAACCATCTCTCTCTCTCTCACACACACACACACACACATGCCCTCTCCCTCTCTCTGTCACGTACACACACTCTCAAATATTGAAACTCTCTCTCTTTCTCTCTCTCACATGCACACACATATACACACCTGCTCTCTCTCTCTCTCTCTCTCTCTCACATGCACACACATACACACACACACACACATGCACACACTCCCTCTCTCTTCTTACACTCTCCCACACATAGAAGCTCTCTCTCTCTCTCTCTCTCTCTCTCTCTCTTTCAATCTCTCTCTCTCTCTCTCTCACTCTCTCTCTCTCTCTCTCTCACGCACACATACACATATGTAAATATATAGTATATACAATATTATGTTTTAGATACATAAACCTATACATAGATACATATACTTATACATATATACATGTATTTAAAAATATAAATACAAACATCGACATAATTTAATTAATTTTGATTAAATTTTAATGTGCGGAGATGGGTGATAAGTTGTGGTCACTTTTAAATATATAGATAGATATATCATACACACATCTAAACACACACACACACACACACAAACATATATATATATATACATATATATATATATATATACATATGTATGTATGTATATATATATATATACATATGTATGTATGTATATATAAATGTAAATAAAAACACACACACACACATATACATATATGTTTTCTATTTAATTTATATTTTATTAAAAGATACTTTTTATTCTCTATCTCTCGCTCTCTTTCTCTCTCTTTTCACCCTCCCTCATTACATCTCTCTCTCTCTCTCTCTCTCTCTCTCTCTCTCTCTCTCTCTCGTACATTCTACACATAGATGCAGATGTACGCACATGCATGCATATACTCTCTCTCTCTCTCTCTCTCTCTCACACACACACACACACACACACATGTATACACCGCACATATACTCTCTCTCTCTCTCTCTCTCTCTCTCTCTCTCTCTCTCTCTCTCACACACACACACACACACACACATGTATACACCGCACATACACTAATCTAAACGCACACTCTCTCCTCCCACACAAACTATCTCCTACATAGAAATTATCTGTCGTCTCTCTCTCTCTCTCTCTCTTTCTCTCTCTCTCTCTCACACACACACACACACACACACACATGTACACACCACACATACACTAATGAAAACACACACTATCTCCTCCCACACAAACTATCTCCTACATAGAAATTCTCAGCTTCTCTCTCTCTCTCTCATGCACACACACACACACACTCTCTCTCTCTCTCTCTGTCTTCACGTGTTCACATGCACATCTATCCCTTTACATCTCATTCTCACATTCACATCCACATCCACTTACATCGTATCACATCTCATCACACACTCTTTCACATAGAAACTCTCTCTCTCTCTCTCTCTCTCTCTCTCTTACACACACACACACACACTTAAATAGATTTACACACATATATATAATTTTAATTAATTAAATTTAGATTAAATTTTAATGGTAGGGATGAGTGGTGAGGTGTGCTCACTCTCAAATAAATGCATCTTACATGTAATCTCTCTCTCTCTCTCTCTCTCTCTCTCTCACACACACACACACACATGCACATGCACATGCACATGCATACTATTTATATATAAAGATACTTTTTATTCTCTATCTCTCACTCTCTTTCTCTCTCTTTTCACCCTCCCTCATTACATCTCTCTCTCTCTCTCTCTCTCTCTCTCTCTCTCTCTCTCTCTCTCTCTCTCTCTCTCTCTCTCTCTCTCTCTCTCCAGGTCTGCCCCATCTTAGTCTTTCTCTCTCTCGCACATTCTACACATAGATGCAGATGTACGCACATGCATGCATATACTCTCTCTCTCTCTCTCTCTCTCTCTCTCTGTTAACCCATGGTGGCGGACATTGAGACGTACTATGTTTTACGTCATTAATTTAAATATTCTGAGTCATGGGCCGGGCTTGTCGGCACCATATGTTAAGGATAAAGGGATTGGGTGATCGCCGATGAGAGGCGCACCTTAAATATCAGCAGGGTAAGGGTTAGGATCGGCCGGCCATGTATGGGCACCCAAGTGTGAATGGCCAAGTCACCTATAAGAGTCAAATGTAACCCTAAAATCCTCATTCTCATGTGTTGTGAATACAAGAGTGCTCTTGCCTTATCTCCTTGGTTTCCTTCTCCTACGTGTGTGTGTGTGTGTGTGTGTGTGAGAGAGAGAGAGAGAGAGAGAGCGATCGAGCGCACTGTGTAGCGACACGGCGGCGGCGACGAGGCGGTAGAGCGGCGCGACGGCGGCTCCTCCTTCACGGCTGCGACGCGGGAATCCTTCAAGGCGGCAGTTAAGCGGTGAGTGACACACCTTTTGCATTCTGTTTTGAGCTTGCCTTCCTGGTTGTATGCTTGCAGCCAGTCGTGGCTCGCATACGGTGTTTGGCAAGTCCCCAGCTACGACCTGTGCGGCAAAAGCGCACATTTTTGGCGCCGCTTCCGGGGAGTTGCCCTGCACCAAGCTCCAGTTTGCAGCTCGGCTGCTGCGTGAAGTTTAATCTACACTGTAGGAAAGCGACTGTGTGTTTGCTGTTGAGGTGTTTCTGTGGTTTGCAATCTCTGTTTCTGCAATTTGTCTTCTGCATTTCTGTTTCTTTTGTTATTTTTTTGCTCCGCGTGTGGACGCACGATCGGTTATCTGGTTTTCTACATGTGAGGGGGATTTCTGAATCCCCAGATCTATGCTGTGTGCGCGAACTGCGCCGCGGCCAAGGCTAGAAACCCTAGAAAACTTATCTTAAAAAAACAAGAAATAAAAATTTAAAAAAAAAATTAGAAAAAATAAAAAATAAAAAATTAAATTTTATTTTTAAAGAAAGAACCAAACATGTGGAGAGGAAAGATTTTCTAATTGGAGAAAAAAATTTTGAAAAGAAAGAACCCCAATTGACCCACGACCCACGACCCCGGTCTCGGTCTCGGTCTTTTGATATATATATATAGGAGAGTGAGCCTCCATAGCTTTCTTTCAAGTTAGCTTATGGGAAGTCGTGCCCTATATGTAGCCCACTCCCCAAGGAGTAAAGTGAGCATGTGGGATAAAGCCCTCACCCTTTCCTCCACAAGCAAATAGGCTTTTGCCCCTTCCCCCTAAGGGAAACGAACTGTTTTGAGAGGACTACAGGAGCTCTAGATAGGCGAACACGATGCTGTAAAGCACACTAGGACCCTTTGAATGATACGCTCGTTTCGAGTTATCACACGCCCTAGTCCAAGTTCGACCGTGAGTAAGGGGGTCAAAAACGAGTTAAAAATAATCTAAAAACAAGTAAAAACGGGGTGCGAAACACCTAAGAAACCACTTGTGTGAGTTTCAAGGGTAGTTGCCAATGCACATAGGGTACCCACGTCACATGCATCTACGTTCTGGTCGGGTACTAGAGCCTGAGCCACTAGAAAGCGTTTCAGTTTACGCAGGCTCACACCATCCCTCCACGTTGGCATCTTGGCCTTCGGTTGGAACCCAAGGGAGTGCAACCCAAGATCCACGAATAGTGGATAGTGACTCGTCTTCCGACTCAGAAGTCATGGAAGGACACCCTACCAAGAACCCTGAGGAGACAAGCCAAAACATGCCAGTGTGGGCCCCACAACCTGGATCTAGCATGTTTAGTCGTCTAATAGAGACCTTTAGTAGAGCTACACGCTCTGAGCATGCGACAAGCGAAGTAAATGAAGAAGGAGGGGTAGTAGATTCACCATTCACATCTTATGTAGACCCTACCCTCCCAAAGAGTGTCCATGTGGATATTCTACCCACTTCGTTTAATGAGGGCCCTACTGAGCTACCACATTCCGATGCTCTTCCTAAAGTAGAGGTCCCTAGAAGCCAACCCATAAGAAGTAACATTGCGTCCACTTCAAGAGAACCGTTTGGCATACCAAGTCTGGATGGGATATTTCTCAATGAAAATTGGGAATATGATCTACACACAGAGACTCTAACGGACCTATACACGGGTTACACATACCATGTGGGTTGGTTAGAAGTCCTACGATCTACATCTAGCACCACTAATCTAGAAGAGCAACAACAAATGATATGTGAGGTTATTCATAGAATTATCCAATTTGAGAGGCAAAATAGGAGAGTGAACCTAGTTTCCACTGGCCCTATGAGATTTTTAGATACGGGCAAGGCCAAACAACCAACCCTATCACAATTGGAGACTCCCTCGGTGAGTCCCATAGACCCTTCGTATGTTGTTTCGCCTGGAGTCTCAATGCAGGTTGAGCCTACGAGCAGTAACTTTAGTTTTCCAACCTTGGCTCAACTTTCCATTAAGGAATCCACAATGCCTACCCCAATGATGAGCATAGCGGAAAATGCACCTGTTACTGCTATAGTTAGTACGACACTGCTACCTAGTGGAACAGTACCTACAACAGTGCGTGCCAGTGCCTATCAACCATATGTACCTATCGCTACTCATGCTCATGTAGCTCCTACGCCTCTTAGTATGCCAATGGCGTATGCTCCACGACCACCTTATCACAACCCTTATCCAGGAGGAGCTAGGCCTAGCCACATATCATATCCTACATCATTTGCCAACATACTCAAACCAACGCCAACTCCTATCAGCCAGGCTATCCCAAAAGTGCCTCCACCAGCTATGCCTGCTCACCTAGGTGATCTCGCAGCGTTTGCTCAGACGATCGGACGATCTATTGCGAAAAACATGCGGGGTATGCCTGAGAGAGAACCTAGAAGCAAGGCAATACAAGTGGCTAAGCTCACTCAAAACTTCAGTGGTAACGAGGATGTTAGGAAGCACATTGAAGTCTTTGAACACGTGTGTGATTCCTTGGAAGAGCACAATGAGCTGCATAAGTATAAAGCCTTAGGCTTAACCTTGAGTGGGAAGGCCGGAGATTGGTATCGAACCTTAAGGGTTGAAGAGCGCACTCACTACCCCACTCTCAAGAGATTGTTCTTGAAAGAATACATACGTGAGGGTGTGCTTTGGGGAGTAGCATCTCAACTCCAAAAAGCTGAACGTGAGGAAGGGGAGTCAGTGAGAGACTTTATAAGTCGATTGAAGCATCTAAATTCTCGCTGCACTCCCGATGAACACTTCAATAACAACCAACTCCTCGATAGATTCATCCGAGGATTGCGCCACGAGGACATTTACAATGGCCTAGTCATTAGAGGTCTTACAACATGGGAAGCAGTCACTGCCAATGCAATCCAGTTAGAAGACAACTTGATGATTGTTTGCAGGTAAAAAGGTGTCTTCGGAAACAAAATCCGTTAGTTCGCAAGTATATGGGCACGAGCCAATGACGGTGAAACCTATTGCCAAGGAGCCCAAGATATCGGAAATGTCTGTGACCGACCTTACTAAGGCTCTCCAAGAATACTTTAGGGGTAATCGAGCTCCTCAGAATAGCCATATGTACCCAAGAAGAGAGCAACAATGGTGTTCGGTGTGCTTAGGACCACATAGCACGAGTGAATGTCCCACATTCAGAGTCAAATTCAATGGAAATTGCAATGCATGTGGTAAGTACGGCCATCAATCTAAGGATTGCCTAGTACTTAAGCGAATGTTGGCAAATCAGGCACCACTAGCCTGGTCAAACACACCTCAAGTACCCGTGCTAATGCCTGCACAACCTGTCGAGCAACCGTCTCACAGCACATAGTTCCAAGGAATCCGAATGTAGTCCAGTCTGTGCCGTTACCACCGCCAGTGCTAGGACCACAACCTCCACATCCAAGGATTACTCCTATAAACCAGATGGGTTGTGAGTCACATAGTGCGTGTGGGGATTATGAAGAGGAGATAGACCCCACTGCTCCATATGGGATTGATACGTTTGAAATGATTCCCCAGTACTACATGGAAGATCATTTCGGGCAAGTCAAGCCTGTATATCAAGTGGCTGCTCTCGCCACAAGAGGGCAAAACCTTAATACCTTGGCGAGGAGACCACCTCTTCAACGCTACGATTGTGGTGGACCGCATCGTGTAGCGGAGTGCCCTAATAGGCTACAAAAGATCGCTACTCAGATGCAAGCAAATCAAGGGAGCACATCGGGAATGCCGGTACTTACATGTAATCGTTGTGGCATAGATCATTTGATTGCTCAATGTTCACATAATTCTAATGCACCCAAGATTACGCCATTGAATTTGGTTGAGGTCACCAACCAGGCACGAGGAACCACACCCGTTGTACCCGCGAATGTAGTTACACGGTCAATGCTTCAAAATCAAAACTACATTCTTGAAGAGAGGGATACTGCATCAATCGCTCAGGCAAAGAAAAAGAAAACACGGCGGAAGAGATCGCTTAATGCCATGAGCTCCAAGCCCAGTTCAAAGACCAACATAGGGACAGGAGACGACCCCGTGTATATGAATGATCCTGAAGATGATTCTGATTCAATAGAAACCATGGGGACCAAAGCCACTACCTTAAGGGAGGAACCCACTCGGGAGCTCAACGAAGGAGAATCAAACGAATACATAAATAAGGGGAAACAAAAGGAAACTTCCTCGGCCCCACAACCAAGTCAGTTAATGCCCTCTCGACCACCCAAACTGACTGAGACTCCCCAAGACAAGCCACGTGGGCCAAAAACCCTCAAGAAAAAGATTGGAACTTACCCAAACCCAGTTGAGGAGATTGAACAAGTGCAACACTTAAGGGGTTTGGTGGAAGAAACACAAAGAGAATTGGAGCCAAACCCGAGAAAAGTCAAAATTCCAGACACAGTGTTTCCTACGCAAGTTCAGCCTCACAGGAACCATAAACCGTTAGCTATACCGAGTATCATTCGGGAAGAAAGTGAGGATAGGACATCCGGAAGTGGGCAAACACCCTTCTTGCTGGAAAGAATGTTTAGTGAGGGAATGCCTGACCCCATCGAAGAGGAAGTGATTCCATCTTCACCAGTCCCTAGTCAAGGGGCGATGTCTCAAAAAGTACCGTTGAATGTGTCTAAGCTAATGGATTTCATGTCCTCTGAAATCAGAACCACGATCATATCCAAATTATACGGAGATTCTGAGCTATTCTTAGCTCTTCGGGCATTTCTCAATGGAGAACTAAAGGCGGGGCTACCACAATTTGCAAATATGGATAGAGCCGACATGCTTCAAGATGAGAAGGAACATTGGGATCTACAACCCAACCTAGATGAAAACTCGGTCGTGGAAATACCTGTTAACAAGTTGGGACAATACTTTGAAGGGGACGAATCTAATGCAACCCTCCCCATTACTACCAAGGGATTAACTCTAAAGGGAATCCTTGATGGTGGTGCTGGCGTGAGCATTGTGACTAAAAACTGTTGGGAATCTATGGGAAGACCTCACCTTGAAGTCACAAACATAGTGGTTAAGATGGCAAACGGAACCATAGCTAAACCTATTGGAATGTTAAGGGACCTTAAGATCAAGGTCCTGGGATACAAGGTAAAACATACCTTCATTGTAATGGATTTCTCCAAGCATCCTATGTCATATCAAATGATCTTAGGACGTCCTTTCATGAGGGAAGCACAAATGGTGCATGACTGGTCGAAAAACCATGTCTACCTACAATTCCAGGACTCTGTCATTCGAGTTGATCTTGAGAATGGTCGTGCACATCCTTTAGGAAGCAAGGTTATCATTGATAATCGATCGGATACCACTATTCACTCCGCCCCATTAAGGTATTGCTATACATGCAAAAAAGAGACTGATGATGGGAAAGATTCTCCTTATATGGATGTCCTACCGGGTATGACTGAGTCGGATAACGTGGATTGGGTACACCTAGCGGCAACCAACAGACACATGGGAAAATAGAGGCACAAGTTGGGTAACACCTGAGGGGCAAGATATGCCACCGTTAGTGCCAATAAACATGATAGGTGTTATGCACGACTCCTGATGGCGACAAAGTGGCAAACTCCACCGACACTGAAAGTAGCGAAGACTCTGACCAATGCAACTCTGAGTATGAATCTCAAGAAGAAACTGACCCTGAGCCTGATGGGGGGGATGAATCAAATATTCACCCAAATGTGGAAGCAAGGTGCTCAAGGCCTAGGACAGTGACCTGCAGTTCATCCGAAAGTGAGGGGGACACAAGTGAAGATCGACCAAGTGAGTCCGAATCTAATAGAAACAAAAATCAAAAACTTGGTAAGAAGAAGACGAGACATAAGCGCCAACGCTATCGAGCTAATGTACGCACTGCAATAAATAAGGAGAGATCCACTGCAGAATGGCTTAGTTATGTAGGAGCCATTGATGCTCATCGGTTGATGCTCATCGGCGGAAGTTAGCGGATAATTGGGGACAATACCTCCAAAGTGTCATGTGGTGTATTCCGCAACCTCATGACGTCGCCCAATTAGAAATCGAAGAGAAGCCGAAACTAAGTCGTACTGCAAGAAGGCGGCAAAACCAAGAGTTGGCTCAACAACAAAAGGAGGCAGAATTAAAAGAAAAAAACCGGGCACAACAAGAACCAGTAGACTTACACCCCGCACCCGAGCATTTCAAATCATTCACCACCACAGGGGAACATAAAAGTAGTCTACACAAAAGCCCAACGAACGCCTACTACCAATGGGAGTAGCGGTGTCTACGATGGCCCTGTGGTAGTTAAGGAGATAGACTTAGCAGATCCGGGTGAGGAGTCTAAACCAGTTTTTATTGCTCAAGACCTCACCAAGGTTGAAGAAGCTGCACTTACGAAGCTTCTTAAAGAATTCAAGGACATATTTGCTTGGACATATCATGATATGAAGGGTGTTCCACCCTCAGTGGTGCAACACACGATTCCAACGATTAGCACTGCTAAACCAGTCCAGGGTGGTTGCAAGATGAGGGTACTCACTTTCGTTCACTCTCTCCAAAATTGGGACATCCATCCATCTCGGGCGGAGTACCTCGATCGTGATAGTACCGCGAATCAAAAGACGACACGTGCCTCCCGAGCTTAAATCGACATATCTCGATCGAGATGCCAACTAATGCCACGCTAGCAGGTCCGGCTTTCCAGGCGTCATCCATGTCACCAATACATGTCACCGCCACCACAATATCTCGATCGAGATATCTATGCCACTCGGATCCACATCAGGGCCACGCTGTATCCCCGTAGGCATATTTGACTAGCACATCTCCATCGTCCACGTATCTCGAACGAGAAATATACATCCAATCGCGACCATTCATTGTTCGAGGTAATCGGATACAATCTCCACCGTCCCCATATCTCGATCGAGATACTGAGCTCAAATCTCAGCCGTCCAAATATCTCGATCGTGATACAGAGATTCAATTTGCACCGTCCGAATATCTCGATCGAGATACGTAGATGCAATATCCACCGTCCAATTATCTCGATCGAGATATGGAAAAGCAATCTAAACCGTCCATTCACGTACGCTGGAAGATGCGATCTCGGCCGTTTAAATATCTCGATCGAGGTATATAATGAATCTTGACCGTCGAGATACCTTGTCGTGGTAATGCCTTTAAATCGTGGCCGTCCATTTACCTCGATCGAGATATTAATATCAAATCTCAGCCGTCGATCCTTCCCCAACCCTAGAATTAGGTGTGTATCTTGGCCGTATGTTGCACTAACCCTAATATCCAGAGCGTTAATCTTGCAAACCCTAAATTGCATGATGTTTCCGAACCTCGATCGAGGTTATAAAACCGGAAAACTTTTTTTTTTGCCTCATTTTCACAAGTCGTTTTCACTCCCTTGCTCTCTCTTGATTTGGATTAGTGTTAGTGAGCCCATTAGCTTTGTTTTTAGCTTCATTAGTGCTACTTAGCACTAAGCATTAGACCTTTCACATTAGACCCTTCACATTGGACCCTTCACATTGGGCTTAGGTTTTAGCATGGAGGGCCACGAGGAGGGCCGCTCATCTATTGCGGACCTCATCGCGGAGATAGACCGTGAGTTAGCGGCTATCCGTAGGAGTGCTAGAGACACTCCGTCTACATTACATATCGTGGCAGACTTGGAGGCGATGCTTGCGTCCCTTCGTAGCCTTCACGATATTGTTTATGTAGATGAGTGGATAGCCCACCATCGCGCTGCTCCGGTGTCACATGGCCTGACATATCGTCAGGTCTGTGATCTTGCTCCTATTAGGGATGGGGCTTTCTTAGATCTTTTCCTCGATAGTCGTGGGATGAGGCCCGGGGCGGGGAAGCCCCTCACTATTTCGCGGTGTTCGCATCCTCGTATGGCGGCACATATCTATAGTCGATATGTTGCCGCATATGGGAGGATGCCGAACAACCGCCAGATCCCCATATACTTCGCAAAGCAGTTATATGTGGAGTTTGTCTTAGGGGAGGAGGTCGATTACACCAGCCATCGTCCGGGTGGTGGTGCTGGCCGAGGCCGTCTCCAGGACCAGGGTAGGCGGCCTCCACCAGCACTTCGTGTAGCACCTGCCACAGATCCTTCATTTGTGCCATTGTCGACAGTAGAGGCTCTTGGCACGCAGGTCGGCATTGACGTACGGAGTACCACGGAGAGCATCCAGCACGTGGTGCGCCTATTCTCACGAGCTATACCGACGACAGATGTGGAGGTATTTACATATATATTACGTCTTAAGTTTTTTTGGTCATTTATCTTCATGTTTATATGTACTTTTCTATATTTTTACATGAGCAGCATGGTTGATTGTGTCACGCAGGTTCCCACACCTGCCACTCAGAGGCTCACTCAGGAGTTGGTAGAGGCGAGAGCGGAGATAGACCGCCTCCGAGCTGCATTACAGATGGCAGAGGCAGCTACTGCAGAGGCACAGCATCTGAGAGAGTCCGACATCCAGCAGGTAGGTTTCTCTTGCACGTTTAAGTTACAAATTTCTTTAAGTAATACCTAATGAGAGACTAATCAAATATTTTAATGCTTTACTTTTTTGCGTAGGCTCGGACCGAGGTAGAGAGCTCCAGAGCTGAGGCACAGCATCATCAGATTATGGAGCAGATTGCCCAGCACAGGGCAGAGCAGCTGATGCTGCATGTTCGAGAGTATCGTAGATCATCGGACGTGACAGTGCCTTACCTACCGTTATATCCACGGCCTGTCACAGAGGTTTTTCGACGACCTCTCCCTCAGGATGCACCTCCCTTCCTACGTGATGCGTGCTGCTGTTTATGTATCGAGGACATTGATAGTACAGGAGGATATGCCCTAGGATGTGGACATATTTTCCACTTGTCTTGCATCACCCAGGAGCTCGTCCGGTTCTCAGCATGCCCATCCTGCCGTGCACGCGTCGACTTAGCGACGTACAGGGTATTGGGCATCGATGATCTTCACCCAGGCCTTGTACGAGTAGATGCCAGGACTGGGAGGCCTGTTGACTTTACATCAGCTCTACGGACTTGGGACTCGACGCCTTCGACGATAGAGCCCAGGAGCCTGAGGTGCCTCCTGAGATAGAGTGGAGCTCACATGAGTTCAACGCTTACCAGAGAGTCCTACATGAGAGCCAGGTGACAGCATTTGAGCGCGTGGGTGGTGCTGGCCCTAGTGGCACAGCGGGTGATGGTGCTAGCAGCAGTGCTGCTTCTCATGAGCAGCGTGTCCTTACAGCAGAGGAGCTTACACGAGCAGAGTGGCAGACACGCACCATTGCAGATTATAGATTTTGGGTTTACAGACAGAGGCGTCTTGCATTAGCACGACGTAGAGAGAGAGAGAGGGCCATAGCAGCTTTTGGGACTCGTGAGCTCCCGAGTATACCGGCACCAGCTCACGATCCTTCCTTTGAGGCAGACCTCCCCGCAGACATTCGACAACCCCCGCAGCCGGCACAGCCTCCTCGACGTGCACAGCAGCCTCGACGCGCACGTCGACCGGCAGTTAGAGATGACGATTTTGATTGGGTTGCTGTTGATAGTGACTAAACTCAGACTAGCTGGGTTAGCTCACTTACATTGTACTTAGATTTTTGGGCAGTGACTAACCTCAGGCTAGCTGGGGTAGCTCATTTTCATTCTGATGTACTTATTTGATGTTTATATCATTATGAGTTTTCTCATTATTGAGTATCATTACATTTTAGTTGATGTTCTTGATTTTATTATATTTCTTAACACTTTGGCTATCATATTGTTTGTTGAAAATCTCCATGCCATCGTACCCAAACATGCTCCGATGGGGACCAAACTTTGCAAGCATGTGGGGGTGGGTCCCCCCCACATGCTTGCAAAGTTTGGTCCCCATCAGAGCATGTTTGGATTGGCAATCGGCGCCCAGTGCGGTTTTTTTCAAGTCTCTTGGTGCTTAAGAGGCCATGGAAAATCCGGGCCTTCCCCATACTGGTATCGTACCCAAACATGCTCCGATGGGGACCAAACTTTGCAAGCATGTGGGGGTGGGTCCCCCCCACATGCTTGCAAAGTTTGGTCCCCATCGGAGCATGTTTGGATTGGCAATTGGCGCCCAGTGCGGGTTTTTCAAGTCTCTTGGTGCTTAAGAGGCCATGGAAAATCCGGGCCTTCCCCATACCATCGTACCCAAACATGCTCCGATGGGGACCAAACTTTGCAAGCATGTGGGGGTGGGTCCCCCCCACATGCTTGCATAGTTTGGTCCCCATCGGAGCATGTTTGGATTGGCAATCGGCTCCCAGTGCGGGTTTTTCAAGTCTCTTGGTGCTTAAGAGGCCATGGAAAATCTGGGCCTTCCCCATACCATCGTACCCAAACATGCTCCGATGGGGACCAAACTTTGCAAGCATGTGGGGGTGGGTCCCCCCCACATGCTTGCATAGTTTGGTCCCCATCGGAGCATGTTTGGATTGGCAATCGGCGCCCAGTGCGGGTTTTTCAAGTCTCTTGGTGCTTAAGAGGCCATGGAAAATCCGGGCCTTCCCCATACCATCGTACCCAAACATGCTCCGATGGGGACCAAACTTTGCAAGCATGTGGGGGTGGGTCCCCCCCACAGGCTTGCATAGTTTGGTCACAATCGGAGCATGTTTGGATTGGCAATCGGTGCCCAGTGCGGTTTTTTCAAGTCTCTTGGTGCTTAAGAGGCCATGGAAAATCCGGGCCTTCCCCATACCATCTTACCCAAACATGCTCCGATGGGGACCAAACTTTGCAAGAATGTGGGTCCCCCCCACATGCTTGCATAGTTTGGTCCCCATCGGAGCATGTTTGGATTGTCAATCGGCGCCCAGTGCGGGTTTTTCAAGTCTCTTGGTGCTTAAGAGGCCATGGAAAATCCGGGCCTTCCCCATACCATCGTACCCAAACATGCTCCGATGGGGACCAAACTTTGCAAGCATGTGGGGGTGGGTCCCCCCCACATGCTTGCAAAGTTTGGTCCCCATCAGAGCATATTTGGGTTGGCAATCGGCGCCCAGTGCGGGTTTTTCAAGACTCTTGGTGCTTAAGAGGCCATGGAAAATCCGGGCCTTCCCCATACCATCGTACCCAAACATGCTCCGATGGGGACCAAACTTTGCAAGCATGTGGGGGTGGGTCCCCCCCACATGCTTGCAAAGTTTGGTCACAATCAGAGCATGTTTGGGTTGGCAATGGGCGCCCAGTGCGGGTTTTTCAAGTCTCTTGGTGCTTAAGAGGCCATGGAAAATCCGGGCCTTCCCCATACCATCGTACCCAAACATGCTCCGATGGGGACCAAACTTTGCAAGCATGTGGGGGTGGGTCCCCCCCACATGCTTGCAAAGTTTGGTCCCCATCAGAGCATGTTTGGATTGGCAATCGGCGCCCAGTGCGGGTTTTTCAAGACTCTTGGTGCTTAAGAGGCCATGGAAAATCCGGGCCTTCCCCATACCATCGTACCCAAACATGCTCCGATGGGGACCAAACTTTGCAAGTATGTGGGGGTGGGTCCCCCCCACATGCTTGCAAAGTTTGGTCCCCATCAGAGCATGTTTGGATTGGCAATCGGCGCCCAGTGCGGGTTTTTCAAGACTCTTGGTGCTTAAGAGGCCATGGAAAATCCGGGCCTTCCCCATACCATCGTACCCAAACATGCTCCGATGGGGACCAAACTATGCAAGCATGTGGGGGGGGGTCCCCATCGGAGCATGTTTGGGTACGATGGTATGGGGAAGGCCCGGATTTTCCATGGCCTCTTAAGCACCAAGAGATTTGAAAAACCCGCACTGGGCGCCCATTGCCAACCCAAACATGCTCTGATTGTGACCAAACTTTGCAAGCATGTGGGGGGGACCCACCCCCACATGCTTGCAAAGTTTGGTCCCCATCGGAGCATGTTTGGGTACGATGGTATGGGGAAGGCCCGGATTTTCCATGGCCTCTTAAGCACCAAGAGTCTTGAAAAACCCGCACTGGGCGCCGATTGCCAATCCAAACATGCTCTGATGGGGACCAAACTTTGCAAGCATGTGGGGGGGACCCACCCCCACATGCTTGCAAAGTTTGGTCCCCATCGGAGCATGTTAGGGTACGATGGCATGGAGATTTTCAACAAACAATATGATAGCCAAAGTGTTAAAAAATATAATAAAATCAAGAACATCAACTAAAATGTAATGATACTCAATAATGAGAAAACTCATAATGATATAAACATCAAATAAGTACATCAGAATGAAAATGAGCTACCCCAGCTAGTCTGAGGTTAGTCACTGCCCAAAAATCTAAGTACAATGTAAGTGAGCTAACCCAGCTAGTCTGAGTTTAGTCACTATCAAGATAGAGATCTAGTCAGCAGCACCCTCTCTAGCTCTCAACTGCTCTAGAATGCTCTCATGGTCATCCACTCGAAGCCGAAAACGAGGGTGAGAACTGTGTTTTCGGCTCTGTACTCGAACAAGAGTGAGCCTGGTAGCAACCACTAGATGAGAGAACTGAAATGCCTCTAACTCCCACTTCCACTGCTGGAACTCAAGACCCCCCGATGAAGTCGAATCTGCTGGTAGAACCGGCGTGCCACAATCATGCTATGGGCGTCATAAGAAAACCCATGATCATCCACTGTATCCTGGTCAAGCATGCACTTTGGCCTAGTGCAACTCATCAGATAGTAGTCTACTCCCTCGCTGTTTCCCTCACTGGCAATAACAGCAAATACATCACCCTCCTGTAGCAAATCTGTCAGGTCATCATAACTGACCATGAACGCAGGACCTGTGTGCTCATCAGATGTGAAGGATGCTCGGGGGAGAGGAATGTCTGTATCCATGCATCTGCCCATCCTCTCGAGGCACAATGTGACCAATCGCCATCCATACATGCTCCACAGAAGCATGCAAACCGTCGTGTGTAAATCGTGGGGGCCGCCATGCACGTGCTCCTGATGGAATGTAAGCCCAAGGTGCCAGGTACTGTGTCACAATCATGGGAGGCTCTGCGGTCAATCGTGCCACCATCCACATGCCAAAAAAATCTCCTGACAATCCGAGCATCACGTCTGGGGTGCGATGATGCTGCACTCCCACACAAATGTTGGGAGCACCACTCGACTACGTGGCCCGCATCTCTGAACCGCTGAGCATCCTGTCGCAGCTGATGATGCCTCAAGGCACGTTTCACACACGTGCCTGCACCATCATGCTCACCCTTCCCGTGACCAGTCTCAAAGAATGACCAAATCACTGGGATACTAGACTGCACATGCCACCTATAAATCCATAAAAGATAGTCTTAGTTATTGTTTTCTTTAAGATGTTCTAGTGAATTTAGTTTAATTGAAAATGTAAGAAAGCCATAAGTACAACCTGTAGAGCCAATAGAATTGACGTGATGACTTGAACTGTGTGCCACAACCATCCGACCAAACCCATCGCTGGACATGTCTGATCCCACAATCTCCTAAAAAATCGTCATGGAGACGAAAGCAGTGTTGCACAAAATGTGCATCATGTGAACGATCATCACTGATATAGAAATGATACTCTCGAATAATGACACGGGTCTCGGGGGTACTCGCTATCCCATCTACATGAGCCTCTGCATGTCGATAGCTAATGTGGACCAAAATAGCAACCTGGTGAGGGAAGCAATACATACGTTTAGGACACAAAAAATCAATTAAGTAATGAAGCTCAAACATAAAACAAATAGTACAAAATATAACCATTACCTGCTCTGAGAAGTAATACTCAGATTGTATCTCCTGAAAAGGTGTGAAAGTGTAGTTCTCTGCAAAATCAATCACAGAAACGACCACACCAATAGGAAACTCTGCTAGGCATGCTCGGAACTGACGATCCTGCCACTTGGCACAATGACTGTGCCGTATGTAGGGGTAGATCTGCTCCCTAAATGTGGCTGTGAAGTGACAACGTGGTGTATGTTTGTCCACGAGCTGCAACTTCCTGGACTGTCCACCACTCTGGAGCTGGTGTGTCACATACTCATAACGTTGCCATGCCACTATCTCTTGGTCACTTGCATCAAGATCTACCATCTGTAGATGTGCAAGTGAACCACATGATGTGCAATTGCTCTCCACACAAGGCATCCTATGGAACTGGGCATCCTCCGTGCGTGCACACAGAAGAGAGTGGATGAAATCACGTGGACTACGAGGCAACTCTCTATGCCCACTAAGAGAACGGAACACATCATAAAAAAGATTGAACTCAACATGGTAGCGACAACAACATGTGTCACGCTGACGTGAGTACCTCACAAACCAAGGCTTACACCCCTCAAATGACCTTTGCCCAATTTTAAGCTCTGGATACGAAGCCACAAACTGAGAATACAACTCAGTTTGGGACATTTCAAGAAAGCAAGCACCGTGCTCAATGAACACTCCTCTTGTCACTCTCTTACGCAAAGCTTTCTTGAAAACTGGCGATGCACGACAATTCTCCTCCCAAAAACTTTCTATCAAGGTTCTAGTGGTTTCATCTAGTAGGCGATCATGCCTAGCTACACGACCACTACTCGCCCACATAGCACCAACCTCATTGGCATCTAAACTTTGTCGCCTAATAGACCCAACTCTAAGTGCGTGTGGTGCTATGGAAAGGATGCGAGATGTGGCACTAACCTTACCCTTCATTTGGGAGCTACTTATGGCTGCCACAATAGCCCGTCGAGCAGCCAAAGCGTCCGCAGAGTTCCTCTTCTTGTTAACTATATAGGAATGACGAACACTTTGTAGCACCGCCATGCCAGCTCTCCTCTCTCTTCGACCTCCAATGTCGGAAAGCGCCCTGCAGTTGGCCATGTTGGGCAGATCAATCAAAGCATCAAGCACACATGCCTGTGATGAAGACGTGAGGTCTTTGAAATAGGATTGGAAGATTGCATGGGCACGACGATGTGCCCCTGACTTTGATAGTTCTTTCCTATCCACACGAAGGGCGCCCAAAGGAGGGGGGGTGGGTTCTTGTAGAAGAGAGGACTCAAGAAGGGCGGGTTCATGTGGATTATCTAAACTAAGGGGTAGTGGGGGGGAAGAGGGCGAAGGGAGAGGAAGTGGAAGAGGAGGAGCAAGGCTTGGATCATCGCCAACGGAAGGTGTTGCTCGTTGACGTGCTCTCCACTCTCTCTTTCTCTCACGAGCTACCCTTCTCCTCTCCTCCTCTTGAACTTGGTGGATGGGGGGGAGTCTAGTCCTATCACGTTTCCGACTCCTACGACTTTGAGAACCCATTCTCAAGGAAGCTAAGAGAGAAAATATTATAAGGGCTCAATGATGGGATAGTACTACAGATAAGTGTGGGATAGTACTAGAGATGTGTGATTATATAGGAAAAATAGGTTATCCACTTCAAATCTCACTGGATTTCCTATCTAAGATTGATTGGATAACTAAGATAAACATAAAGATATTTAAAGATAAACTATTATCCACTTAAAAATTAATATTATTTATAATATTTATTAACAAGTCTAAATATTTATCATTACCAGATATATAAATATATCTTTAAAGAAATCTTTTATTTTATAATTATATAACTGCTTTTTTTAAATAAAGTATTTTTTTCATATTTTATTCAAAGGTTTATTCTACATAAAAAATTTTCAAGAAATATAAAAATAAAAAATTTATTTTTTTTTTAAATTAATAATATGATCTTTAATAATATTTTTATTGATCTAATCCCAAAATATAATCCTTTTAAATTAGTGATTTTAAATTCTTTTATTTAATAAGTTACATATATTTTATTATTTAAATTTCTATATTCTATTTCTCTAAATTACTAAATTAACTTTTCCAAAAATATGTTTTTGAAAAAAGAGGGGAGGTGGGAAGGAGATGCCACGTGTCACAAGCGTGCATGACACGTGGCATTCTCTTGACATGTGGCACTATTATGGTTGATGTGGCAATTCCATGATGTGGCATGCCATGTCACCATGTGCGAGGTGGCATGCAAAGGTGGCAAGATGATGTGGCATTAATGATGACTAGAATGATGAGGTGGGGAGTCAACTAGGTTGACCATGTTGACATGGAGGGTGGAGGTGGCAAGCTGAGGTGGCAAGCTGCTTATGTGGATCCTCTCGATGCTCACATGGACATAAAGTGGCATGCATGTATAAGGTTTGGGCCTACCCAAGCCTCACACATGGAATGAAACCTAAGCTGTGAAGTTTACCAAGCCTAGATTTCCAAACCTAACTAGGATTGGTTTTAGACTTGAAAAGGGGAGAGTGGACACAATATGGGAATTTTCACTTGGGAGGATTGAAAATGGACCTTCCCATACTCAAATCAAGCCAAATTTTTTTTGATAAATTCATGGCAACAAGAGTATTGATCCCATGAGTTTTTAGATTGAAAGATTCAATATTTAATTTTCTAGAATTAAATTACTATTGATTTAATGGGCCTCTGACAGTCATAATAAATTTTCCAAAGTAAATCTACAAAAATCAAACCGTTAGATTTGTAATTTTATCTTATACCCACATTATACTAATCTTTCCCAATCTAATCATCACTAGATCCATACAATTTGAGCATTTTAAATGGTAGATGTGGTGGGAGGATAAAATAGTATGTTTTTTAACAATTCTAATATCTTTTAAATAATATAGAAAATAGTAGAACACATCAAAAATTACTCGATAAATCAAGTTAAGCTCTATGTTATTTGTATTTGTGATATGCAAAGTGGGAACATCGTATGAGTAATAATGTAAAAGTTATAGGCAATTTACTCACATTCACTATACCTGTCTAAACCTAGGACAGGGCCTGTATACAAACTTGGTTCCCAAAGAAAAGGGAATTTGCAATTATTGGATATTCGATCAGATTATAGTTTTAGGTGCCCAACTTTGCATATGATGTTTCATTAGAAGACCTTGAAGTGAAACTCCTTCGCTAACTATGAGAGATTGGCTATTCTTCTTGAAAAAATGCCTGTTTTTCAGCTAAAGCCAAGGGCGCCCACGACATGAAACTAGATAACCTCATCTTGCAACCACCCTCCAGCAACGTCCCTACCCAATGAATCCTAAGTACGCAAAGATTATACAAGAGGAAATTGAAAAGCTGGTAAAATGTGGATTCATATACCCAATTGAGCACTCAGAATGGTTTCTCCGATAGTCATCATGCCAAAGAAGAATGGGAAACTCAGAGTGTGCGTTGATCTCAAAAAGGTTAATGCAGCCACCAGAAGGGATCATTACCCCTTGCCATATTCTGAACATATGCTTGAAAGAGTGGCAGGCAAGGAGGCATATAGCTTTTTAGATGGGTACTCGGGTTACAATCAGATCACAATTGCAGTCGAGGACCAAGCTAAAACAGCATTTATCACGGAGTTTGGAGTGTTTGCCTTTCGCGTCATGGCTTTTGGCTTGACCAATGCACCTGCAACATTCCAACGATTGATAAACACGGCCTTTAAGGAATATCTAAGGGACTTCTGTGAAGCTTTCTTAGATGATCTTTGTGTTCATTCCTCTTGGGACGAGCACTTGATGTGTTTACGAAAAATATTTGAAAGGTGTAGATTATATCGCATCTCCTTGAATCCCTTCAAATGCCAATTCTGGGTTAAACACGGAGTTATCTTAGGGCATATAGTGTCCAAAAATGGGATTTCCACAGACGAGAGTAAAATCAAGGTCATTCTGGAACTGCCACCACCCACCAACTACAAGGGAGTCCAACGCTTTATGGGCCATGTTGGTTATTATCGAAGGTTTATTCTATTCTTCGCCGAGATAGCGCGACCATTGTATAAGCTTCTCATCGAGTTTATTTGGACCGAAGAATGTGACCGTGCCTATGAGCTATTAAAGAAGGCCTTGGCGAGTGCTCTAATCTTGAGAATGCCTAACTGGGATTTACTCTTCCATGTGCATATTGATGCATCAAACTTTGCTATTGGGTGTGTGTTGACTCAACCTGGAGAACACAAGCTAGACTACCCCATTAGCTTTGCCAGTCGTCGCCAGTTGAACGATGCTGAGATGAACTACACCACTACGGAGCGAGAAGGGTTGGCAATGATATATGCAGTAAGGAAATTTCGTTATTACCTCCTTGCCACCAAGTTTGTTTTCTATGTGGATCATCAAGCATTGTTGTATCTGGTAAACAAACCATGCTCCACAGGAAGAATCACACGATGGCTATTGATTCTTCTTGAGTTTGATTTCACTGTTGTTGTGAGACCTGGCAAAAAACATGTTATGGCTTATCATTTATCTCGCATACCTAATGGTGAGGCTCCTACGGGAGTTGATGATGACTTACCGGACACTTCCCTGTTCATGGTGGAGACAATGCCTGAGTGGAGTGAGAAGATTGTTAACTTTTTGGTTAATGGCTTTCCACCCAAGGAGCTTCGTAAAGATCTAGCTCGAAAGCTAATCAAAGAATGCGAACCCTATTGCCTGATAGCTGGGACTCTTTATAAAAGAGGAAAGGATGACGTTCTTAGGCGTTGTGCCCGAGAGGATGAGTATCTATACATTTTGCAAGAGGCACATATGGGTGTAGCCGGTGGTCACTTCTCAGGAGACGTAACTGCGCGAAAGATCTTACAATCAGGGTATTGGTGGCCCACTATGTTCCAAGATGCATCACTCTTTGTGAAGGGATGCAATGAATGCCAACGATACAAGAAACCCCAGAGGAAAGATCAGATGCCCCTACATCCAATCAAAGTAAACCAACCATTTGAAAAGTGGGGTTTAGACTTTGTAGGTCCGATTAGCCCAGCGGCCCGAAACACACAATCTCGCTATATTATTGTGGCCACTGACTATATGACCAAATGGGCTGAAGCGAAAGCGACACGTAAGGCAGATGCAAGGACAACAGCCAAGTTCCTCTTTGAAAATATAATCACACGATTCGGTTGTCCTTTTGAACTTGTGAGCGACAATGGTATGCATTTTATAAATGAAGTGATTAAGGAGCTCACAACAAATTTCATGATATCCCATCATAAATCTACTCCTTATTATCCGCAAGCGAATGGCCAAGCCGAGAGTACAAACAAGACATTAATCTCTGTTTTGACAAAGACAGTTGAAGCTCATCGCACGGATTGGGATCTAAAGCTTACGACAGCTTTATGGGCCTATCGTACTGCGTACAAAGTGGCTATTAATTGCACACCATTCAAAATGGTATATGGCCAAGAAGCAGTCATGCCGTGGGAATTTGTCATTCCAAGTCTTCGTGTTGCTACTCAAGAGGGTTGGGATGGTAATCCCTTAGCAGAGCGTCTGTATATCCTTGAGCGGCTAAATGAAGAAAGACAATTGGCTGTGTACAATGCCCTCCTTGTGGAGAAGGATAGAAGGAAAAAATGGTTTGATCGCCACCTAAAGGACAAGGACATCAAGGTTGGGGATAAAGTCCTAATGTATGGAGTGCGAAACGAAAAGAAAAAGCTCAAATATGCTGGTAAGGGACCGTATAGAGTATGTGAAATTACCCCGCAAGGTACCATCAGAGTGGAGACTCTCGACGGAGTTGAAACCATTGGATTCCTTAATGGGAGTAAATTCAAAAGATACTATGACCCCCTAAGCCAAGAGGAGTTATATGCAATCCATCAAAAGAAGGCAGCTAAAGAACAAGCTGAGCTTAAAAAGATACAAGCGAGAGTCGAAGCCAAAGAACATCAACAGCGTGCTAGGCGACAACGAGAAGCCAACTTGGGGATTACACAAGCATTTTTCGAGGAGGCAGACGAGGATTCACTGGAATCTGACCCACCTCTAAGATACCCAATTGAGTTACAGAGTCCTTACGGGGAGGTGCTGTATAATGCATTATTGGATACAGGAGCTCAACACAATTTGCTATCATATGGCGTGTGGTGTCAACTGGGAAAACTACCTTTATCCAAGAGTTCTATCCAAGTTCAAGGAATCAACAAGAAGAAAACCCCTGTCTCAGGAATTCTGCACACTCCGGTTGCTTATGACAAGGGAACCATAATTCAAAGCTTTTTGGTTATGCCTGCTGGTACAATGGAAGGGACTGTAAACTTAGGGCGCAAATGGATGATGGCCACCAAATGCAATATCGATTGGGCAACTAGACGAGTCACAACGCAAGAACCAACACTAGGTCTGACCGCTCAAAATCCCGCACCTAAGTCATCCACTCAAATATTAGATAATGAAAAATCACAAAGCCCAGTGGCAAAACCATCTTTGATTGTTTTCCACCCCTCTAACGCTTCAACGCCAAGAGTGGAAACAGGCAAAGTGGTCTCTAAAGCTCCGCTTACTATGCCAAAAAACACATACAAATGGGTCCCAAAGGCTTCGTTAATAGCTACTTCCCCTGCTCAATCTCGTTCAGCCACCAAGAAGCCTCGTAAAAGGAAAGCAGCTACCCACCCGAGAAAGGGCAATGTAACATCGCGATGGATCCCTAAAAAATTATTAGTAGCCCAAAGGTACTACGAGGGGAATGACCAGATTTGGGTCCCTAAACATAAGCTGAATCCCTCTACATCACCTGTAAAACCTTGCAAACCAATTGTTGCCACCCCAACGACAATTCAAGACCGTGGTAAGGAAAAGGTAACAGAGTGCTCCGCACCACTTCTTCCAGAGCTAGTTTGGATTCCCAAACGATATCAATCAATACCACCTAGCTCAAGAAGGGGGGAGTCACATGAAGCTTCTAGCTCTTCATGCCAAACACACATTGATATAGAAATTTCTTCATGCTCTACACCTACTCTTGTCAACACCCAACAAGAGACCAATGAGTCTATGTCTCCCCTTGTAATAGTATCGTCGGAAACCATTTCCTCCATTTGTCAATGGGAGCGTACACTACCATCTCTGCAATTGGATGTGGCCACAAGGGTCATAAAAAGCTATCTGCCCACATCACAACCTATGACCCGCTGGACAAATTGGTTCCAAGAAGCTGCAACATCATTGCAGAAAATATGATCTGCCCAAGGAAAGGGGGAGCATGTACTCACGCTCAACATTCTATTGCTTCCTCCCTAACCTTCTCCCCTGACCATGTAATTGCCAAATTCAAGGGGATGTATATATATAGCTTCATACATTTTTTTTTAAAACAAAGAAAAGAAAAACAAAAAATAGTAAAAAGAGCAAGAGCACAAAAACAAGAGAAATATCTGTATACAATCAAGAACTAGATTGACCTGTCATAAACCTACTGATGCTATATCTGTGTTTGCAGATATGGCAGATGCCCAATCATCATACACTTCATCCACTCCTACCTTTGGTGAAAGGTATCATCTATACCTTTCTCAGATATTTCACATGTGCTATCCTATAATTGAAACTGAATGGGATCATATAGATGTACTAGCTAGAGAGGAAAATGTTGAGGAATTAGAATGGCTAATTCGCCTATTGACCATGACTGACCCCTACTCCGTAGAGGAAATATCCCCGATAGCCCAATGCTTTCCTTTTCCACAAGATGACTATCCTCGCATGGTTACATTCTTGATGAGTTTATGTGGATGGGAAAATGAAATGGAAATATCTGACAATGATGAATGGACGGATGAAACTCATGGCACTACTGAGGTTGACTTTATTTGTTTGGATGATGCGGATAGAGGCTTAGCCTTAGGGCTAGAGCCAGGACTCTACAACATCCTCTTACCATATCCTCAGTAGTAGTGTGGTGACTGGTAGGTAGGTTCGAGTTTTCAAGTTTTTTCTAGATTGGATTCCTTAAACAAGTCTTTAATTTTTCACACTGATATGCCTCTCGAGGTATAGTGCTTGTTAGTTGATTGTACAGGTTAAAAAGTTTGAGGTGGGTTCGCTTTCAAGTCTTGAGACTGCCGCAACGTTCATCAAAATATATCTACATCAAATAGCAAGCTGTCTCGTCAAATCAAGGAGATCTCCAAAATACAGGTGTAATTCTTCCATACCCACTCTCTTCCGTTTTTTCTGTTCAATTAATTGCATGAACTATAATGCATGACCACATGGAAATTGTCAATGTAATACTTAGTTTGTGAAGTTACTTGACGTGCTAGTGTAAATCATTAATGAGCTTAACCTTATTGGATATATTCCTGAG